>NW_022196905.1:83674497-83685310 GCF_008632895.1 Mastomys coucha
CCCTCTTCCTCCTGCTTCACACCTAGCTACCAGACCCTGCTGACCTGGGTGTGTGGGGGTCATTTTGCTTAAGTGACTTCAGCCTAGCACTAGGACTGGGGGAAGAAAGACTTAGGCTCACATGCAGGACTAGCACTAGAACTTAGATGGGCTAGGACTCAGATTCATTCACCCGTGTTCCCCTGGGCCCAGAGCACTTGGGCCCGGGGGATGCAGCACCAGTTCAAAGGAGATAGCTGCTGCTTTAGACCCAGTATGTTTCAGATAGCCTCAGAGGTACCTCAACTGTTGAGCTGCCAGAATTTTCATTTTCTCTTTTACAATGATTGTAAAAGCCTCATGCCATTTTTAAAGAAATACACTCAGATTTTACACCACCCGTGTGTAGTCTGTTTGTCAAAGCCGAATCCCGTGCCCACCTGGCCAGAATCCCTTGTCCCGCGGAACAGGGACCCCGCGAGAAATCCCGGGCTGTGGCAAGCTCCTACCTCCTAGGTTCCTTTGCAATTATTACTTCTTTAATTCTCAAATCCTCTAATAGTTTCTCAAATTAGAGATCATTACTTTTCTTTATACATTAGCTGCAAAATTCTGGAAAAACTAAGGCCCTTTGCTACACACTCATTCTCTTTCTATTTTTGCCAACCTGCTTGTTCCCCTTCTGGCAAGTACAGGGTGGCAGGAAGGGAGGCAGCAGACTGAGATGGAGAGCAGCAGGACAGGTCAGGCAGTGACCTGAGCTGGATTCATCCCAGAGCGGCATGTGAAGAATCCAAAACTAAATCCAGCTAAATTCAAGAGATGCAGACACCAGCTAGACTGCCAAGTTGCAGCAAGAGAAACCTAGAGCAGCCAGAGTGAAGGGCTTAGGCCACAAGGCAAAACAGAGCCCAGGATGAGGGCAGTGACTCCATAACTTGAAAGTGACCAGCTACTATGTTTTAAATATATTTTAAAGTGTGTGTGTGTGTGTGTGTGTGTGTGTGTGTGTGTGCGTGCGTGCGTGTGTGAATGGGTTGGGGTGGAGTTAAGCTACAGATGATTGTGAGCCACTTCAGATTTGAAGAACTGAATTTAGGTTCCCCGGAAGAACTGTAAGTGTTCTTAACCTCAGAGCCTCAGTTAATGTCCATCCTTGCAGTTCTAGATGAGAAAAAATTGGATCAAGTAGTATCTACACACAGTGCACAATGGGGATAGACTGGGAGACAGAGAGCCCATAGTAGATGGCAGCTTTGAGAAACAGCATTGCCAAGGGCAACAGCTGGGGCTTGGTAGTAGGCTCTGTCACTCACTGGATGTCTGATGTGGGGGCATGGCTAGTGAACCTTGATGAGCTGTCTGCTCTTCACCTAGAGTAGAAACATTAAAGGAGAGAGCTCCAGTCACTGTTCCAGACCAGGGCTGCATCAGCACAAGCTACTGTGCTGGAGGAAATGTATACACTCAGAATAAGAGCCTGGCAATTAGTGCTATTGCTATGTTTGTTGCTGTATTCAAAAAACATGGAGGGAAATGGAGACCTTCTTGCCTGAAAGTATTCTCATATGGGCTGACAGTCATCTCATTGTTTTCTCTTGATGTTAATTCAACCCAATCTACGTGTAAGAAGACTCTTCAAAGGAAGTCTGGGTGGGGGCGAGGATGCACCTAGTTCTACAGAGACTTGGTCTGGGGTGAGAGATGATAGATATAGATACCTATAGGGGGTCTCCCCTTTCTCAAAGGAGAAGTGGAGGGAGGAATTGGGGAAGGTTCTGTGTGAGGGGGTATTGGGAAAAAAGGGGAAGCTTATATTGAGATGTAAAGTGAATAAAGAAATAATCTCAAAAAATGTTTAAACAGTGGCTGGGAGATAGGTCAGTCATTAACGCTTACCATGTAAGCATAAAGGACAGAACTCAAGCTGAAGAATCCATCCAAAGAAAACCTGGAAGTGGTAGCCTGTGGTCATTTGCTTGTAATACAAGGTACTGGGAGACAGAGACAAACAGATTTCTGGAGTTCACTGACCAGACAGCACAGCCTACATTGTAATTTCTTGGCCAGTAGGAATTTCTGTCTCAAAAGACAAGTTCTTGAGAAAAATCATCGAAAGTTGACCTCTGGTCCTCCAATCACACAGACCCACTCATGCACTCACACACACAAATAAACTGTTTTAAAAGTTAGGAACTGGAGAGATGGTTTAAAGCACTGACTTTTCTTCCAAAAGTCCCCAGTTCACATGACAGCTCACAACTGTCTGTAATCCCAGCTCCAGAGGATCTGACACACTCACACAAACATGCATGCAGGAAAAATACCAATGCATGTGAAACAAAAATAAATATTTTTAAGTAAAGAAGAAGAGGTGAAGAAGCAGGAGGAGGAAGGGAACTCTGTTGGTGAATCTCCTGCCAGAAAGACTTCTTCCAGCGGCTGTTTGTCTTTAGGGATTTCAAAGCTTTCCTGTAATTCAGCACAGATGTTTGCCAGATAGATCTATTTCCATTTGATACTGGGCCCCTTTCACTCCCAGCAAGGTATGTCTGTTTGATGAAGACAGGAAGCAGACATGAGGAAAAAAGACAGACGTCTAATGGGGAATTTGTTATTTTTGGCATAATTCATTGTGTAAAACAATGAGTTTCATTATAACATCTTCACGCACTTGTATGCCATGTACTTTAAGACTATTCACCTCCCCAGCAGCCTGTCTGGTCATCTTCTAATTTCTCCTCCTAACAAATCCCTCTTTCATCCTTAGGTTTTATTTTTTTTTTAATCTAAATCCCAAGAATGAGAGAGAGCGTGTGACATTTGTCTTTCCAAGCCAGGTTTATCTCATTTAACCTGATGCCCTTCAGTCCCATTTGTTCTCCTACAAATAATATAATTCCACACATTATAGCCAAATAACATTTATTATGTTCATACAGTACTCATTTTATTTCCATTATATGGCTATTGTGAACAGTGCCACTAAACATGTACATGCAAGTACCTCTGTTGTATGCTGATTTAAATTTAAGAAAAATGTTTTTTTGTTTCTCTCATGTATTACATCTCCACTACAGTTCCCCCTCCCTGTAGTGTCCAACCAGCAGATCTACACGGGTTGTGGTAACTTCGAACTGGAGATTGGACCAGACTTGTGGGAATAAACAGGTCGAGAACAAAGACAGGAGGACACTAAGTAAATGTTTCAAAGCATGCTTTACTTGGGGTGAAATGGGTTTTTATATCCAGGCAGCAAAGAGAAACTACAATATCCAAACATAGCATATGCATAACATAAATAAGACAGCAGACAACAGCATACTAGCGACGCTGGTTCTCAGTGCCTCACATTGCAGTCTGTTTATGGTGCACAGACTTCAAACTGGAGTCTTAACAGAAGTTTGCTGTGTGAGTCCAGCCTTTGATTTCAGGAGGAGCTGCAGTGTTTGTGGGCTATTGTCTTGCACCACAGGTGGCCGGCTTCAGCCCGGGGCTGTAAGTGTACTTTCAGTTTCACTGAAGCAATATTAGGGCAGCATTGGAGGGGAGATAACACCTCCCTATTCTCCTTCTAGTCCCTCTGGGGAAACCTTCCCTCTCTTCCAGAACCATTTTTCCTGTTTCCCTTCAGTAAAGAGCAAGACCTCCCAGGGATATCAACCAATCACAGCATAGGAAGTTAAAATAAGACGAGACACACACTCTCATATTAATGCTGGATGGTACAACCCAGAAGGAGGAAAAGGGTCCCAGGTGCAGGCGAAAGAGTCAGAGACACCTCCACCCCCACTAGTAAAAGAACACCAAGCTACGCAATCATAACATATATGCAGAGTACCTAGTGCAGACCATAAATCCTCCCTGATTATCCCTTCAGTCTCTGTTAACCTCTATGGTCCTACTTAGTTGATTTTGTGAGCCATGTTCTAGTGGTGTCCTTGACCCTTAACCCCACTAGATCCTACATTTTTTTGTTTGTTTGTTTTGTTTTGTTGTTTTTTCAAAACAGTATTTCTCTGTATAGCCCTGGCTGTCCTAGAACTCACTCTGTAGACCAGGTTGGCCTCAAACTCAGAAATCTGCCTGCCTCTGCCACCCAAGTGCTGAGATTAAAGGCATGAGCCACCACTCACAGCAAGATCCTAAATCTTTTGTTGTTGTTGTTTTGGTTTTTGGTTTTTTTTTTTTTTTTTGAGACAGGTTTCTCTGTATAGTCCCAGCTGTTCTGGAACTCACTCTGTAGACCAGGCTGGCTTTGAACTCAGAAATCTGCCTGCCTTTTCCTCCCAAGTGCTGAGATTAAAGGCATGAACCTCCATCGCCTGGCTTAAGATCCTAAATCTTAAGAAGAATTTTTTTATAAATCTAAATAATTTTACAGCATAGCCATTCACAATTCCCACATGAAATACAGCCCAATTCATTGATCTCTATTTCCATTTTTTATTATTCCCAACAAATGTATGATATAGTAATTCAAGATATTCTTTTCCTGTATTCATTCTGTTTTTTTTTTTTTTTCAAAACAGGGTTTCTCTGCATAACCCTGGCTCTCCTGGAATTCATTCTGAAGACCAGACTGGCCTTGAATTCAGAAATCCGCCTCCCTCTGCCTCCCAAGTGCTGGGATTAAAGGTGTGCGCCACCACTGCCCAGCTTCCTGTACTCATTCTTAAAGAAACACAGTAACTACTCTTTAAAATGTAAAGAATACACCTATACCAATACTCTTCAAACTATTCTACAAAATAGAAACAGAAGGAATATTGTAAAATTCACTGTATGAGGCCACAATCACCCTGATACCTAAAACACACAAAGACTCAACAAAAAAAGAGAACTTCAGACCAATTTCCCTTATGAACACTGATGCAAAAATAATAAAATACTCACAAACCAAATCTGAGAATATATCAAAAGTATCATTCATCATGATCAAGTAGGCTTTATCCCAGGGATGCAGAGATAGTAAAATCCATCAATGTAATCCACCATATAAACAAACTGAAAGAAAGAACAACAACAAAAAATACCATGAACATCTCATTAGATGCCAAAAAAGCCTTGACAAAAATCCAACACCCCTTCATGTTTAAAGTTTTGGAGAGACTAGGGATATAAGGTGCATGCTTAAGCATGATAAAAGCAATATGTAGCTAGCCAGTAGCCAATATCAAATTAAATAGAAACTTAAAGCAATGTTACTATAATTGGGGACAAGATAAAACTGCCTACCATCTCTATAAATATTCAACATAGTGTTTGAAGCTCTAGCTAGATCAATAAAACAATTAAAGGAGATCAAGAGGACACAAATTCGAAGGGAAGAAGTCAAAGTATTACTATTTACAGATGATATTATGGCATACATAAAAGACCTCAAAAATTCTTCCAGAGAACTCCTAAGGTGATAAGCACCTTTAGCAAAGTGGATGGATATAAAATTAACTCAAACAAATCAGTAATCCTCCTTTATACAAATAATAAATGCAATAAGAAAGAAATCATGGAAATAACACCCTTTACAATAGCTACAAATAATATAAAATATCTCGGTGTAACTCGAACCAAGCAAGTGAAAGATCTGTATGACAAGAACTTCAACTCCCCAAAGAAAGAAATAGAAGACCTCAGAATATGGAAAGATCTATTATGGATCAGTAAGATTAACAGGGTGAAAATGGCTATCTTACCAAAAGCAGTCTACAAATTCAGTACTATTCCCATCAAAATTCCAACACATTTTTTTACAGACCTTGACAGAGAAATTCTCAATTTCATATGGAAAAACAAAAACACTCAGGATAGCCAAAATAATCCTGAACAATAAAAGAACCTCTGGAGGAATCACCATCCCTGACCTCCAGCTGTACTACAGAGCAATAGTGATAAAAAAAATGGTATTGGTACAGAGACAGACAGGTTGATCAAGGGAATAGAATCAAAGACCCATAAATAAATCCACACACCAATGGCCACTTGTTTTTTGACAAAGAAGACAAAATTATACAATGGAACAAAGAAAGCATCTTCAGCAAATGGTGCTCATCTAACTGGCTGTCTGCATGTAGAAGAATGCAAATATATCCATATTTCTCACCCTACACAAAACTCAAGTCCAAGTGGATGAAAGACCTCAACATAAAATCAGACACACTAAATCTCATAGAAGAGAATACATTGAATGCATTGGCACAGGGGTCAACTTCCCAAACAGAACAATAATTGATCAGGCAGTAAGATCAACAATTAATAAATGGGACTTTGTGGAACTGAAAAGCTTGTGTAAGGTAAAGGATATAATCAATAAGGCAAAACATCAGTCTGCAGAATGAGAAACACCCAACAGAGGACTAATCCCCAAAATATATAAAGAACCCAAGAAAGGAGATACTAACAAACCAAATAACCCAATTAAAAATGGGGTATCCAGTGAAACAAAGAATTCTCAACAAAATAACTTCTCTAATGGCCAAGAAACAAAGAAATGTTCAAAATCCATAGTCACCAGGTAATTGCAAATCAAAACAACTCTGAAATTCTACCTTATATCCATTAGAATGGCTAAAATAAAAAAAACTCAAGTGATAGCGCATGTAGTGAGCAAACATGTACAACCACTTTGAAAATCTATTTGGTGGTTTCTCACAAAATTAGGAATAGTTCTACCTCAAGCCCAGCTTTACCCACTCCTGGGCATATATTCAAATGACACCCACCATACTACAAGGATACTTGCTCAACTATATTCATAGTAGCTTTATTCATAATAACCCAAAACTGGAAGCAACCTATATGTTCCTCAACCAAAGAATGAATAAAGAAAATGTGGTACATTTACATAATAGAATCCTATTCAGCCTTTAAAAACAAGGCTATCATGAATTTTGCAGACAAATGGATGGAACTGGAAAATATCATCCAGAGTGAAGTAACCTAGACCCAGAAAGACACACATGG
Source organism: Mastomys coucha (assembly GCF_008632895.1). Classification (NCBI taxonomy): domain Eukaryota; kingdom Metazoa; phylum Chordata; class Mammalia; order Rodentia; family Muridae; genus Mastomys; species Mastomys coucha. Next base: position 83,681,440 of record NW_022196905.1, read on the forward strand.
TATATACTCAACTTATAAGTAAACACTAGCCATAAAATACAGGATACCCATGCTACAATCCACAGACCCAAAGAAACTAAGTAACAAAAAGGTCTCAAGGGGGGAATACTTGAATCTCATTCAGAAGGGGAAATAAAATAGACATCAGAGGTAGAGGGATTGAGGGAACTGGGTTAGAGAGAGGATGAGCAAAGGGAACAGGGATGGGAATCGGGGGTAAGGAAAAGGGGTGGAAGTAGACTGGAAAGACAACAGAAATTAGGGGGATATCTCTGTGACAAACAGGAAACTTGGGACAGGGAGGCTCCTGGGAATCTATGGGGTGACCCTAGCTGAGACTCCTAGCAGCTGGGGATATGGATTCTGAAGTGGGCACCTACTGTAGCCAGGCAGGACTCCCAGTGAAGGGATTAGGACACCACACAGGGCAGCCAAAATCTGCCCTGCCTACAGGACGGACAGGGTTAAAGACAGAGCAGAAATTGACAGAGTGACCAACCAATGACTGGCCATCTTGAGAACCATTCCATGAGTACCAAGCCCTGACACTACTAAGGATACTCTGCTATGCTTGTAGACAGAAGCCTAACACAACTGTCATCTGAGAGGCTTCATCTAGCAGCTGATGGAAACAGAAGCTGAAACTCGCAGCCAAAATTAAGTAGAGTTTCAGGAATCTTGTGAAAGGGTAGGTGATAGGATTGAGGGAGCTGGGAGGGTTCAAGAGTACAAGATGACCTAGTCAACTACCTGAACCCTTGGGGGCTCACAGAGACTGAACCACCAACTAAAGAGCATTCAGAGGCTGCACTTAGCCCCCCTACACATTTGTAGCAGATGTGCAGCTTGATCTTCATTTGAGTCTAACAACTGGAGCAAGGGCTATCTCTGACTCTGTTTGGATCCTGTTCCCCTAGCTGGACTGTCTTGCTGGTCCTCAATGGGAGGGGATGCACTTAGTTCTTCTGACATTGGATGTGTCAGGGTGGGTTGGTACCCATGGGGGAGTTCCCCTTCTCTGAAGAGAGAGGTGTGGAGGAGGGGTTTGTAAGTGTGGGGCTGAAAGAAGAGGAAGGAGGGGGCTGAGATCAGGATGTATAATGAATAAATAAATGAATAAAAAGGGAATGTAAAGAATAAAGAGAAAGAAAGGGAGGGGTGGACAATGGAAAGGGGATGATGAACATGCTATTAAATACTGATCAGTTTTGGTCTCTAGATTCTATGTAAATTTATGTAGAAAAAAAAACAGGATGAAATATCTAAACCAGATCCCATTGGAGTCTCAGACATCAGCCCTGCAACACCAACAAAGGACAGATAATAAAAGTCTACTCAAAATTAGCAGGCTGCCACTAGCCTGATGCAGCACTGGGATGGCATTCAGAAGGCTCAGCATATCAGCCCATCTGAACCACTTTCATTAGCCACATTCTGGAATGCAAAGAAGCTGAGGCCTGGGTTGAAAATGTTACCATGCTGTACACCTTTAAACACGTAGATTTCAAATTTGCTTGTCCTCTAAAGGATGCTGCTGCACAGATGAATTTAGCCTTTCCATTCTGTTGTTTGTGGAATGTCCAGGGGCTTTTACACATGTTTTACCTCTCCTTACTCCTCAGTCTCTGGCCCATAGATACTCACCTTCTAGTTTCAACACTGTGGTCATGTTCACAGAGGGGCCTTCTTGGTTGTGTATGAAGTGGATGAAGATCATTGCTCTCCTTTCACTCACTATCTTCCTTCACAACTTCTCCTCATGCATTCTAATGAGTGGACTCCCTTGCACTAAAAAAGTAGAATGTCCTCTATGTCTGTTCATTACTATATGGTAAGTGTAGTGCCTGGAACATTATAGATACTTCATATTATATTTGTTGAGTAAATGGATGAGAGAAAAATGGATGGATGTAGATGACAGAAAATGGATGGATGTAGATGATAAAAATGGATGGATGTAGATGATAAAAATGGATGGATGTACATGATAGACTAATGGATGAATGTACATGATAGACTAATGGATGGATTAAGATGATAAAATGGATGGATGTAGATGGTAGAGTTATGAATGGATGTAGATGATAGAATAAGGGATGGATATAGATGATAGGATAATGGATGGAAGATAAAGAGATAGACTGAAGAAGAGGACCATGTAAGTATTCTTTTGTAATGTCTCACTCAGAATTTCTATTGCTATAATAAAACACTGTGACCAAAAAGCAACTTGGGCTGGGGGGAGGAGAGTATTTTATCTTACAACTTTCAAGTCATATTTCATCATTTACCCTGAGGGAAGTCAGAGCAAGACAAGAACCTGGAGGCAGGAACTGAAGCAGATGCCATGGAGAAATGCTGATTCCTGGATTGCTCTGCCTGCTCTCTTATACAACAGGAGCACCTGTCTAGGTTTAGCACTGACCACAGTGAGCTCAGTCCTCTCATCTTGATCATTAAGCAAGAAAATATCCCCACAAACTTGCCTTCAAGCTAATCTTCTGGATGTATATTCTCTGTTAAGATCCCTCTTCCCAAATTTGTTGAAGTTTGTGTCAGGTTGCAAGAACCAACCAGAACATATATTATATTAATCAGAATGTCATTAGCTTCAGTAACAAAATCTGTAATTCCAGTGGCTTAGTACAACAGATATTGGTTGTTAGATCATATGAAAATTTCATGCTGGTGCTCTTAGTAGAGAAAGACTCTCCTCCACAGTCAGCTGAACTCTAGGCTTCATGGCAGAAGAGGAGTCCCTCTTGCATCTTCCCAGTACCAGCCTGGAAGGGATGCAGTTTACACTTCATTTAAAAGGAACTATTTGGCATATCAAAAGCAATGACAAGGTGATGAGAAATGAGATACTTACCTTGGAAGACACACACACCCCAAGTTATAGTATCACGTACAATATGAAGAACCGAGACTTTTAGCAGACATCTAATATAACCATCCCCAACATATAATTAGTAAGACAAAATAAAACCTCCACTGGAATGCACCAGTCTCACGTGACTGGTTAATTAGACAGATTTCTGCTTCATTTTGACTATGAAACTGTGGACCTAATAAGGATGTTTGAATTATTAAGACAAAGCTCTTTTTACATTCTTGGAAGCTTCATAGATTTCCCATGTGTCATATGGTATTATTAAATAGTGTATAATTATTTGCTTTGACTGCCAACATTATTTATTTTCTAATCTCCAAACCTACCCTTATTTATTATCATCATTATAATAGGAGGTAGCATGAATGCATATCTGTAAGTATCCTTAAAATATTTATAACAGAATGACATGACATCCCTGTTAACCTTTTTATCAGCATCAGACAGAAGAAAGAAGTTAAGATATTTAATTTCAGTGAATTCTTATTACCTCTATAAGCAAGGATCATTAACCAATTTCTTTGGATGCTTCATTAAAAAATATTATCTAAATAATAACAAATATATGCACAAATGACAAGTGATAAAAACAGAAAAATGTCTACCATCATTAAAATGAATGTGTTAAAATCATGGGCTCTTCTTTGATGTTTACACCAGAAGAAACATTCCTATTTGGTGAGAATTACATTCTTGGGAAGGAACATTGGTCTGATGAGTTGGAAGTGCAGAGGTGACACGGGATCCTCTGCTGATTGCTTCTGTTCTCTGAACAATCAGTATGGTCCGATCTAATGGCTGCTGGAAGTCCAAAGCAGAGTAGCTGGGCCATTAATTATGAGGCCTTAGATTCCATACAGACAAAACATGTCACTAAGTTAAGGGCAAAATGATGTAGGTCTCTCCCCCTCTCTCCCTCTCCCTCTCCCTCTTCCTCTCCCTCTCCCTCTCCCTCTCCCTCTCTCCCTCTCCCTCTCT
>NW_022196905.1:83685675-83701692 GCF_008632895.1 Mastomys coucha
CTCTCCCTCTCCCTCTCCCTCTCCCTCTGTCTCTCTCATAGAGAGACTATAAGGATGTAGGGTTATGTGTTCTGTTTTGACGGTATTGACTTCAAAGGGGGCTGCAGACTGAAGTTAGGTAAACCTCACTGATGAAATACAGGTGTTTCTTTTTGGACTGAAGAAAGAAAGCTTGTGCAGAAGAGAAGTCTCCATGATTAGAAGTACTCCCCACCAACTGTGATGGCCTGAGTTTAAACCTAGGACATATATAGTAGAAAAATGGAACTGACTCATCCACATTTACACTGTGGGATACACAAATGCACACACACACACACACACACACACATGCAAAATCCAATTTAAAAACTTATAAAGAAAACAAACCTAATATAAGTTTTAAATTCTAATGACCTACTTTTACAGCAGTGATACTGTTTCCTTTCGGAATATCTTTGGCCACGGATACCATTTAATGAAGGTTGGACTCACATTCATGAGATTATTAATCAATTAATAGGTGGATGGAAAGGGTTCTTTTTTGATCTCTTATAGGGATTTCTAGAGAAATTATTCTTTAGTCCCTGCTACACTGTCTCCAGAGCTCTCTAATACTTAACTTTTCTTCAAATACTACGTCACTTATATATTTCAAAAGAATCGATTTCCTTGATTGAATTAACTAGAATCAGTTCCTGTGGTTTGAGATGAGTACTTAACAAAATACTTTAAATCTGTGACCAAGTAGTCATCCATACATAAGAATTCTAAGATACAATAATGTCATTTCTTTTGCAGTTTTAATAGTTGGACAATTCTGCCAAAGACATGACTCTGAAAGCAAATCAGTCAAGTTTAAAGCCACAATAAAAGCCAAAAAAAAAAAAAATGCCCATTTTGGTCAAACACCTTTGCATAGGACAAGAGATAGTGTTAGAAGCTAGTAATGATTAATAATCTTCGACCTGTACACATTCTAATCGCTGGTAACTTTGAGTCCATGTATTCAAGTAGGAAAGTAGATGTGAAAAGGTTTGCCAAACTCGTTATTTCTTATAGAATGTCACAGCTCAATAAACTGGACCACCAGAAACCTGGAAGTCACACTCCCTGTCATCAGTTAGCAACTCTGATTCTTTTGTTCTCAGAGTGTCTCAAACACCTTTCCCGTTCTCTCTTGACAGCCATTTCTCTACAGAATCTGTATCAACCTTCTCAGAACCATCGCCTTTCCAACATGTAGGCAGATGCACTAAGATGTTTGTCTATATTTTTATACATTAGATTTTTCGTTTTATTTTTGTTTTGTTTTTGTTGTGTTTTGTTTTGTTTTGTTTCAAGACAGGGTTTCTCTGTGTAGTCCTGCTGTCCTGGAACTCACTCTATACTTGACCACATTTATCTCTCATTACCAGCCTGAAGGAGAACAAGAGAACAATCCATTGTGAAAATGCTGAGAAGGTCTGTCAATCTTCCAGGTCTTTGTTTCTAAAGACCTGATCCCTAAAGCCTAAAGCCTAGGGAGCAGACAAGGTATCAGTGCCAGAATCATGAAAAGGATATAGTTTCCCAGAAACAATGAAATTCCTGAGGTTAGGAGGCTGGGTTAAATAATAAACAGAGACAGTCCTAAGGGTCTGACTAGAGTCGGGCTGGGGATCTACTTCCTAGCCAGTCCTTTGAAGAGTCCAAGTCCTTCAGTAAGGAAATAGCTATCTTTGCAAGGATTTTGACAACTTTGGCAAAGAGACCCTGGATCTGAAGACTCATGGTGACTAGTTCTGGGCTAACCTGGAGTTTAGACAGAGCAGATGACTCAAGAGAATAACAGCAGCATCATATAAGATCCTTGGATCTTCATTAAAAAAAAAAATCCACAAACATGAGAGTGACTTAAAGTGACTAGTGTTAAAGTCTTCTACCAGCCTAAGAAAATGGGAAGCTTAAACTGGATATGAGGTAGAGGAGGAAAAGGAAATAGTAAAAGACAGAAAGTGGAAAGATAAAGTATAAAGGACATTCACTTTCTTAAATGCAGAATTTCTGAAAACCCTCCTGCTGCTACAAACTGTCTTTAAAATGTCGGAAAACTACTATAATCTTTTCATAAATATACAGTTCTGGTCTAAAGAAAGCAAGGCAAAACACAGGGGTCCAAAAAAAGGAGGAAAATGGAGCTGCAATTAGAGTGGTCGGCAGCTTTTAAAGCTGCAGATGCCCTAAGTTTAATGGCCCCTGGGGGGACAAGAGATAAGAACTTGGCTCTGTGACCTGGCGTCACGTAATTGGATTCCTTGTCTAATACGAAGGCCTATGTATTAAGAGAACTTAAAAAGAAAAGACAGGCTGTAAAAATATATCATATACTTTAGGCAAAAGATAACACATAGAGTAATCTGAAAAACACTTCACCTCAGCTCCATGTAAAACCCAAACTATGTTGGCTACAACAAAATACCAGAGATTAGGCAATGCAGAACAGAAGGTTTAAGCCCCTTGGTCCTGTGGAGGTTTGATGCCCCCGAGTAGGGGGATGCTGAAATGATGGGGCAGGAGAGGGTGGGTGGTTGGGGGAGCACTCTAATGGACACAAAGGAGAAGGGAGAGGGGGGATGTGGAATGGGGGTTGTGGAGGGGTAATCGGGAAGTGGCACATCATTTGAGATGTAAACAAATGGAATGATTAATAAAAAATGTGTCCAACTCTAGAAAGTTAAAAGTTCTCTCATGGACATCCCTCTTTGTTCAGCATCCCTGACTGAGTCACATCATAGTGGTGGCATCATGATAGGACCTCATGCATAAGAAAGATCCCACAGCAAGAAAGGGACTCCGAAGGACTCAGGCACTCTCTGTTAGAATGACCCAGTTTTGTGGAATTTTTATCTTTTCTAAGGGTAACCTCAACACCACGAGTGGCCTAACCTTCCCCTGCTAGACCCCACTGTGCAAATTTTACCACCAAAGACATCCACACTGAAAGGCAGGCCTCAACAGTTGAATCAGGGTAGGAAAACTACATCTAAACCCCAGAAGAGCACCAACAGAGAAAACAGACATCACAGGTCAGAACCCTTACCCCCACCCCACACGGATCCAGAGTCAGTTGGAATTTTACTACCTACTTCATAAAATCCAGGCTGACCATTGTAGTTACAGGTTTGAACAAATCTAGACAGAATCTAATGTAGGTCCCTTAGAGCACGGGTTGGTAATCTATGGTAATTTATACAAAATTTGTTGCATAAATTCTGTGACCCCCAGAGTGGCTGAAACAAACCAAACCACTTTTCATGACACATGAAAACGATGTGAAATTCAGATTTCTGCTTGAATCAAAAATTTATTGAAATGGCCACTCATTTATGTATCTCTTGATGATTTATAATCTTATGATTTTGCCCTCTAACAAAGTTACTGTGACAGCGTTCCATACTTCTCACTACTTCCCAGGGCACTACAAGCCACAATGATCCTGTTCCCCCGCTCCTGTGGCAGAGTCACGCCTCATGCAGCCTCACCGCTGAACACTGATGCGCTAAGGATTGATTTTTCCAACAGACACCCTCGAGGGGAGCACAGTAAAACTGTAGCACATATCAATGCATTATATTGTACTCGTTGCTTATTGTCCATGTAAAACCAAGACAAACAACAAAGAAAATGAATAGAAAACTAGACTGTAAAGTAGACTTTAATTATCATGCTTCTAAGGTAGAATGGAAAATAGATGATCGTTTGTTAACTAAACTGAAAAAAAAACATTTTTATAAACTTTAATATATTCCTGCTGTGTTAAAATAATAGTCATTGAACGAGACTAAATGCCACATTCTGCATAATATGCGATGTTCTCAACAAGTTATAAAATTTAGAAATGTAATCTTAGTGGGGATGATTTATCTCAGTGAAGCTTCAACTAAATTAACTTTCTAAGTGGTTCAATTGTTGAGCAAATGTTTGACCAGGAATGTCCCCCAAAGGTTCATTATTTGAGCACTTGGTCACCAGCTGGTGGCACTGTTTAAGATGTCCGTGGAACTCTTTAGGCATAGGGCCTGGCTGGTAAATCTAGGGCCATGGGGTGGGGGCTTATGGTTCTAGGCAACATTGCTTGCTGACCTGCAGGCATTAAACAGGCCATGCTGCAAACCCATGCTATCCCTGAGAGAAGTCCCCCAGCCAAGCCTCCTAGCCATGCAAGTGTGAGCCAAATAGATCCCTCCTCCTGAGAGCTGCTGCTTCTCAAGTATTTGATGGAAGCAACAAGAAAAATATAAGCACCAAAGAAAATCTATTTACCATGTGTGACCAAATTAAATTATATTTAATTACAGTATCCAGAAATAGAATGCTCCGAGACAGTAAACGTCACTTAGATAATTAGACTCCCTATGAGAATAGTTCCCTAAGAAGTTAAGAAGATAAAAAAGAAAGAAAGAAAGAAACACAAAGGAAAAGTAAGATCCAAGCAATTAATTACCCACACTTTCCTCTGGCTCTTGATGAGTCAGCGGCATTACCAATACTGTTTAGTTATTGTTTGTCTAATTAGAGTTACTTTTGCTGTGATAAAACACCATGGCCAAAAGCAAAACAAACAAACAAACAAACAAAACGGGTTTTAAGCATTTTATTATACATCAAAAAAAAAAGCATTTGAAAAGTACAATGTGTTTGTAAAATCCTAACCTACATCATCAGATTAATTCTTTCATGTATCAGAAAACTATGAAGGTATTACCAAAAGATAATATCTTTTTAAAATTTTTTAAAGATTTATTTGACTTACAGTTCCATATAATTGCTGTTCATCATTGAAAGAAGTCAGGACAGGAACTCCAACAAAGCTGGAACCTGGAGGCAGAGCAGAAGCGAGGTCATAGAGAGGGGCTACTTACTGGCATATTCCTCATGGCTTGCTCAGCCTGCTTTCATATAGAAACTAGCACCACCAACCTAGGGATGATACCACCCACAATGGGCTGGGCGCTCCCTCATCAATCACTGATTAAGAAAATGCCCTCTAGGCTTTCTGAGGCAGCTCTTATGGCGGCATACAGGTCTTGTGGAAGCATTTCTTAATCGAGGTTTTTCTCCTATCACATAGCTTCAGCTTGTGTCAAGTTAAGATGATATAAGACTACCCAGCACATTATTCTTGAGAATGTAATGCTGAATGTTTTAAGAGATTGAAAAACAGGCCCCTATGAATTTTCTGATCGATACTGCAGTCAAAAACACTCAAATCTGAGAATGCTTGCAGTCTGTACTACTTGAAGTAGAACATCCTAAGATATGTCTAACTTGAGGTTAATATATACAAAGCAAAATAAGAATGAAAAGATGCATATCCAAAAGAGCTGACGCAGCAGACACAGGGGAACAGGCAGGGTCCTGGTGACCTGATCTCTATCCCTGGATCCCATAAGGTGTCAGGAGAGAGCCAAACCCTGAGAGGTGTCCTCTGACCTTCATATGAACCCTGTGGCACATGCAAGCAGGTTATTCCTGATTTATAAAATCAAAAGAATTTTTACACTAAGATACTCAATACTTTTAATTTTTTTTCTTCTAATTTCCAGTGCCTTAGGACAAACAAAAGTAATGAAATGAAGCTATCCTAGTAATCACAGGGTTCCTACCCACGGCGTGGACCAGTTTAAAGGAAAGAACAGCAAGTTTTATGTATTAATGCTCTTAGTAAAGACGTACAGGTCACTGATGTCATTAAAATTTGAATATATACCTTTTTGATACTCTATGGTAAAACTGGGGAAATATGGATTTAAAGCATGCTTCTGAAATACTGAAATAAAACGGTAATTTAGGAAACACCTTCGTCTGACAACTTTCAGGCTATAGTAATCACCGTTTTTTCATGAAACATATTGGTTTTGCTTGGAAGAAAAAAATTATAGATAAACTATGATTACTTAGGCCTGGAGATCTGTTAGACACCTTCTCATGGACTTAGTCTACCACATCAGGATAAACAGTTGGTGGTATTTGGTGGCATGGTAAGATTTAGTATTTCAAGGGGGAAATGAAAACTTTAAATGACAATTATCTTTTACTAATACTTTCATAGGATTCTTATACTTAAAAGAAAATTCTGATGATGTGGCTTAAGATTTTACAAACATGCTACGCATTTAAAATGTGTTATTTTTGATGTTGCATAATAAAATGCTTTAAATTTTTGAATAATCTGTAAAACTCAGTGAGCCAATATCTTTCATACAACCAAATTTTAATATTACAAAAAAAAAACTCTGTGAGGATGACAATCATAGTTCAAATGTAGATCAGTCTGATGGATTTTAATGGGACATAATATGCAAATTACATTGTCATGCTTTTGGTTCCATATTGTGGCTAACTTGTAAGAAATACCTTGGTTTTGTATATATATATATATAAAAGAAAAAAAAGGAAAGAAAAAAAGAAAGAACATCTGTAGTTACCTGAAGGGATCTGAAGATGCTGTTCTTACAAAAACATTTCAGGGTTCTTAATAAGTTGCAAGCAATGCAAAGGCATCTTGAGACATGACCTCTTTTAAGAAATGCTGCTGTAAACCATGCATATGTAGTCTTGCAGGGATAACTTGTGCTATTAGTAGCTTTGAGTAGTAATGAATCTAATTTGTCTAACCACTGCAATGTCTGTTATGATTTTACTGTTGGAGAGGAATTTGAATGAAGCAATATGGCTGCTCTGGTGAGGGATCATATCCAAAGACCTAGGTCTGTATGATCTGGCTGGAATGCAGACACACCACACACCTATAATCCCTCTGGCTGGAATACAGACACACCACACACCTATAGTCCCTCTGGCTGGAATGCAGACACACCACACACCTATAGTCCCTCTGGCTGGAATACAGACATCCCCCTCTCCCCTAGTACACACCTTGAATCCCTGACAATGTAGGTAAGGTTAGTTAGTAGAAGGAAGCAGCCATGTTTCAAAGTAATGTCTATGATGTCTAATTGAGGGTCAGACAAGGTAACAAATTAGAGAAAGCTTTCTCAGAATGAGTCAGAGATAGGATATGCCCAATTCTTCACAAGAGCAGACAGGCCTAAGAGAGCAGTGCAGAGAGGAAGGGGAAGGGTATTAAATGAAGCAGCTCAAAAAGTTTAAGTTGTGCATGTGGCCAGTGTTTTATTTTTATTGGACAGCACACAGGAGTCTAGAGGTATTAATTCAATTAAGTTTTAACTAGTTAGCATAAGTGGTCCCGTTGTGTGCAGAGCAGCCGAGAAGCCAGCTTCCTTCTTGAGACATTTAAAGAGTTTTAATCCTTAATTAAAAAACACTGACACATGGTTTATTGTTCTCAGAGTGCTCATGCAGCTTTAAACACTGCTGCTTAGGTCAGGTAAACAATCCTACTTCCTCCTACTCCCTTAAAACCTGCTCAGGTCAAGCACTTCTTCTCCAGCTGAGTTACACACTCATGCGTCTACACAGTTGGTGTGATCGCCTTTAATTTATTTTGCCATTGATGTGAAATGTCAACGAATTACAAGTTCAAAATCGAAAAGTAAAGCTACGGCGACGATATAGACCGAAAAGAAATGTGTTTGTGCTTCAGCTCGTGGAGAGTGAACGAAGCAAAGATAAAATATAGCTATGTCCTGAGATGGCTGCATCCCTGCCTTGGAGCAGAGGTGATGGTGAGAAGGGACAGTGAGAAGAACAGAGCTTTCCACACTGCTCAGTCGCAGGAGCAACAAAGACGCCTCCCAGAGCCCGGCACACAGCTGTGTGTGTCGAGAAAAGCTGCAGCAGGCAAAATATGTTCTCACTGTCCAGTGGCTCCCCTAATGTTTTCAAATAATCTCCAAAGTACCTTCTCTAGACATTTATTGCCCCTTAGATTGTGGCAAACTTTCTGTATATTATCTGCTCTGCCCTTGGGATGAGGCTGGGAAGAAACTCCCACAAGGCTTTGCCATCTTGTATTTTGAATGCACATAACTGTTGATTTCTCGATGAGAGAGGACTTGGACTCCAAATGACTCATGTTGAATCTTATCCATACCTTGTTTAAATGACAGGTGAGAACTTGGATGTAGAGCTGGTGCTGCAAGGGTTAAGAATCCTGGATGTCATTGGACTGAGTACAGGGTCCTCAATGAAGGAGCTAGAGAAAGGACCCAAGGAGCTGAAGGGTTTGCAGCCCCTTCGGATGAAAAACAATATGAACTAACACTATAGTACCCTCAGAGCTCCCAGGGACTAAACCACCAACCAAAGAGTACACATGGTGAGACTCATGGCTCCAGCATCATATGTATAGTAGAGGATGGCCAAGTAGGTCATCAATGGGAGGAGAGGACCTTGGCCCTGTGAAGGTTCTATGCCCCAATGTAGAGGCATGCCAGGGTCAGTAAGTAAGAGGGGGTGGGATGGTGAGCAGGGGGAGGGGGAACGGGATTGTTTTACTTTTTGTTTATTTTATTTTATTCCCCCCCCCTTTTTTTTGGAGGAGAATCTGGGAAAGGAGATACTGTAAATAAAGAAAACATCTAATAATAATAAAAAAAGAATCCTGGATGTGTTGGGGGTGGGCTACATGGATTGTGTGTGTGAAAGAAAATCAATTGTTGGAGCCAGAAGATGAGATTTATGTAGATGGGATTTATGAACTCAGTCAGTGCCAGACACATATTTCAGGTTCATATGTTGAGGCTTTGACTTCCAATGTGTCTTCCAATATCTGAAGATCGCATTTTGAAGGAAGTAATTAGAAATAAATTAGATCGTAATGGTGGCACCCCAATATAATAGGACTAATGCCCTGGTGAAGGAATAAAACATATGTATGTGCACCACAGGTAAAAAAAATCATATGAGAATGAGTCTGGAAGGCAGGCATTGCCCATCCAAGGGGAGAGAAAACTGATCATAATTCAACCCTATAGCATTTAGGTCTTAGCACCTGAACTTTGGAACTTTGAAAACTAAATATGCAAGTCTGTACTCCCAGCTACTTGAAAGGCTAAAGCAGGAGTACAAGTTCAAGGCCACAGTGGGCTACACAGCAAGTTTAAGGCCAGCTTAGCAAGACTTTGTCTTAAAATAGAAAATAAAGAGAGGGTGTGAACACAGCTCAGTGGTAGAGCAACTGCCTAGGATACCTGAGCCCCAGCTTCAATCTTCAGTACTCCAGCAATGGTGTAACAAGCCTCGAGGCCTTAGTACAACCGACACCATCTTAGAGGCTCCATTTTAACCTTAGAACCCAACAAAAAATCACTTGCCAAAATGAGAACAAAGACTTAATCTATCGAAGACCTAGTCCATAGTTCTAGGATTTGGCAAAGTCCCTAATTGTACTAACCTTGCTTTTTTGGCTTCTGTAGTTTCACTTTTCCCTAACTGTTCTTGCTGAACAAAATGTGTCAACCAGGATGTGGGTTTGTTCATGTAAGGACAAGAATGCTCAGGGTCCAGGTGGAATGATTTAGGCAAGTTCTCTATGAAACTAGAAATATATAGACTTCCTATTTGGCCTTTAGAGTGTCTGTGTGTTCTATGGTGGAATTGCCTTACAACACTGGGGGAAGAAATGAAAGTAAGGAAGAAAGAAAAAAAGAAAGAGAGAAAGAGAGAGGAAGTAAGGAAGAAAGCAAGAAAGAAAGGAAGAAAGAAAGGAGGGAAAGAAGGAAGGAAAAAGGAGAAGGGGAGGAGTGAGAGAGAATAAAAGCATTCTGCTTCCTAAGATATTCAATGTACAGTATATTATTTTAGCAACCTTAGAACATTTATACAAAATCCTACATGTGCCAAGGGAGTGAAGTCCTTGTTTAGCCAGGTAGAAAGACAAGGACCTCACCCTTCGTCACTGTGACACCACCTCACCCTTCGTCACTGTGACACCACCTCACACAGCTATAGCCCAGATTCTCTTTCCTCAACCTTGAGAGTATAGTTCCAGAAATATTTTTGTGAGGTCTGGCATATCTCACCTAACAGTGTCCACGAAGTACAGCACACTCAAATGTCAAAAACTAAGCTAGTCAAGGGCAGTGTTTTTGTAAAATGTTGAAAGTCCATAACACTAAAAATTCATTTTAACAATGATCAAAAAAGGACGAAGTAAGTAAAAGGCAGATTTTCTCAGATTTTATCCCTCAGGAGTGCTATAAAAGGACCAAGAGAAGTCTCTGAAGAAACCAGCTCTTGATATAAAGGCATAAACAAACCATTATGTGCACGTTTCATCCCTGACCCCACTGAGTAGGACACATTTCCCTGCTGTGGTATATCTTAGCATCTTTCAGCTTCTTTCAACTCCAAGTATCTCAGTTATTTATTTTCAAGTTTAGGATAGTATTATCATAGGAGAGGAAAAGCAATTTTGACTTTATCATATAGAAGGTCTTAGCTTGAAGCCCCTCATATGAAAGGCAGATTAACAAGAAAAAAAAAGTAAGACCATGCACAGACAACCTATATATGGGAGATGCTCAGGGAATGAGTAACTCCCAAACAGGAGGCTTGAGTTCAGTCTTAACAGCCATCTTTAACTTAATAAGTCAACGATGGTAATAATAATAAATAATAATAAAGGAACAGTTAATAATGTTAATGGGTGTTGGGGAAGTAACCAGAAAACACTTTGGAAAGCTGTGTAAGGTTTGTTACACAGACTTAAGCCACTGCTCTTCCCATTATCAATGTGTAGAGTAATTTAGTCATCTTTAACTCTCCTAGTACCAAGACAGAGACATCCTTACAAATGGTTGTTTCCTTTACAAATTCCCCTCTACAGGAGAGGAACTTCTATTTTATTGTCAGAACTTCTCCTACTTCTCAAAGTAATTATTATGCCAAAGAGGTATGTTTTGGGGTGGCATATCCTGGTCCCCTATAAGACCTACTTCATAAAGTGCAAACAAATGAATGTGTTCCTGTGTACGCATACACACACACAACAAAGAAATTCTCCTAATACATAGCAGTTGTCAATAGATGCTAGATAGCATCTGTAACACTTATCATAAAACCTTTATTATTATTGCATGTCTTGATTCATCATCATACAAGTAGAAAACTGTTAGTGGCAGAGACAAAAAAAATAAACAACTGTGACACACATCACACAACTCTTCCCCACTAGACTTTCTCATCTCTGTCTTGTTCCATGAGTAGATTAACTTTCCTTGCTTTCTTGAAGTTGGATTTGGCCATTGACTTGCTTTAGCCCACAGCTGGGAGAGATTGCATATAGACATGGAACTGGATAGGGGGTTGTAAAAATATTTGGAGAGGTAATTAATTCAAAGCCAAAAATGAATCCAAGGTGTTTCTGGTAGACCTTGATTGTGCTACATCTAGAGACATCATTGAAACCTTGGTTATGAACACATAGCATGTGCATTTAGCATTGGGCATACCATCACCCCACCTAATGCCAACCCACACTGCCTGAAGCACCTCAGCTCATACTCAAGATCATTGAACATCAAGAATTTTAGTTTTCTTTACAATAAACATAGTTTTCCTCTCTTACAGAAACATAACAGTTTAATTACAGAAAACAAAGACTAACAGTAGGAAAGACCAATACTTTCCTACAGTTAGTTCCATAATTCACAAGGAGAAGTTTGCATCTCTTTGGTTTGTATTGTATTCAAATATTTGATTTTTAAATTGTATTTTGAGTTGCTGGAAAGTTTCTTTAAAAAATATCATTAAATGAATTTTTGGCTTGGAATTTGGACAGAATCTCCAACAATGTTTCAAATGCCCCAACACACTCTGCTCTCATTTTTTTGTTGTATGTTTATGCAAAGGATTTTTCACCTTTGAAAGAATGGTTTCAGAAGGAGGAGTGGTGAGTCAGGGGAATAGGAGGTGAAAGGACTAAAATCCACTGTGTGTATTCATGAGCCTATCAGAGAACAGAAAAGACACTGATCCACTCAGAAATGCTAGGGATGCTCTGTAACCAGCAGGAACCAATGTTCAGTGATAGTTAAATTTTTTACAGAAAACTAAACAAACATACCTGAAGTGGGAAATTTCTGGTTTTGTTGGAGACTCAGTTGTGTCATGTGATGTTTTTCTGTGGGCTGTCTAGAGGATGTTTTACTGAAGCAGACACATGGGAAGACGTTTTGCTCAGAACAGACACATGGTGTTTTTCTGGAAGCTGTCTTATGAGAGGATGTTTTGCTGAAGCAGACATATGAAAAGATATTTCACTTAGAACAGACACGTGGTGTTTTTCTGGAAGCTGCCTGGGGAAAGAGCATGTGATATTTTGCTGGAGCAGAATATTTTGTGAGGACATGTGATGTTCAGAAAGAGTATAAGTATAACTCAACAGAAGGTGAACAACACTCTTGCATTGGTTCACCTTGCAATTCTTTGCTGGTCTTCACTGACAATACTCTTGCATTGGTTCACCTTACTTTCTTCACTGATCTTCACTTGTCATGACTTTGAAGAGAGAAATACACCAAAGAACTTCTGGTGGCATTCCGCTCCATCTTGTCGCTACTGTGGACTGGTGCTTCTTGGTGAAGGCTCACAGTTCCTTCTGAATCAGAGCTGTTACTGATGATTTTGTGTTTGGTGTTTTGCCAATAGACTGGACTACTGACAATAGAGATTAGAATCAGCTCAAAGAACTATTTCTAAACAGGTCCACAACCTCTGTTTCCTATTAACCTTTCTTTTTCCCTACCTGTGGTGGGTGGTGGGCTGGAAGGGAGGTTGAAGTGTTAGAGAACCATAATTAAAGTAGGTTTTGAAAAACCTAAGCCTACATACCTGTACCATTTCTATGTCACCTTGCTTTCATCTTTTACAAACAGCAAAACTATATTTAACCAGAGAATTTTTTTAATAAATATATTCATGGATTATGATTAGTAAATGTTTAATTTACTTTATATATCTGGGGCCACATAAAATTTTCTCTGGAAAAAAAAAAGAGTATTGAGCCCTGCTATAGACAAAGTAATATAGTGTCACTTCTTAGCATAAGGTTTAAATAATGGTGTACCTAATCATCACCCTTCTATCCTCCCCATCTTACTAATTATCTGAGCAGATGGTTGTATACGGGTATAACACAGGATCCCTGACAGCCTGGCACTAACCTGGCACTAGTAACCTGGTGCCGCAGAAAACTTGGATGATAAATTACCTGTTACTGCCTAAAGGCTGGTCTTACGGCTTACTTGCTTTAGCAGTACAACTTTGTCTATTTCCAAAAGTCTATTTCCAAAGCCAATCTTAATGCCTAGTGAACAGTAAACGACTAAATTGATCAATTATAGTTTTAATCAGCAACTAAAGTGAACTACTTTAATAAAAAGAATAATTCCGGCTCAATTGCAAATACAATGAAAAGCCTTGGTAATCTTAAGTGGTTGACATGTGGGCATCAGCAAAGCATCACCATAGCAAGGTGAGAGGGCTCATGCTTTGCACACTAGATAGAAGTGTTGTTGGATTTCAAATGGGTAAATTTTTCTGTAATATAATCTTCAAAAACCTTTAGATCTGCCTAGAGTCACTAACTTAAATAAGTCTGTATAAAGAGAAAGGCACTCTGCCTTTAAAGAGTTCCACTGCCGGGCTCAATCCTTGTGTGGTTGCAGACTCCGTGACAAGCAAAGCCCAGGTGTTAAAATGCTTCAGAATGACACAGGTTAACTAGACACCAGTAGGACTTGAGGCCAGAAGGCTTTGGGGAATGTGTTGAAGACTCTGCATCTGCCAGTTCTTCTAGCCGGGGAAGCAGGAAAGAGGGTTCATCTTTTGCTTGCAGTGTCCTTTGCTTCATATCCAGACAGGTATCAGTGCATGCGTAGAGATGAAGGACAATTATGAGCCCAGTGTAGTCTACTGCAAAAGTACTGCCAAGATCTGGGGGTGGTGCTGGAGAGGTGAGGCTGAGAATTGACCGGCCACAGCTAAAGTGATGAACCCAGGCTGAAAAAGAGCGGGTCTTGTTACATGATGGAAACACATCGGCACAGCCATCGACAGGCAAACAGCTCTGCAGAGCTGCTGATGAGGTCAAGTATTTCAATACCTTAGGAAGGGTGCCTTTTCTCTTACAACTGTCAGCTCTAGCTAGTGAGTAGGTGCCACCAGGCTCAGACTGCATCAAGCTAAAGGATGTGGCATGCAGGGGGTGCAAAAAGAATGAAATGAAAGGTCGGTTTTGAACACACTTTGGAGAAGTCCTGATCTTTGGAGAGGCACTCAATATGGAGAACGAGCCCAGGAAAGCATCTGATTGCCCTTCCCATGCTACAAGGCCTGGGCAAGCACATAAACGTATTTCCTACCCAGAAAATGAGGATGCAGTGTGCTTGCTTGAGATGCTTGTTATGAGAAATAAATGACTTGGGTCTTATGCTAATGTACATTGTCCAACACATAGCATATTGCCATTTCTCAGAAATTGTTTTTTGTTATTACTTATTAGCATTACTTATTATTATATAACAACATATTATTATTACATTGTTATTATAGGCCTGATGTACAAACAATTCTTACAAACTATATGAAAATATCACATTGCTCCGGTCTCCCTGGGCTAGTGTCCTGGGCAGACCTTGGGCTCAAGCTCTGCAGCCATTCCCTCAACACCCAGAGGAAGTTCCACTACCAGGCACTATGACACGCCCAGGATCAGAGGTGAGGAGGACCCAACATCTGTCCCAACATCGGGAGTAACTGGGACCAGCAGGACCAGGCACACAGGAACTCCGCCAGCCCAGTGGCTCTGGTTCCTTCCAGTCTCTCTGGGCTGGTGTCTTGAGTATACCTTGGGTGCAAGCTTGGCAGCTAGTCCCACAACACCCAGTGGAAGCTCCACTCCCAGGTGCTCTAACAAGCCCAGGATCACAGGATCCCAGAATCACAGGATCTCAGAGACAGCTTGACTCTGAGGAGTTCTGACACCACCAGGATCACAGGAAGGATAGGCTCCAGTCAGATTTACCAAGGGCAGATAACCAGATGGCAGGGGGTGAGGGAGCAGGGGCAAGCATAAGAAAATAAACAACACAAACCAAAGTTACTTGGCATCATCAGAACCCAATTCTCCCACCATAGAAAGTTCTGGCAACACCATTACACCAGAAAAGCAAGATTCAGATATAAAATCACTTCTCATGGTGATGATACAAGACTTTAAGAAAGACATAAATAGCACCCTCAAAGAAATGCAGGAGAACACAGGTAAACAGCTAGAAGCACTTCAAGAGGAAACACGAAAATCTCTTAAAGAACTACAGGAAAACACAAACAAAAAAAAGGTGAAGGAAATGAGCAAAACCATCCAGAATATAAAAATGGAAATAGAAACAATAAAGAAATCAGAAAGAGAGACAATCCTGGAAAAGAAACCTAGGAAAGAAATCAGGAGTCAGAGATGCAAACATCATCAACAGAATACAAGAGATAGAAGAGAGAATCTCAGGGGCAGAAGACACCTTAGAAAACATTGACACAACAGTCAAAGAAAATGCAAAAACCAAAAAGCTCCTAACCCAAAACATCCAGGAAATCCAGGATATGAAATGAGAAGACCAAAGCTAAGGATAATAGGTATAGAAGAGAGTGAAGATTCCCAATGTAATGGGCCAGTAAATATCTTCAACAAAATTATAGAAGAAAACTTCCTTAACCTAAAGAAAGAGATGCCCATGAACACACAAGAAGCCTACAGAACTCCAAATAGACTGGACCAGCAAAGAAATTCCTCCGGTCACATAATAATAAAAACACCAAATGCACTAACCAAAGAAAGAATTTTAAAAGCAGTAAAGGAAAAAGGTCAAGTAACATATAAAGGCAGGCCTATCAGAATTACACCAGACTTCTCACCAGAGACTATGAAAGCTAGAAACTCCTGGGCAAATGTCATACAGACCCTACAAGAACACAAATGCCAGCCCAGGCTACTATATCCAGAAAAACTCTCAATCACCATAGATGGAGAAAACAAGATATTCCATGACAAAACAAAATTTACACAATATC
>NW_022196905.1:83703009-83859800 GCF_008632895.1 Mastomys coucha
AAAACCAAAAAAAAAAAAAAGTTAAAAAAAAAGAAAAAAAGAAAATAGCACATTGCTTAATTTCTGATGCCTTTGATTTCTTACCTGTGAAATAAGGTTTATGTCTCTGGGCTAACAGAAGGAACTTTAGCATAGTAACTAGTCAGACAGCTGGTTCAGTTATCTGGTGATCATATCACCTGATAATGATATTTCTTCTGGCTGTGAAGTTGACTAGCCACCAGGAAGTGCGGTGAGAGTTTAAGGTACACAGAGTTGGAAAGAAACATGTTGATTCTCTGAGGTGACCTCTAGGTCACCTCTCTAAGGGTAATGTGAAACTGAGATGGATTCCTGAGGGCAGAGACTCTTTCACACTTTGCTTTGCCTTGGTTTCCAGAACAATGCAAAGCTCCCTGGGCTGAGGCTGAATCCACTAAAAGCTGAAGCCTAGCGCCTACTGTCCAGCAGAGGCCGCTCTGGGCCGGGACTCCTGGGGCCTGTGCACCGGGAGAGAGAAGGCCAGGGGGTGGCCCTGTCCTCGCAGGAGGGCCGGGTGGGAGGGGTTTGGCGAAGGCGCAGGCGGGCCCAGGGCTCCGGCAGCTGGGATGGAGCAGAAGTGCGCCTGGCGCCGCAGGGCACACAGCTGACTCTCCGCGCCACCTCCACTTCGCCTTGCGCCGCCAGACACTGAAGCTGCCTGGACTGATCGCGCCGGGCATCCCCGCTCCTCCCGTAGCCCACCCGGAGGAAGAGGAGCTGCCGGTGCCCCGAAGCACTTGGGCAGTCCCAGGAAACTCTTCTCTACTCGGATCCAGCTCGGTACCGAGCACCGGAGTAACATGGTCTGCAAGGCGCTCATCGCCCTCTGCATCTTCACCGCAGGTACTTGGCGTGGTCCTCGGAAGAGCGGGGCATGGGGGGAGGCAGCACCAGGCTCCGGCTGATGGGAAGAGGGGCGACACCAGGAAGTAAGTCACCACTGAAGGGTGGTGGGTCTGCAGGGATGTGAACACTTAGATTTGAGATGCACGGTTTTGGCGGTCGTGGAGGGGAGGGACGACTGGGTCTTTGCTGTGGCAGCCTGGGCACCCCACAAATTGATTCTCTGTGAAAACAGGTGGCCAGCTAGCTGGCGCCTTGGAACACTGAACCCCGCACGGAGACGACAGGTCTCTGCGGTTTCTCTTGTTTGCTGGGGTCTCCGAGCGCACCTGCCACAGCCCCAGACATCACTTCTTGCCATGGGTTTGTCCTGATGTGGGATACAGAGGTCGGGCAGGGGCCCGCTAAAGCTGCTGCTAGGAGGGCTTCAGCATCGAGTGCGCTCAACCCGGCTGGTTAGCGCTCCAGGACTTAGAACTGTCTCTGGAACTCCGGGCGTCCTTTTTACTTAGGCTTAGGGATGATGCGGCACAAATAGTCTCAGGGGCAGCGGCCCAGCTTAGGGTCAAGCTTACGATCATTGTTGGAAGATTGCAGGTCTACTGGTGGCCAAGAGCCTTCCGAAACTGTGGCCCTCTGTATGAAATTAGTAACTTGGGTAAAAGAAGGATACACACCCCCTTCTGCTCCATCCCGGTCTATCACACTCCAGCTCTTGAGGGTCTAGGGACTACTAGCAGCAGCGACGTTGGGCAGTCAACCCAAGCCAACCCGCGGACCGCAAAGATGAAACCAGGCACCACCATCTGGAGTTGGGTACCAAGGTTTTTGACCAGGAAAAGCGTAACCCAATAAAGAACTATGGATACCGGACAAGACACGGGGTCAGGAGGGTGGGCGGGGGAGAGTAACTCAAGAGAGCAGTCTGGTCTGTTTATCCAAGAACTACCCGATGCCTCCTAGGACAAGCCGATTAGAGATTCGAGCTTTAATCTATGTGTTTGCCCTCTTGAATTGCCTGGGTTCCTGTAAATTGTGCCTCCCCCACCCCCACCCGAGAAAAGTCACAACTCCTTGAAAAGAAGCTAGAAGCTTCCCTGTGGCTCTCAGAGGATAATAGAGTTTAAGGGAAAGTTTCCCAGCTTGAACCAATAGCGTGGTGTTTTCTCTACATGCTAATGTCCGGGAGGGCCTTTCTGCTCCGAGATCTGCAAGGTCTGGAGACCTGCCTGCGGATCTTTCTGGAACATTCGGTTTCCGTGGCGCAGCCCTCTTGGGAGAGGAGCCGTTAGATATGAAAGTGTAATAGACTTCCCAGCTGGATTGCCTCCAAAGGTAGTTCCCTGGTCCCCAAAGGAGAGATGTTTACAAAGGGACGAGAAAGGGAACCCATTCAGGAAGCCTAGAAATCCTGCAGTTGGCTAATGGATAGATTTGGTTTGCTAAATTGATTTTGTCCCCTTATCCCTTTCTCTATTTATTTATTTATTTATTTATTTATAATTTGCTTAATATTTTTGAACATCTCTGGCAGTTGGCAAAGCAAAAGCAAAAACGGATTGATCCTGACAAGAATCCCGAATAAGATGATTTACTGATTGATTGATGCATGCTTGATTGGTTGATTTTCTAGTCTTACTGTTCAGCTGCTTTCTGCTAAGAGACAAGTATTGCCCAATCCCCTCCCCCAGAGCCAGGTGGCTGCTGTTTCAGAGACTGGTTGAGCAGCCCCAGCTCTGTGCCCTCCAGGCTTCTAAGTGGGATCAGAGCCATCAGGGTCACAGGCTCCTGTGGCTGAGGAAGACTTACTGCCTCTCTTCCCTTATTTATACACATTGCTATCCCATACAGAGAGACAAGAGGCTGTGGGCAGCGTTCTCTGGAGTTTGTGAATTTGAATTAATCTTTCCGTGGACAGTTTGTTAATAAAACTGCTTACCATAAATAGGCTGGAAAATAATGTAAAAATTATCATAAATACCTCATGAGAGTCTCTGCATTCCAAAGCAAAGGATTTTCAGATTGATATATTTTTTTCTAGAAGGTTCTGGATAATGTCAGGCACGTTCTGGCAGCTTGTAGTAGAGCTTTCATGGCAAGTTATTCATCAGAGGCGCTCCCCCTCTCCCCTTCAGCCCCGAATTTTGTTTTCTCACCATCGTTAGAGGATTCAGAAAAAGTTGAGCAAACCCTTTAAACTGATCATAGATTGGGCCAGAGACAGTATTATAGCCAGGCTTTAATTTTTAGCTTAACAAATCCTTGTTGTATGCATCGTGTCATCCAGTGCATACAATGGGCATTTAAAGATATGTGTGCATTATCGGCAGCCTTGACAGGAGACAGCTGGATATTTGTCCCCTGAATTACCTTAGTTGAGATATACAGGAGTACCACATACAAATTAAAGTCCAATCCTGAGTCTCCAAGGTTTGCCCAAAGAACTATGCAGGGAGGAAGGACAGAGGCAGCCAAGGGACTAGTTCTCTGTCCTAAAAGCTCCCCTGCATTTGCTTTTGCTCACTCTACTGTCATGGCTGCCCCTTGGAGCTGGGTGGCCCCATCCACAAAAAAAAAAAAAAAGGCTTAAATATGTGAGATATATAGATACATTCAAATGATTTTTTTACACACTTAAGAAAACAAAAGAAATTCATTATGTAAGAACAAACAGTCCACATGTATAAGAAGCCAGTGATCTGATTTCTCCTGCTCTGGATCTGCACTGCTTAGCCCAGCCCTGGATCAGGAAAATAACAGTACACCCCATTCTCAGACACCCTGAAACACTCATTGGTCCTCTGATAAGTAAGACCAAGAGAGCTGGAGTTAGAGTCTCCTCTCTCCCTCTCTCCCTGTCTCTCTGTCTCTCTGTCTCTCTGTCTCTGTCTCTCTCTGTCTCTCTCTCTCTCTCTTCCTCTCTCTCTCTGTCTCTCTGTCTCTCTCTCTTTGTCTCTCTCTCAGTCTCTCTTTGTCTCTGTTTCTCTCTGTGTGTCTCTCTCTGTGTCTCTGTCTCTGTCTCTGTCTCTCTGTCTCTCTCTCTCTCTCTCCCTCTCTCTCTCTCTCTCTCTCTGTGTGTGTGTGTGTGTGTGTGTGTGTGTGTGTGTGTTGTGGATCCATCAGCTCTCTTCTCTGTATGACTAATGTTAGATACTGCTCTTTGCCTACACAAGTCTCTCTCTCTCTTTGTTTCTCAGTCTCTCTTTGTCTCTGTTTCTCTCTGTGTGTCCCTCTTCTGTCTCTGTCTCTGTCTGTCTCTGCCTGTCTGTCTGTCTGTCTCTCTCTCTCTGTTTGTGTGTGTGTGTGTGTGTGTGTGTGTGTGTGTTGTGGATCCATCAGCTCTCTTCTCTGTATGACTAATGTCAGATACTGCTCTTTGCCCACACAAGTCTGTCTCTCTCTCTTTGTCTCTCTCTCAGTCTCTCTCAGTCTCTCTTTGTCTCTGTTTCTCTCTGTGTGTCTCTCTGTCTCTCTGTCTCTCTTTCTCTCTCTTTCTCCCTCTCTCTCTCTCTCTCTCTCTCTCTCTCTCTCTCTCTCTCTCTCTCTCTCTCTCTGTGTTGTGGATCCATCAGCTCTCTTCTGTGTATGACTAATGTCAGATACTGTCTTTGCCTACACAAGTCTATCTCTCTCTGTCTCTCAGCCTCTCTTTGTCTCTGTTTCTCTGTGTGTTTCTCTGTCTCTCTGTCTCTGTCTTTCTCTGTCTTTCTTTCTCTCTCTCTCTCTCTCTCTCTCTCTCTCTCTCTCTCTCTCTCTGTGTGTGTGTGTGTGTGTGTGTGTGTGTTGTGGATCCGTCAGCTCTCTTCTCTGTATGACTAATGTCAGATACTGTCTTTGCCTACACAAGTCTGTCTCTCTCTGTCTCTCAGCCTCTCTTTGTCTCTGTTTCTCTGTGTGTCTCTCTTCTGTCTCTGTCTGTCTGTCTGTCTGTCTGTCTGTCTTTCTCTCTGTGTGTGTGTTGTGGATCCATCAGCTCTCTTCTCTGTATGACTAATGTCAGATACTACTGCTCTTTGCCCACACAGGTCCTCATGTAACACAGCAGCTGTATTAGAAATCTATTGACAAACAGCCTCCTTTGCCAGGAAGGCTTATTGAAATAACAAGGGAGAGTTGCTTTCCTTCCTTTCACCTGAAATCTGGTCACAGTGAAAGGCATGGCACCTTCCTGTTCATGAAGAGACCTAAACATCACAAGCTCTTTCTGCTATCCTCTGGCGCAAAGACTTTGTGGGAAGCAGGTAGATTCTGCAGCCTGACTATTTACAGAACCTACCTTAGTTCAGGGCAAGTCCTTAACCACCTTTTATTCTCTCATATTTAAAATTAGGGGAGGGGATCCCCCCTCACAAGGTGGGGGCAAATGTTAGCTGCCTGAGCATACCTACAAGTATCCAGCGCTGGAGACATGGAAATGCTTGGTAATGTTAGTCCTCGTTTCTGTTACACTTAATAAGGACAACCATATTCAGCACTGAATATACATACAGGTCACCCCTCCGAAGGCAGGGCTGATATGTTTGCACTAGAAATGTGTAGATCACAGACTGAGACTAATATGCTAAAGCTGAATGTTCCAGCAAACTCAGGATACAGATTGGGAAGACAGTCAGCTGAGCCACTAAATGCCTAATTTAAAAGGTTAGGAATGCCTCAGTTCAGACATACCAAGGGAAGGGGGGGTGCTGGGGGGGGAGTTCAGTTACAATTAAAGTAAAGTAAGGTCCTCAACAAGGACTTTTGCAAATGGTGTATTTCGAAAGCCCCAGTCAGCTAAATCTGAAAGGTCAGATTCCCCAAAGCAACACATTTGGGGATAATTCCCATTAAATGGGTCATTTTATCTGATGACTCCGGGTGACTTTCTCCAGAACCCAGAGTCCTCAATAATGGCCAGATCTCTAATTGGACCTCGGACCTGGGCCTGGTCTAATTGTACTTGTGTTTTTATGAAGAAAATACTGATCAAGTATTCATACAGTCTAAGACAACTTTCTAAAATGGTCATTTTCACTCAGGAGTGGGGGAGGGGGCACAGCCACCTACAAAAATATAAGAGTGGCATTTTCAAAACCATGTTTTCCTCTCAGTGAAACCCATGGCAAAGAAAAAATTCTTATGAGAGCCATTAGAACTATGTATCTTCTTTTTAAAGGAACTGTCTCTAAGTCAGAATTTAGGAGCCAACTATTTGCCTTGCTCATGAGACACCAAGTGAAAAAGTTCATGTTCCTTGCAGAAGACATGGCAGCTCTAAGAAGCAGACGCCTCGGGTCTGCTACAGCCTGTAGTAGCCTTCTCTTTGGAAATCTGGGGTTAACAGGTTATCAGCCAGTTAATGTGCAAGCAGCGTGACTATGAAGCCAGACTCAGGTGTATGCAGTTTATTACATCTTAAATTATTTAAATGACAGGAACCGATGTAACACTTTCCTGGTGTGTGTACCTTTAAATATTCATAATAATCTTTTACTCCGGCACAGCCCATTTCTTTCATTTCTATGTTTTTAACGTTGTTTACAGACCTTGAAAGCTTTGTCATTTTTCTAAGGAGTAAGACCCATTAGCTGAAGTGGAGAAGCGTAGGATTCTGTCCATAGATGCTTTCACGAGGTGGAAAGTGCTCTAGCTTGGTCTTTCCTTGGCCCCATATTGCCACATTTAGTAAATAAAAACTGAGGCTGTCCAGTTATATTTGAATTTCAAATAAATAGTGACTCTAAATATAGCCTGTGTAATGTTCGAGCTCACCAGGGAGTACTGTAATTTTTTGGCAACTCGGTTTAGGCCTTTCATCTTCAGACCACCTATGGAATGGGCCTGTTGTAGGATGACCTTCAGTTTGACCCTTGTTTCATGGGGCCTTAATTGACCTGTACCATTTCCATAAAAAGTCTGTTTCTGAGGGAAACATGGAGATTTAACGGCAGCTTTCTTGGTTAACAACTGCATCTATTAGGATATGGGGTAGTATGCACTCTAGTGAGATACTGTGATTCTGTGTCTACGCCCATTAACTGTGTATGTGCTTCTGACCAACTGATGGCATTTCCGTGGTTTCTTTGATCCATCATTATGGACCTTTCCGACCCTTCCTTTTTAAAAGAAATAGTATATTTCTAATATAACAATATTTTTGCTTATAGCTGGATTTAGAAGCTGTCTGGAATATAGCTGGCAGCTGACTTAAAGAGAAAGTTATAGAATAGCTTTGGATTTCAGCACCTATTTTCTTGCCAAGATCTTAAGGCACCTTACAAATATTAATTACATAAGTTTTATATAATTCCTGCTGGATAAATTTATTGGTATCATTTAAAAAGCTGTGGCTATATAGGCCCTGAGGCAACACATTAGGCAGAATTTTAAGGTAGATATTTAAAAAAAAAACTTTCAATCTGTTTAATTTTGGAAGAAATTTGCAGTCTTTATTCTCAAGGAAAAAATATCTATGAATAGCTCACTGTTAAGTAAGGGAAATTGTGGAAAATTACCGGGTATGATATTTAGAAAACATGTCTATTTGATATGAATAGTAAGTAATGGAATACAACCTCTACTTACACTCCAAATTCTGATTTTCTTTTTCATAAGCAGGAAAATGAAGACATAATGTTCAATAAGGGTGCTGAACATGAAGGGAATTAGGTAGAGAGGGAATGTTTTTTCTGTTCGTGGTTGGAAAGTTGGGGCTACCATTGGTAGATCACATTGTATTTGCTAATATATAATTAATAAAATGTGTTATGTTTTACATTTGTGATATTCTTCCCTACTTTGTATAATTCCAAAGCATAACCTCATCACTGAGTTTGTTTACCCATCATTGCATCTGTGATGGAAAACTACTGATGGCATTAGCCTCTTAGGAGATGATTAGAAAAACTTCAGAGATCGTAATCCACTCATTCTGTTATAACAGCCTGGTCCACAAATTGGGTAACTTATGAACAACAATTATTTATTTGTCAGAAATTCCAGAGGAATTCCATGTTGAGTTCATGATCAAGGTGCTAGTGGTTCTGGGTTGTAAGAGTGTACTTTCTCATTAGTACATGGTGCCTTCTCTTGTGTACCTGCACAGTTGAGGACTCAGGCAGCTCCCCGGGACTCTTTCATAAGTCACTAGTCCATCATGATGGCTTCACCATTGTGAGTACCAGAGGACTGAGGAGATGGGTCTGTAGGTAAAGTCTTTGCCATGGAAGTGCTCAAATTCTTGGTAACCAGGTGCAGACACACAGGCCTGTAATAGAGAGAGGGGATACGATAGAGAGTAAGAGGGGGAACTTTCTGCCACTTGCTTGTGTGAGAATCTCTACAAAGTCTGGGAAACTGAGGACCTCTTTCTTGGCCTGGTAAGAAGGCAAGGTTGGGGTGGATTGGCTGCATGTCTGTCATGGGTGTTCGCATGTCAACGTGCACATAAAAAGGAGCAACAAAGCATGCTTTGTGACAAGAAGTCCTGGGCATTTTGCCTTAAAAATTGCAATGTTGATGGAGGTGACATCAAAAGCCACAAAATTCTCCTTCTTTGAAGCACTGATCAATTATATCTAACAGGGACAGAAGGTCAACCTTCAAGAACAAACGATCTTTCATCATTTATATTCTAGAAAATGCCTGGGAAGGAAGTATGATGTTATAATTACAAGTTGAAACAGCTTAAGAAGATGGCTTGAGCTAGTCAAACTTTCCCTAGATGACTTGGGCAAAGCAAAGGGCCCAGAGTTAAAGGGAAGCAAGAAGATTATCAGATGTTTGAATGAAAGTGGATAATGTAAGTTTAGAGCTCGTAGGCCCTCTTCCTCTCAGCATCCTCCATTCAGTGCTTTAAGGCAATTCAGTCAAGTGCTCCCATTGCTCCGGTCCTCAGCAGAGCCACCACCATCTTTTCTCTTGGAGTACCATAATGGCTTCCCAGATCCATCACTTCTCAGACTTTTCTTCCTGAGATCTGCTTTGCATAGGAATGTGTAGGGTCTATTGGAAATGCCTGGGGGTTGGGTGTCACTGCTCCAGACTAAGTCCTCTAAAGGCCTCCTGCTGCACTTGACCAAAAGTCAAATCTATAAAGAGACAATTAACAACTGGTCTGTTTGCTTTTGAACCTGGCATACAATTGCTCACTTTGCCCCAGAAACACACCCTCACTCCACCCCTACTCCCACACCAACTCCACCCCTGCCATCTTTCTTACAGCATGATGTGATTGACTCCTCTATCTGGAATAGACTTTCTTCTGGTTTTCACAGAGAATTCCCTAACTTCCTCTAGACTGCCTTTGTTTGTCACCCTTCTGGAACTACACCAAATACTCAAGATAACCAGGAGAAAGGGGGATTGATTCCTTTTGACTTGGATTGGCAAGTTTCAGTTCCCAAACAATAGCTGAGTGTGTTAAAACATTACTTTATGGTAGAAGCCTGGGGTGGCAGAAAACTGCTTACCCTCTGACTGAGCATAGGAGAATGAAAGGAAGGAAACATTTTACCACAGTGCCCTCGGAGGACACTCCTCCAGTGGGCTAAGAGCTTTCACTAGACCATTTCTTACAAGTTCCACCAACATTCACCAACAAGGAACTGGGAATCAAAACTTTAATAAGTGAACCATTGAGGTACATTGCAGAACCCAAATGACACCTTCCCAAAAGACCCTACCCTGCCCAATGTGTTGAAATCACAGTAGAATCTCCCTGCCAAGTCTGTGTTCCTTATGTACTTATCTAACTCTGGTCCATGCCTCCTTCACTTCCTGTCTCTCTCTATCCCTCACTGCTACCTTACACTACAACAGAGCTTTAAGCAGACAGGGATTTTTGTCCTCAGAGAAAGAATATTTTATGGTACGTAGTAGGTGCTCAAAATATACTTGCAAGACTGGCAAAACACTTTATCCAAAATTTTTCATAGCTCATCTAAAAATGAGACATGGAAAATTTGCTGACTATAGGGTATTTATGCCTAGTAGTGCTTGCACATAGTGTTTTATAAAAACAGTAGTCAGGTGCTTGGTCCTCACTTTACAGAATAGAAACATAAACAAAAGCTAGCTAAGTTTTTAAATCTGCTATTTTACAGCTATACACATATGGAATTCTGAAATTCTTCTTTTCTAAATTGTAGCCTTTTCCTGCACTATGGATATCAGTTCAGACTAGTTGAAACTTCTTAACTCTCTGGCCAATTTTTTTTAATGTCCCCTTGGAACTCAGCTAGAATGGATGAGGCCAAGGCTACAGCAGAATGACACTATTTGAACCATATTTGAGAATTTCTCAATAACTAAAATTAGCTTGGTGATGAAAAATGATTTGAGCCTAAAGGAAATACAACTGGCAGTATCGCAGGAAAGCCTGAAAAAAGTAAGTAAATTCTGACCCGGGGTGTTGAAAGTGTAAGTCAGTCATTAATATGCTCAAGGATATAATGGGGACTTTCTTGGCCTTAGAGCCTCTGCATTATATCTTTCTTAATGAGTCTGAAATATGAGCTTAACATTTTAGTCCAAGCAGTGGTTAAAATTGATACCGAAGTTCCAAAGCTACAATCAAACCTGTGTCCTAGAACAAAGAGGATGAATGGAAGGGTACTTGATATTTATCTTACAGGTGGAGAACAGCTCTTGAGAGCTTTGGTGTTAAAGTTACCCAGCATGTCACATGCTTCACCTTTAGCATACCAAAAAATAGTCTATGTTTTCTTGCTTATTCAAAATAGGAATAACTATTTATGTAGGAGCTAACAGAAAGAGCATGATCTTTATAAATGCAGAATCTTACTGATCTTGATGATACCAACGTGGAGAAGTGACTTGTGAGGGAATAATGATGCTTTATTTAAAACATATGGTGTGTTTACTTCATGAGCTCCATTTGTCCATTCTTGAGAAGGGCAAACTCACCACCATCCAAGTTCAGCAGCCTTGACTGAGAACAGAAATGTATCAGACTCACATGGCCCTGGGCTTGCACTGCAGGGCTTGTAGGGAATGTGTGAAGGGTTAAGACTGTGCCATTGCAATACAAGTGATCTGCTGCCTTCCCCTCCCATCTCCCACCCCCTTCTGCTCCAAGAGCAATAATGTGAGAAGCAGATGAAGTGAGCAAGGTAAGAAGCAGGGCCTAATATCTTCCTGGATGGAAAAAGAGCACACAGCAATGAGAGATGGTTGTAGGATCCCAAATCTCAAAATAAACTGTGGCTACAGACAGAGTAAAGCAGAGAGAGCAGAGAAGCTCAGAGAAGCTAGGCTGCTGTCAATATTCATCCCGAGCAGCATTAGTGATTGCTTTAAAGAGCAGTGGTGCTATGCTACTATGTAGATATAGGTACAGTTTATAGTTGCCAATATATGGAAAAAGAAAAGTGTAGAATAAGTGCGTGCCTGCATTAAAAGGGGTTGAAAGGATACAGTGAGTCTCTCTCTCTCTCCATTCCCCCACCTTCTCTGAATTTTTCAATAACATTATAAATATTTCAAGTCTATCTTTTGCAACAGTGTATGTGGCTATAGTAAACGCAAGATGGCTATTGGAATTCTCAACATAGTGACTTAAAAGTCATCCTGGTCTACAGAGTGAGTTCCAGGACAGCCAAGACTACACAGAGAAACCCTGTCTCAAAAGAAAAAAAAAAAGTCATTCTGACGGAGCCTTAAAAATAACACCATAGAGAAGCAAGTCACCTCAGAAAGGTTTGCAGGGCAGCACTGACATCATGGGCAGAGAAGGCTATGGAAAAGAATGACAACATAATAATGCTACGTTTTCTAAAGCTCACATGATATATAAGGCATTACTGAGGACCACCATCTTGGATCATTAAGGGGCTCTGAGCTATCAGATCAGCACTTAAGGTATGATGTTAGAGCTCTCTTCTTCTAAAAACTAAAATCTCTTCAGCATTTGTTACTATGGGATCTTCTTCTTAAAAAACATCCTAAGTTTCTCAAAGTGAAAGCTATTGACTTAGATATCAAATAAGAAAAATACACTTCAGAAGAACATATTATTTATTTATTTCCTTTGGCAACATTAAATATATGATGTCATCTTTTCAATAAAACAATCAATAAAATGTGGTTTAGGAAGATGCTGAAGGAGCCATTACTAATCCTCTGCAGCATTTTTAGAGAATAATGCAGGTGTGCTGGAGACACTGCTGGAGAGGCAGATAGGACAAGAGGAAGCTGAGGCCTGATTCCAGCCAACTCCTTCAGTTTTGACAAAACTGTGCACATCGATTGGGACCAGCTTGTTACATTTTTAGCTTTACTAGGTACCACATATCACTCTGTGTTTGTTTCCTTTACAGCATCATCTGATCCTCCAATAGCCTTATAAAGGGTACAGTACTGTACCCATTTTTCTGTTGAGGTTACAAAGCCTCAAAACTTAAGTAATAAGCTATTCACATGCAGTTGATAAGCAACAGAGCTAGGGTTTGAACCTACAATGTTCACTTTTACCCATCTCTACTCTTACTATCTTGAACTGCCAATAAAGCTGCTAAGGCATTTTGTGTTCCCAACTTTGATCCTCACAGTTACAGACTTGGTTGTAAACCTGCCTTGCATCATCTCTTCTTAAGGTCTCTGTACTCACACAGGATCATTAGTTTTTGGAGACCTATTTAGGCCAGGCAGGGTTGACTATTCCCCTACTGAGAAAGGGAATGGACTCAAGTTTGCTTAGGATTCTCACAGGTGTTTATATGGTGGAGTCTAAGTACCATTTTCCCTAACAGAATGATAGCTCCTTGTGGAGGTAACTAATTCTACCATGTCTGATTAGATGTCTGCAGTATTTTGTTAGACCAGGAAGAAAAGACCTTCTTATGACTTATCACAAGGACTCAAAGATGCTTCATGAAACTTACTGACCAAATATGGTGCAATTTGATCATCAATAAGAATAATTATTGGAATAGACTGAAACTTCTTTTGTTTTGTTTTGGTTTGGTTTGGTTTTTCAAGACAGGGTTTCTCTGTGTAGCCCTGGCTGTCCTGGAACTCACTCTGTAGACCAAGTTGGCCTCAAACTTGGAAATCTACCTGCCTCTGCCTCCCAAGTGCTGGGATTAAAGGCATGCACCACCACTGCCCAGTTTAGACTGAAACTTCTTAAATGTGTTTGCTCATGAGTACAAAGTGGTCTTGAAACTGGAAAATGAAATAATACAGATGATATTGATCTTTACTAGAGGATGTTAATAAACCAACAAATTACTTTGAAAGAATATCACATAACTACAGACAATCAAATACTGTTCACTAATTGGTTTCTGGATCTCACTCTGCCTCTATTTTGTGAGTGCACAGTTGTGTGAATGACCATTTGGTGGTGACATGTCAGCTGTTTTTGTAGAAGTATTGAAGCTAGGAAGTCCAGAAGGCACAATAGAAACAGTTACCTTAATGCACAACCTTGCAAGTCAGTGGCTTTTGATCATCAGTGGCTGCCAACATCTTGAAGTGTGGTGTCTTAGTTAGGGTTTTACTGCTGTGAACAGACACCGTGACCAATGCAAGTCTTATAAAGGACAACATTCAATTGGGACTGGCTTACAGGTTCAGAGGTTCAGTCCATTATCATCAAGGCAGAAGCATGGCAGAGTCCAGGCAGGCATGGTGCAGGCAGAGTTGAGAGGTTTACATCTTAATCTGAAGGCTGCTAGCAGAATACTGGCTTCTAGGCATCTAGGATGAGGGTCTTAAAGCCCACACCCACAGTGAAGTGTCTACTCCAACAAGGCCACACCTACTCCAACAAGGCCACACCTTCTAATAGTGCCACTCCCTGGGCCAAGTATATACAAACCATGTGCTGTAACCAGATACTGTCTGTCTCACACCATCCCTTTTGGTATAGCCCTGCCACATTTAAAGGGATCTACTACATCCCTTCTTCAGATGACTGGGGAACGTGATAATGGATGTTGTGGGATTGAAGTCAGAAAGTAACAGAAAACAGAAGTGTCAGCAAAATCAATATCCTGTGTTCTTCAATAAGTAGATTATTAGGAATAAAAGAAAGAGGTTGAGAGGAAGATGTGCAGGGGGAGGAGAAATCTGTAGACTGAACACAGACATAAGAACGGGGCAACCAATCTCATGTGTGCAACTTACTCAGATTCTGAACCAACCGAATCTCTAAAATTAGGTGATGAAGATTAGGACACAATTGTGAAAAAGAACACTGACTTGCTCTTTAGTGAGGCTGAGGCCTTGTTTAGTTTAACCATGATAATGATTGTTGGAAATCAGTGTTCCAGAAGAAATGCCATTGTTCCCAGGACTTGCTTCAAAATCATATAGCTTTAGGAAAATGGGTAGTGATAGTATATGAAGAAATGGTGGTTGTTGATTGTTAGTAATTGTTAAAATTGAGTAAATGTTACAGAGGATTCATTACAGTCTTCAATTTAGTAGATGATTAAATTCTTTTTTAGAAAAAGGTTTTAGAAAGAATCTCCATTCTAACCCAGAGCCTATCTCCAATTGACAATCACTTGCAAAAATAAAATAAAATAATAAGGCGTCTGACTGGTTATATAATCCACACTGACGGTCCCCATGCCAGCAATTGGTGGCCTAGACAAAATGAACTCAGTTGTTTTTGGAGATATGCTTTGCCTCACAGTGCTTTGTTTGGGCCTTTTTTTTTTAATTTTATTTTAACATTATAGTTTTTTCTTACATGTTATAGCTTTTATGTTTTTATGGGATTTCTGTGTATGCAAGTGTGTATATCTCTGTATCTCCGTGTCTGTATGTTCTGTTTTGTTTTATTTTTTAGTTGCTTGTTTGTTTTCTAATAAGAGAGAGAGATAGGAAGGTACATATTTGGATGAGTGGGAAGATGGCGAATTTCTTAGAGAAACTGGTAGTGTGGAAGAAAATAACCTAAATATCTTATACAAAAAAGTCTATTTCTAATAAAAATTAAAATTATTTTTACCAGGACAGCCAGGGCTACACAGAGAAACCCTGTCTCGAAAAAAACAAACAAACAAAACAAAAACAAAAAAAAATCATTTTTAAGCTGGGAAGTGGTGATGCCCGCCTTTAATCCCATTTGGGAGTGGATTTCTGAGTTCGAGGCCAGCCAGGTCTATAGAGTGAGTTCCAGGACAGCCAGGGCTACACAGAGAAACCCTGCCTCGACAAAAACAAAAACAAAAACAAAAACAAAACCTAAAATTATTTTTAAGAGGGCTTTTAGAAAAAAGGTTTGCCAGGCCTCACTGATACAGAGGTAAGCTCCACCCCTTTAACAAGTGACCTGGAATCCTTCTAGAGGACAAGCAGTGTGGGTAGTCATGTCCTAAAAGGCTAAGGAGCACATACATCATCCCTGGTGAAGCAGTCTCTGGAAGGAAAGACCTGCTGTGCCCTCCAGCAATGCTGCTTCCTCACACTGCACATCTCTCTCCAGCTTTCTACTGACCAGAATTTGCCAGCTTGCCAGCTCACATTTCTCTGAGTTGTTTGGGTATCTGAGTCACTACAGAACAAGGGGCATGTCTTAACTTCATGCCCCTCCATCCCATGAACCCATGGGGCAAATCCTTAATGCTTGTCAAATTGAACTAAAGGAACTGCAGCTTGGAGTCCAAGGTCTCACAGCTAGTTGGTGGTGGAATGAAGACTCATGTTTTCATGTATACATTAAATTCTCTGGCTTCAGCGGAAAAGAGCCCTTCCAACCTTGCCCTCTCTTCTTCAGAGACTCAAAGGCTCATAGTCAGTTATTAAAGTGACATATTGCCGGACCGTAGTGGCCCACGCTTTTAATCCCAGCACTTGGGAGGCAGAGGAAGGTGGATTTCTGAGTTTGAGGTCAGCCTGGTCTACAGAGTGAATTCCAGGACAGCCAGGGCTACACAGAGCAACCCTGTCTCAAAAAACTTAAGTGACATATTAACACAGATCGACAGGAAGACACTGCCCACTGTCACTCAGGGATGTAGATGACCACAGAGCACCACAAGACTGACTTTCTGGAAAAGAAATACCTTTATAGAGTAAACAGCCCGGGACATACAATATCAAGTGTGTGAACTGAGAGTTGCTCAAAGATGGGTACCAGATGGACCTAGCAAAAACACAGAAGACAGAGAGGAAGCTTGGCAGAGCCCAGCAGCCTGATGACACAGGAGCAAGTGAGATTTAGAAAGGAATTATAATTGCTTTCCAGAGATGCTTGCTATGTTTGCACAGTCACGCCACCAGCACATTCTTTTTTTTTTTTTTCTTTTTTCTAGAGACAAGGTTTCTCTGTGTAGCCTTGGCTGTCCTGGAACTCACTCTGTAGACCAGGCTGGCCTCGAACTCAGAAATTTGCCTGCCTCTGCCTCTCAAGTGCTGGGATTAAAGGCAAGCGCCACCACTGCCCAGCCATCAGCACATTCTTATGGAAGAAAATTCCACTCTGTCTATTCATGTGAATGCAGCAAGGCCTGCCTTCTAAAGACTCAATGAGCAGAGCTAGTGCGAACCTTCATGGGAATTTTCAGAGAAAAAAGGCAGTCCAGGCAACCCTCCGAAAAACACATTAGTTGGGGAAAAGCAAAAAACGGCTTAAGTTGTGTTTCTGTATAGGTGTGTGTTCTTGTTTAAACACAAGATTGTTCTTGCAAACCACAGTTTAACCTTTGAAATGTACCATAAAAACAGCCTATAAACCAGCCTGGAATTCCAGCATGCAGGTGAGTCACGAGGGGGAGGTATTAAGTCTCCTTTGCTGCGTGCACAGTGAGTACTAGACTCAGTCTGAAAACAAAATAAAACAACAAACAGACAACATTCAGTTGATGACATTGTTTTAAAAATACACAATCATGTATATCTCCCCAAGATAAGTATAAATAAACTATTCCTCAGAAGCTAGGAATCAAACAAATCTTCCAGAATGTAGAGGGTCAGCAGATGCCAACTTTTGATAGCAAACGTCCTTATGGAGATGAAAGAAAGTGTCATACTTAGTGATTGTCACGAGTGGCCCCTCGCTCCTCAGCCTCGGTGATCTTCACGGGTGGCCCCTCGCTCTTAAGCCTCAGTTATTGTCACGGGTGGCCCCTCGCTCCTCAGTTTCAGTGATCATCACCGGTGGCCCCTCCCTCCTCGGCCTCTCCAGCATCTGTGATATAAGGGAAATACCAAAGAAGGAGCTTTTCCTTTCTGGGTTTTTAATGTCACTAAAGAGACACTTTCCTCCTTTGAATTTGGAACACCAGAGATCTGTCCAGGTGTCACCAACTGAGACTGGAGACATTCAGAAAGAAGTAGGCCCTCCTGGGACACTGTCCTCTAGTGTCTTCATTGTCCAGCAACAGAGGTTGCAAAAATCAGTCTTGTCCCTCAACATGACTCCCTGCTAACCGCTGGGAGCCTCACCACGCCAACCAGCCAAGCTCAGAATAAATATAGACTAGCTTATTGTCTCAGCTTCCTCAGGCTCCGTAATAACTTACCACAAAAATTGTATGCCTTTAAACAACAGCCATAAACTCTCGCAGGTCTGAAAACTGGAAGTTGGAATCAAGGCTTCTGCTCTTTTGGAAGCTTTTTCCCCGCTTCCAGCTTCTAATCGCTCAGAGTCTTACTTGGCCTATGCTCATTAATTTATTCATCTTAGATGGCAAAAGACTGAGGTTGTTTCTCTGTCTCAATTCAGTGGGGATTAAAAAACAATATTTCTTTATTGCAGGGAGGCACCCTACCTAGTTCCTGACCATTAAATAGCAGTAGCACACTATGCATTGTGATGGACAAAAGAAAAATTAGGAAAAAGTACAAGGAAGGAAATATTATACATTTCTAAATTATGAGACTCACTGGAAATCCAGCAGTTCTCAATGCCTCCCATTACAGCTCCAGACAGAATAGATTGTTCTAAACCAACAGCAGCTTTGATTGGCAGGCCAGCCTGCCACGTGTGAGAGGCTAGAAGGTCCTTCTAGAGCTTTCTGATTTGGACCAGGCAATAGCAATAGTGTGTGTGCTATTTTGGGTGCCCATGGGAAATTCTCAGCACCCTTTTACTTCTTCCCTAGGCTTTTAATATTGGCTAGCTGAGAAAGGGGCCACAGGAGATGAAATTAGCTCACTGCTGTGTGAAAATGGAGAGCCTGCCTTCTGTGTGGGACAGGATCTATTTGTGAAAGCGCCTCTTTCTGCGTACTGTAGGTGAGAGGTAGGAAGGCAAGGGCTAATAAGAAGCCTCTCTGGGAAATGCACACGCTGTTACATTTGAGGAGACTGGAGGCCTGTTTGTCACTGTGAAGGTTTGGTGTGTGTGTGTGCCTGTGAAAGTATATGTGTGCCTGTGTGTATCTCTGAGTGAATGTGTATGGGTATGTGTAGGTATGTGGCCTTGTGTATGTGTGTGTGTGTGTGTATGTGTGTGTGTGTGTGTGTGTGTGTGTGTGAGAGAGAGAGAGAGAGAGAGAGAGAGAGAGAGAGCGAGAGAGAGAGGTATGATATGTGTGACGCAACATGTTTTCTTCTATTTTCCTCCTTACTAAAATAATTAGAATTTTCTAAAGGCTCTCAAGTAACATAAGATGTCTCATTACAGAAAATTAATATTCAAATGATCCACATATTTTAGAGAATCTAAAATTTACTTTCCCACCCGTAGACAAGTAAAATACTTTATACTATAAGACAATAGTCATATCTCTCTCTTCTGAGTAATAACCACAAACAGAAATATTTATTTGGTTATGAACCTACATACTTGAGTACCTTTTTTAATTACAGCTACTCAGGATGAAAATTAGCACTTGAAACTCCTTTCTCTGGAAAAATATAGTTTCATCCACAGAGGATTTGGTGACTTAGGCTACTTGCCTATGTAGGTAAGAGAAGAGAGGGATCAACTCCTGAGTCTATAAACAAATCTCTTTGATGAGAACCAGGTTCATGCTGAGATGAGAAGTTGCAAAGTGAGAGAACTGTGTCATTATATTTCTAAAATCTCAGAGGGTGTCATGGAGTCACCAAAACAACCGAGAAAGAGCCTGGTATCCAGCACGGGCGCCTGAGAAACCAGGAGTAAAGAGGTTCAGAAGCGTTCAGTGTTTGGCTTTTTTTTCTGAAACATCTAAGATGAAAGAGTTAATCTAGAGATCTTGGTTATGTAAGAGGTGAGCAGGTCAGGCAGCTCATATGTCTCTGCTTTGGGGCAAATGTTTGAGGTGACCAAACTTTTCCATGGGAGATTGGACTGGATGATAATGCTCAAAGAATAAAAGAAATGACAAGAAACGTGAAAGTTTGAAAGTGAGCTTTTCTACTACTGACATCTGAGAACATCCTGGGCTCTCCAGAGACATTTGACCCAAGGAACCAAGCAGACTGGGGCCCCTCCAACCCTGGAGGGCCTGATGAGGCCAGAAGTGGGTCACAGCTGGTGTTTCTTTTGTTGAGCCAAACTTACTTAAAAGTTTACAAGTCTCCCTGCCCCCCATGTTTGAACTGGCTACCTTTTTGGAGATAGTATCCCTTACAACTTGAGACCTGACTTGAAACATGAGGGAAAACTAGGACTAAGTCCTGAATAGACCCCCCAAAGCTCCAGGTTCAACAGCCACAGGAAATGCCTCTGGGAACTACTGAGAGGGGACAGCCACTGTTCAAACAAGAACTACCCAAGAAGAACCAAGAGCCTTCTGACCTGGTTGGAGTTCTAGGGGAAATGAATAAGGAGTCCATGACAATCAGGCTTGGGTTTGAGGTTTCTGGGAAGTTGCAGAAAACTTGAACCAGAGAGTCAAGGTTCTTTGGCACATGCTATTTACTAATAGGAAGAGTGTTGGTATTCATTGGTTTGTTTGTTTGTTTGTGTGTTTTGATCTGTTATTTATTCTGGTCCAGCTTTACCAACAACAGCAGTTTGGATTGGGGTGTGTGCCTATATTCTTTGCTGTATAATCATTGACAGTTGTCTTCCTCTTCCTTCTCCTCATTCTCCTCTTCCTCTTCCTCCTCTTCCTTCTCTTCCTTTTTTCTTCCTCCTCCTCCTTCTCCTTCTCCTCCTCCTCCTCTTCTTGTTTCTTTGTTTTTTTGACTGTTGAGAGAGGGTCTCCTATATCCAGACTGGCCTCAAACTTGCCATATAGCCAAGGATAAACTTGGACTTCTGATCCTCCTGCCTCTACCTTCTGTGTATTGGGATGACAGGTGTGTATCATGTCACCATGTCCAGTTTAGATGGTGCTGGGTCCAACCCAGGGCTCTGTGCATTCTACTCATACTCTCCACCAATTGAGTGCCACCCCAAACTCAAGGGTTGTAAGCACCCTAACCTGACTTGTGTTTGACTACAGGACTTCCCCTCTCAAATGCAGCTCCTGCCTTGGAATTACAAGAACAAGGCAAACTCCACCTTTGTTATGTGCTGAGTAGTCCTGACTGCCCGTTTTCTTAATACATCTGATGTAGCAAGTTCAGAAGACACCCCCACCCTGACCTTGCACCTACAAGAGAGCAATTTCCCCTGGCTGTGATCACAGAGGAAAGGTAGCAGGTCCCATTAGCAGAAGTGCTGTTGGCCCTCACTGTGCTGAATGAAGGTGAAGATTAGACTGGTTCTATATTTTCTTGATTTTATTTTTCTAAAAATGAATTTAAAAAAAATTACACCTAAGTAATGCGTGGGGTTTTTTGTTTGTTTTGTTTTGTTTTTGGTTTGTTTGTTGTTGTTGTTATTGTTGTTTGGTTGGGTGTTTGGTTTGGTTTGGTTTGGTTTTATTCTTTGTGGTAAGAAGTTCTATAGAACACAGGAAATTACCTGAAAGCTGTGTAAATTTGGGTAACTTGATTAACAGATCGAAATCCATCATAAAACTTTAGGCTGAAGTCATGTAATGTTAGCTAAAAGAGTCAGACCATGGCTTTCAAAGGGATTCTAGGCCAGCTTAGTCAGTGCTTTCTCCTTGTATGGCACCATTTTGAAATAAAAATTCAGCTTCTACTATGGAAAATGATTAAGATCTGCATAGGCTTAATTTAACATAGATTATAAATGGCATGTTCTGGTGACTGAAATAAAATCCAATGAATGAACTTACTTACAATGTTTTCAAGAACCTTATTTAAAAATGTATTTCATAGTTGGAATGAGGTCACTGAGAAGAGCCTTGCCTCCTTTGCCATCCAATAAATAAACAGAGTAAGTGGTCATTTGGGCATCTGCTGCTTGTGATTGAGAATGGCTTCATTACCTGAGGCTTTCCTAAACTCTGCCGACTCCCACAGGGATGCCTGGAAGTCCATGAACTGCCTGAATTGTATCAAATGTTTTGTGTGTTCTGATGGTCACTGCTTTGTTTGAACAAAGACCTTTAGATATTACTCAATACCTTAGTTCTGTACTTCCAATGAAGTCAACCTCTGATATTCCTTCTGTGATTCTTACTATTAAATGATTCAGACTTCTTTAAAACAACAACAACGAAAATCTCACAAGCCTCCTCAGAATGTTTTAGTAATTAATTATTCATACTTACTTGAGCTGTAGCTTCCACCACACCCATTCATTTTGTCCTCATTCTGCCTCAAAGGCAGAAGCTGACCTTTTAAGTTGTGGATCAAGAACTGGAGGAGGCAAAATGGCTGAGTCATGCCAATGGACACGGAAGTCAGACATGGTTGTTTTGACTTCTTGCTCTTTGTGCCATTCACCAGAGTCCAATATAAAGAGTATGGCAAAAGACCCAATTTAAGGGTAGTGTGATAGAGTGCTTATTTACCACAGTGAAGCCTTGAGTTCAATCCTGAACTCAGAAAACCAACTACAACAACAACACCCTCCTCCTTAATACACAAAGCTCAATAGTTTAGAAGCCGCTTTGAATAATAAAGGCAGTGGGAGATAAGCCAGAGACAAACAGCTCTACCCTGCCTCTGACAACAGCCTGAGACCTCTTTTCAGAGTTCATTTCTACTCAGCTGGAGCCAAGATTCTCGATTTCACAACAGGACAGAATCTCAGAACAAGAAGTAAAGTGGGAGTTTATTGAAAAGATTCTTTGACATAGACTTAAGCAGAGAGTTAAAAGATGGGCTGTCTGTTTTTTTTTTTTTTATCGCTATGATAAAACACTGACCAAAACCAACTTGGGGAGAAAAGGATTTATTTGGCTTATAGATTAGAGTCCATCAGCAAGAAAGTCAGGACAAGAAGTGCACGCTGACAGGAGCCTGATATAGCTGTCTTCTGAGAGGCTCTGCCAGAGGTTGACAGATACAGAGGAGGATAGAGGAGGATTTAGAGAAAGGACTGAAGGAGCTGAAGGGGTTTGCAACCCAGTAGGAGGAACAGCAATATCAACCAACCAGACCCTCCTCCACCCAGAGCTTCCAGGGACTAAACCACCAACCAATGAGTACACATGGAGGGACCCATGGCTCCAGCCATATATGTAGCAGAGGATGGCCTTGTCTGTCAACAATGGGAGGAGAGACCCTTGGTCCTGAGAAGGCTTGATGCCCCAGTGTAGGGGAATGCCAAGGTGGGGAGGCAGGAGTGGATGGGTGGGGGAACACCCTCATAGAAGCAGGGGGAGGGGTTGGGATAGGGGGTTTCTGGGGCTGGTTAGGGAACCAGAAAAGGGAATAACATTTGAAATGTAAATAAGTATCCAATAAAAAAATCATTTTTAAAAATAATACATTGAAATGTAGTACATATAGTATCTATTGAATTTCCATTATAATCATTCCCCTTCATGTTTTAATATACATGAAAAGTAAAGAATCACTAAAATGTATCTATTAAAATACAGAAATTTTTTAGTAAGAATAATTATAGTTCAATGTTGGACTAGTTTTATCATTTTATTTCCCTATGTTCATATAAGTCATGAAGTAAAAATCAGTGATGACTAATTAAAAACAATAATTTGAGCCATTTGACAGTGTGTACTCTAGTGTAATAATTGCCACATAGCAATTTCAATAAAAACATATTTTTTTCTCATTTAAAAAAAAGAAAGAAAGACAAAGAAAGAAAGGGAGAGAGAAAGAAAGAAGGAAAGAAAGAAAGGAAGACAGACAGACAGACAGAAAGAAAGAAAGAAAGAAAGAAAGAAAGAAAGAAAGAAAGAAAGAAAGAAAGGAAGGAAGAAAGGAAGGAAGGAAGAAAGGAAGGAAGAAAGTCAGGATAAGAACTCAGGCAGAGACCATGGAGGAATACTGCTTCCTGGCTTGTTCCTTCAGCCTTGCTCAGTTTGCTTTCTTATATACTTGCACAACTAACTGTCCAAGGGCAGCACTCTCTGCAGTGAGCTAGGCCCTTTCTCAGCAATCAGCAATCAAGAAAATGCTCTCCAGCCTTCGCTACAGGCCAGTTTGGACGTGGGCATTCTCTCAACTGAGATTCCCTTTGCTCAGATGACTCAAGCTTCTGTCAATTGGACAAACAAGCAAAACTAACCAAGGAAGAGTCCACTCTCGAGAGCCTGGGGATGGGTGTCTCAAGAGTGAGACACGACAAC
This sequence comes from Mastomys coucha, assembly GCF_008632895.1. Taxonomy (NCBI): domain Eukaryota; kingdom Metazoa; phylum Chordata; class Mammalia; order Rodentia; family Muridae; genus Mastomys; species Mastomys coucha. The sequence continues at coordinate 83,726,382 of NW_022196905.1, forward strand.
AGCTATATAAACTACTTTGGTATCTTCCGAAGTTAGATGTCACAGGGTTGCTTAGGAACTCGGATGAGATCATGGGTGATTCCTAAGTACACTGCGTGGGATGACAGCTAATAAGGAAAGAGTGCAGGTCACAAGGTTTGCACAAAGGAGCATTAACCCCTTGTTGCTGTAAACATATATTGTCATTATGGGATGCCTGGGAAATTTCAGGTTGATATTTGAGGAAGTAGTAAGATCATACTCAAAGGCCTTCTATGCTTAAGCCTTGAGCATGTGTCTGCTATTTTAATATTCCTATTTGAAATACATTATTTAAAAGGAATATTGTCTCTGGGTATCTTCACAGCAGATCTTGCTATCCCTACTGGAGCTCTCGACTCCTGACTAACAAGATTTCAACTAGACTCTGGTCCTTTCCCCTCCAAATGCCTCTGACTGTTTCTTGCCTTTTCATCCTGCCTCAAAATGAAAGAAATCAGACTAGTAGAAAGCATGAGGTTTTGTTTATAACTGGGAAACGCAACTCAGCAGACAGAGTTCTTCAGTCTCTTGCTCTTTAAATTCTAATAAGAAAAAAAAATTATGAACCACCTTGCAGCTTCCTCAGAGTTCCGGTAAAATAGGCCAGTCTTCACAATATTCTGACTGTCAACAAGAGCTCCCAGTACAGACTCGAGAGAAGCCACAGCACGGAATTAAAGTGACATGTCCAAAGGCTACAGAGCAGAGCCAGGGCTCCATGACAATCTTATGACCCTAGCTTGTGCCTGCTCATTGCAGGACAGTAATGGTGTTCTAAGGCTGAGTACATCGGTGGCCTTCATCCTATGGGACCATCTTTATACAAGTCTGTTGCAGAGGGAGCTGTTTTCAAAAGAAATTCCAAGCTAAATGTAAACAGGCCACTCCCAAGTATCTACATTGGAAGTATTTTTCTAAGAATACACAGACTGTTTCTCCATACCAAGCAAACAGAGGCTAGCCAGAAAAGTCCCAAGTATGACTTCTCCTCTGGAAGTGCAGACTATGACATTGTGACATACTTTGTCTGGTGTGTTTGCATTTTTTTCCTTCCAGAAGCAAACTCAACCTTAAAAAAAAAAAAGACAGTACGACAGATGCACCATGGAAAAAAGTTCGCCATGACCTCCTTGACTTTTTGCAAAACCCCATAGTAACTGTAGCACAGTAATTATATTATTATTTCTAATATTAAACCTTTTTCTTAGATGGGGCATAGACATAAATGGAACATTTTTTTTAGATTTACTTGTTTCTTTATTAATTTTTTTGAGGCAGGGTCTCTCTACATTGTCCCGGCTGCCCTGGAGTCCTCTATGTAGATCAGGTGACTTCTAATTCACAGTAATCCATGGTTTGCCTGCCTCTGCCTCCTGTGTGCTGGGACTAAAGGTGTATGCCACCATTCCCGGTAAGATTTTTTATTTTTTATTTTCAAAACAACTGTTCAGTTCTCACATGGTTTTTATTAACAAATATTAATTACCAGTAAAAAAATGGTTTTATTATGACATGTTAATACATGTGTATACTTTAGTATTTAATTGCTTTTTAAAACTCATTTCTTTTATTTTTGAGATTTTGAGATTTATATTTTAAGATTAATATAATTATGTTCTTTACCCCTTTTCTTTCTCTCAATCCAAACCATCATATCCTCTTTTTTCATTAATCTTTGTTACATGATTCTTATATATACATATATATTCCCTAATATAACCTTCTCAGTCCATATAATGTCACTCATATATATATGTTTCCATTGCTGACTGTTGGCGTTGGATAACTAATCAGTGTGCTCTTCCTTGGGGAAGAACATCTCTTCTGCTCTCCTTAGTCCTTAATTGTCTGTAGCTCTTTGTTTATGGTTAAGGACTTACAGTCTTCCCCCCCCACCATGCACTTTATAGTGTCTCTGTGATTGTCCTTGTCGAGCTCATGTTTAGACAGTCGTGTTCGTGAGACTTTATATATGGGTGTAGTTTCTGATATTAGTAGTAGACAGTCTCACAGCAAATTCTCTGATCCTTTTGCTCTAACAATCTTTCTTCCCCCTCTTCTGTAATGATCTCTGAGGCTTAGGTAAGGGAATTTCAATGGAGATTTATCCCTTGGGATTGGGCACGGCAGCTCTTCAGTTTGATTGGTTATGGTTTTCTGAAATAGTCTTTGTCTGTTGCAAAGAGAAGTCTCTTTGCATGAGGGGTGAGGACTGCACTTATTTGTGAGTATAAGAGCACATATTTAGAAATAGTTGGGAATTATGCTGTTCTAGTAAAGTTGTCATTGTACATTCTCCTCCAAGACCCGTGACTGTACTGGCCCTGGCTACTTAACAAGATTTCCAGTACTGGGTATGATTTCCCTCTCGTTGAGTATCTCAAAACCAATTAGAGAGCTGTTGGGTACCACCAAGGTATGAGCAGTACTATTCCACCCTTATAGAGTTATCTCACCGTGCTAGCAGTTGTTGTGGTACATAGACATCATTAGTTGGATAACTAAACTGCACCAAGAGTACCAAGAGGGCAAGAGAAAAAAAAGGCTATGCTGTTTAATAAATGAAGTGCATTGAAGTAGTGGTAATCATGCTTTGGCAGCAACCAACTGCTCTCTGTTAGAGCTATGACCAGCTCAGTAAGACGGAAGAACTGGAACGCTAGCTAACTGTGGCTTGCTTCCTTTCTCTAGAAGCTTGCTTGTAGAAGAGATATGTTTACAATCATGTTTGGCTGAAGAGTCACATATTAAAATTCACTGGCACATGCCTAGTTTATGTGTCTCGGTTTTGACTCCTAAGAGATTTACACCTGTGAATTGGAACAGAAAATAATGGAGAATTGTCTGCCAACACAAAAGAATTGTTCAGGTTGTCAGTCTGACAGGGAGCTCCAGTGATGGTAGAACTTCTCAGACAAGACCCCTATTGCAGATGTACAAAGGAGGTGGGCTTAAGAGTCATGGCTTTGAATTGCAGCTCTTCTGTGCCACAGACAAGGAAAGAGGAAACCCAGCGCGTATTAAAGCTAATAAACGGTATACCACCCATTGTGTTGGGTAAACATTTTCATATTTAAGGTTGGTACCATTGGTCCTGATTCCGAATGAGAAAACGGACTATATAAGGCACAATCATCTGCCCACCACTGCGACTGAACACAGTAGGTTCAGCTTTTGTTTAGTGCAAACCCAGGAAGCAAAACTGAGAAATGAAGAGTTAATGGGACACTTTACAAGTAATGCTGATAAGGAATAACTTCTAAAGAAGTTCTTCTCAACCAAAGAACAAACAAACAAAAGAAGCAAAGGGCTCGTGTCATGGTGTGTGCCTGCAAACCCAGTTTTGGAGAGACTGAGAGGCGGGAGGGTTGCCCACGTTTTCCTGAAGTTCTTGGGGTGGGGTGAGGGATACCCATTTTAAAGGTACTGCAAGGCTAACTATGTAACTATAAGTTCTGTAGTTGTGGTGAGTTGGAATGATATGGATTCCTAACCAAATCACCATGCTATCTTTAGCCCCTTAATACATGCCACTCATTGCCTATTGCTGTGTCTAACTTGGCATCAATGTAGCAATTATATGAAATGTTTCTATTGTTAATAGACCTCTAGTGTCCACCAACCCAGAAACTAAGACTGTTGTCAACAACATTTGAAACCTGCTCTGTTTTGCTGCAGGCCTAATGTTTCTACCAATGTTTGTGAAAACTGTGGGAAGTTATCACTTTCTTTTGTTTTATAACTAAAGAAATTTCATGAAACTACTACCATGCTGGAAAATGGTGTTTTAGGCACCTGAATGTATGCTCCAAGGCTGTGATCACTCATATCTAGCACTAGAATAAACTAACTCTCATTCTGTTTGAGGTGCAAGGCCTGTGTTTTTGCATCAACACTTATAGGTTCTAGGCTAGCCTGGGCTACAAAGTGAGACTGTCACAAAAGGCAAGAGCAAAGATGGAAGGGAAGGGGAGGTGTACAAGAGAGGAGGAGGGTTACAAATGTGCACAGGGGTCTTCAAGAAGGTAACTCATGTTCATTTGTATGGAAAATGTTCATCATGACAATAAAGGTAGAAACATTTCTGAGCATGCCCAGTTTATGATCATGCCTCTGTATAAACAATGGATAGGACCACCTCTGGGCAGAGAACTTACTTAGCATTAACATGAAGCCATAATAACCATGTTTTCCTCTAGGTCATGCACAAGTGCACATCAGTGATGTGGGATAGGTTCTTGTGTTTGTCTCTAGAGATCCTTATGTGAAACAAAATGAATAATGAAAGACACCCTGTTCCAACTCCCATTTACATGCATAGAACCCTGCCTACAAAAGCTTACACGGCCACAGAGCTAGTGTCTACCACCTTGAAACTCATGTCTCTCCCCCATCAAGCCTGTGCTTTTTCTATCTTTCTGTGTTTTTGCCTTTGTCTTTTGGGAGACAAACATCAAAATCCCCATATGGATTGTAGGATGATGGGAGATTAGTTTACCCAGAAACATCCTGATATGCAGTGACACTCCCATAAATAAATCTGTCGCTTCTTTCTCCATTTTGTGTTGGTGGTGGCATGAATTTGCCATTTAATTAGCTCACTAGGTTGATAGATGAAATGGCTTTTTTTTTCCTTTTTTATTATTTGGATCCACTCAGCTTTGTTCTAAACTGCAGAACCAAAAAGATGATGTAGAGATTCCTGTATGAATATGAGAACAAGGACAGACAAAATAACACTTTGTTCCTGTGGCCCAGGGAATGGAGTAGTACTGATCTCTCCCTGAGCAACTGCGTATGACTGTCAGGTGTCTTTTGAACTGTGTTCCAAAGTGTGATGGACAACTTTAATGTCCCTTCTCTAAGCAGCTGCAGTCTGTTGTTTGGGGAGAAGTGAAAGTAAGACAACAGTAGAGCTACACTCAAATAGACCCCATAGTATTTCCAAGGGCCTCTGTCACTGTAAGCAGGAAGACATATACTGTCCCAGCCTAGGACATGGTAAATAATATAGATAGAATGTCATCAGAACTGGTAGGAGGTGACAGCATTTTATTGGTTTGAGTAACAAACTGCTTTCCAAAAAGCATACAAAAGACTTTTCTGAGACATGCTTGGTTTTCTTTGTTTTACTTTTCTCCATAGCTTATAATAATGAGCTCCATCCAAACTGCATGGTATGAAAATAGCAAGCATGCTAATAAGCTACACTGGTGGGAAAATGTTTCATAAAAATGAGAAATGGTTTCCACCTCAAAAGTCTGTGAGGACTAAGTTAAAGTGGCCTCTAGCTCATTCTAACATGCAGTCACACTCTGTAAGTGTCATTTCTCGGCAGTGTTCATGACAGCAAGAGCTACCTTTGCAATAAAATCAATAGCAGCACATACATAAGTAATATCCACATGAAACCTCCCCAGACTTTCTCTGAAAGCAAAGGTCTACAGAAGGCCTGTCCAATAAAACTGTCTGTGATGTTGGAAATCTTCCCTGTGTTTTCCTACTTGGTAAGCTGTGGCTGCACCTGATGATGGAGCATTTGAAATGCAGATAGTGCAAATGGAAAAACTAAATTCTCCTTTTATCTAATTGTAACAGCTCATATGACAAGATGTTTCACTTATAAGAGACTGTAGCTGGGGTAATGGTGGTGCACACTTTTAATCCAGACCTTGGGAGCTAGAGACACGTATATCTCTGTGAGTTTGAGGTCACCATGGTCTATAGATAGCTTTCCAAGACAGTGAAGGCTGTACAGAGAAGCCTTGTCTCAAAAAACAAAAACAAAAACAAAAACAAAACAAAACCCAGAGGCAGAGAAACAGAGACAAAGAGAGTCATACAGAGAGAGAGAGAGAGAGAGAGACAGAGAGACAGAGAGAGAGAGAGAGAGAGAGAGACAGAGAGACAGAGAGACAGAGAGACACAGAGAGACTCTAGCTAATACAAGTCCACTGCACTGGGCTCCTTGCATACATATTATGGCTTCCATGAGTGTGTGTGTGTGTGTGTGTATGTGTGTGTGTGTGTGTGTGTGTATGTGTGTGTGTGTGTGAAAGAGAGAGAGAGAGAGAGAGAGAGAGAGGAAGGAAGGGAGGAAAAGAGGGAGGGAGAGAGAGAAAGAGAGAGAGAGAGAAAGAGAGAGAGAGACCTTAGCTTAAGCCTTCATTTTACCTGGCTGTATCTATTTTATAGATATGGCTGAGAAATGCGGTGGAAAATGGACTTGGCCAGGGTCATATAGTAAAGAAAGGACTAACAGATTGACTTGGGATTAGATCCCAGCATTTCTGGTCCCTGAGGGAAAATTCCCAGCATTCTGAAATCAAATTAGATTATCCTTTCCACCTCGGAAACATGCCTGCTGCCCAAGCATCACAAGCTCCGGGGTCCTTCTCATCTTCCTCCCTTCCCCCTCCTTTGGTACATTTGTGTTCATTTGGTACCTGGTATGATACACATACTGTTTCTAGGAGGTCTGGAGTCACTCACAACTCACTAACAAGTATTTATTCTTTTAATTTGACAACAGTTAGCTGTAAGACAACATATCCTAGAGGCTGGTCTGCTACAAAACGCTCACCATCACTGTTCTCACATCTAGTCCTTTCCATTGTTACCTCTCCTGAGTGCTAAACTCATGCCAACAGTATCTTAGGTATCCTTGAAATGTGAGATCAGATACTTCATCCTTGAAAAGTTGAGGTTATCAATCTATTTAATTGGACCATTGGTTGAGAAGGGATCATCAGGGGATTTTAGGGTGATAAAGAAGAGGGAAATGTCAGAAGTCAGACTCCCCAAGCAGACAGCCTTCACACTGGCAAAATATGTCTTATGTAACCATCTCTGAACTCTGGAGTCTATGAGAAGGATTTTAACTTCCAGGAGTATGACTGGGTGGTAAACTATGGTGAATTCCAACCGATGCCAGAGCCTAGATACTGACGAGTAGCTCTCCAGAGCAATCGGCAGGCAGCAGGAGGAGCTACGGGGAGCAAAAAGGATTCTCTCTTCAAATAACTAGGGACTCATTATCTGATTGCTACTTCTGGCCTTCAAGGGCAGCCTTTTCTTTTTGATGCTGTAACTCCTGTTCACACTGCTAAAGCAGCTTCCAGGGAATCAAAAGACAAACTTACTCTTCTTCCCCCACCTCTCCTCATTGTTGTCCTTTTCCTCTCTTAGGGGGATAAACATCTAATGTCTTGGATATGCAAAAGCAACTATATATTTGGGAAATTAGAAAATATGACCAGGAAAAGGCACAGAACAAAGATGTCTGTGCTTATAACTCAGGCTAACAACCAGCACAGCAAAAGCTTGCCCTGCTCAAACATCAGAGCAACTTAATGAACCTCGAGGAAGAGAAGGGTGTACTTCCTAGAGTTACTGCATGAATACATCCAAGCATCTGATCCTTACCTAAAGAAAAGTTACACATGTACAAAGAGATGAAAAATATGATCATTGAAAGGAAGAGGCATGGCAATACAACCAGTCCCTGAAAATGACCTGGTTGAGGCTCTACTTAACAAACATGTCAAAGCAGATGCCTTAAAGATATTCTAAGAGCTCAAGGGAAATATGGAGAAGGACGAGGAAACAAATTATAAACAAGTGGAACTGACAACAAAGGGATTGAAAGCCAGGAAGAAACGAAATTGACTGAAGCAGAAAGGTCCAGTAACTGAAATGAAAAGTTCAGTAGATTGACTCAAAGGCACAGTTAGGGTGACTGGGACTGAGCAGTGGGGTCCGGAAGTAGAACAATCGAAATGATTTCATCTGGGAAAAAAAGTTATCAAAGAAATTTAAACAGTGTTGTATGAAAATTTATCTACCAAACCAGCATATACATCATGGAAATCCCAGAAGAAGAGAAGGGGCATTACTCAAAGAATAAATGCTTCCAAATTACCCACAATTCCCATAGGGTATGAGTCCAAATACTGAATTCCAAAAAGGATAAACTAAAGAAAAAAAATAAAACAGCCATGCTAAAACACAATTATAATCAAGCTTCTAGAAGATGGAGATGAATCTTGAAAGCAACAAGAGAGAAGTGACTCATTACACAGGAATTGAAATGCCCGATGTTAGTAGGCAGTATGATACATACAATGTGCTAAAAAGACATACTGAATTCTGTGTTGAGAAAAATCTGTCTGGAAAATATATAGGAGAAAGACATTTCTGGACAGACATGTGCAAGGAAGTTCACTGTTGCTTGACTTCTACGGTCAGACTTCCAATGAGGGCAAGCAGGAGAAGCACAAAGAACGTTTTCCATGTCCTTTATGTAGGCTGCAACCAGAAGGTATGGCCCTGATTAAAGGTAGATCTTTGCACCTCAAAAGATGTAGATTGAAGGTGGGACTCCCCACTTCAAATGATTTAATAAAAATACAAAACAAACAAAAACCTCACAAGTGTACCCAGCAGCTTGGATTTTTTTTTTTTTTTTAATTCCAGATGTGGTCAAGTTGACAACCAAGAATAACCATTACAATGAGCAATTATAAAAGTATCATTTTAATTTATATTTGTAATCTGAGTCTTTGTGTTCTCCCTGATTAAAGAGAACATGTGTTGTTCAGCCTCCATTGAAATAATGACATAATAGAGACCCCCTAACTTTTAAGAAAATAAAACTTATTTTGGATCATTGTTTTAAAGGTTGCAATCCAAGCTGTAGTACATCCTTGTTTGGGGGCAAGTACAAGCCACTTACTTCACAAGCCAGGGTGTAAGGAAAGGGAGGAAGGTGAGGAGTCCTGCAGCTTCTCAAGGTCTGTGTTAGTCAGGTGCTCTGATGGGGACAGTTGGTTAAACGACTGTATATATTAAAGGGAGATTTATTAGAATACTTACAGGATGCAGTCTGGGTAGTTCCACAATAGTTGTCTCACACTGGAGAGGTCAAAAATCCCAAATTATTTGGTCCGCAAGGGCAGTAATTCCAAGCAGGCCCTGAAGGCCTGCGAGGTTCTGAGAGAGCTGCTGAGCCTCGGTCCATGTTAGAAACCTAAAATCGCCTGCTCTAATGACAGCTAAGGAACACTCAAGAGACAGGACACATGAACTGGCCAGCAAGAGTGAAGGCAAACGGCCAAAATGCAATGTTTCCCTTTTCATGTCCTTTCACAGGGACTGTCACCAGAAGATCCTGTCTTACATGCAGTGTGGGTCTTCCTGCTTCCAATAATCTAGGCAAGAAAGTCTCTCATAAAAGTGTCTACTGGCTTCCATTTCAGTGGATTCCAGAACCAGTCAAGCTAACAACTCAGATTAGCCATGGCAGAACAAAACTCCAGTACCCTAAGGACCTCTCATAGACCTTACCTGTTGAAGACAGGAAGTGCAGTGCTTCCCGGAGGAGCAGCCTCCTTAACACATAGTGCTTTGGAAGATGGAGGTGGGCTAAATAGGTCCCCATAGATTCACGTGTTTGAATGCTTGGCTCATAGGGAGTGGCACTACTAGGAGGTGTAGCCTTGTTGGAGGAGGTGTGGCCTTATTGGAGGAAGTGTGTCACTGTGCAGGTGGGCTTTGAAGTCTCCTATGCTCAAGTTCTGCCCAGTGTGGAACAATCTCCTACTGCCTGCAGATCAATATGCAGAACTCTCAGCTTCTTCTCCAGCACCGTGTCTGCCTGGATGATGCCATGTTTCACACCAGGATGATAATGGACTGAACCTCTAAAATACAAGCCAGCCCCAATTAAATGTTTTCCTTTAATAACAGTTACCTTGGTCATGGTGTCTTTACACAGGAATAAAACACTAAGACAAGATTGCCAAAATGCTCTATAGTAGCTAGTGTTATTGTACTTTTGGTTTGCAGCTCTAGGTTTTGTGTAACATTATGCAGAGATTGATGTTAAGCTGCTTTTGTCCCTTTGGGCATACAATTTTATAATATCACAGGTAATTAATACAGGTGGAGTTGTATAGGAATACAGTTTTTGCAACATTCCAGGGTTTGTTTTTTTTGCTTATATGTATGCATTCAACTTAAATGTCATAACATTAGGTTATTATATGTAATTCCCATTATAATCATAAAGAAAGATAATTCTAGAGTATACAAATCCTTACAAGGACTTAAAGTATCATCCTGTGAAAAAGAAGATCTCGAATTAGGAAATAAAAGACAAAGGTATATAAGGTACAGAAGCAAAATGATATATCCCTCATTACCACTTCTTATGCTTAATATAAATGCATTAAGCCTTTCAACCAAATTACAGAGCTTGGGGGAAGAGGTTCAATGATGTTCAGCCTATCAGAGATACAAATAGGTTGAAAATGTAAAGATAAGGAGGAATGGAAATAATCATCAGAAAATGCTGAATTATCTACATATATGAAGTATATAGATGAGTCAGTTTCATAGAGGCAGAAATACTGATGGTCACTGGACATTAGGAAGCAAGAAGTTGTTACACACTGATAAGTAAAGAACTCAGGTTTTGAAAGGTGGCAACAGATCTGGAAATGGATGGCAGTGATGGTTTTGACAGCATGATCATATTTAACCACTGAACTATTCATTTCAAAACAAGGCAGTAGATTTTATGTTCCATGCACAACCATACTTTAAAAATGTTTCATTTTTAAATGTGTATTATCTCTGAAATAATTGTGTGTGTGTGTGTGTGTGTGTGTGTGTGTGTGTGTGTGTGTGTGTGTATTTATATATACTTTTAGGCCAGCAGTCTTAGAAGCATTCCAAGCAGTGAGAGTAGTCAGAAGATAGGAACAACCCACGTGTCCATTAACAGGAGGCTGAACCAATGTGGTTTATCCATGAAATGAGAAAATATCTAGTCACAAATGGAATGAAGTTCTGATATGTACTACAACGTGAATGAACTTTTAAAAACTGTATGCAAAATGAAGAAAATCTAAGTTGAAAAGTCATATATTATATAGTTCTGTTCATATGAACTATCCAGAGTAGATGAACCCACACAGACAAAGTCAATCCAGCTGGTAGGAGATATCATGAGAAGGATTCTCACTGGGTTCAGAGTTTCTGTTTGACAGAACACTTTCAAAATAGATAGAGAGTTTAATAGTACCATGAATGTAATTAATGTCACCGAATTATAGACTCAAAATGGTAAGTGGAAAATTTTATGTTGTGTGTATTTATTGCACTTCCATATATTAGATATCTTTTCATGAAAGTGGAGAGTAGGAGACAGAAGGGGATAGAAGTAAGGAAAAGGAAGAAAGGATACAAGGAAGAGATATGGAGTCAGGGGCAGACATGAGTGTACAGCATCCAGCTTAGTTGATTATCCTTGAACTAAGAGACAAAGTGTCATGGCAGTGTTATTACATCTGATCCATACAGAGTTATTTCTTTCTACAAGGAGAAATCCCAGCCTCTCATTTAAGCAAAATCCAGTCAGAAAATGGTAGGTGATATTGGAGAGTTTGAGGGGCCATTGTGTTTCAACCTCACTCTCTTCCTTCCCAAGACACTGATGTGAAGAGAGAAGGAGCGAGAATCCATAGCCAGGGGAGAGCAGCTGTATTCAGCCAGCACTGGATTCTTAATACAACCAGTTCTGTGACATCAAAGGAGTCCTTACCTCCCAGCCTCCTGAGCACTGCCCTGTGTAACCCTGCATGGAGGACAGTACCCACAGCCATGAACTTAATCTTAATCCAGTTATAGTCATACCAGCCACTCCACTCCCTAACCACTATCTTCTGCAGCTCACAGCATATTCTTGCAGATCCTGCTTTCAAGTCAGGTCTGCTTTGCCTAGCAGCTCCATTAGCTAGCTCTTATTCTTCAAGTCCTTTGCAAACATTGCTCCCCAGAGCAGTGTTCCCTGACACGTCAAGGAGCAAGCCACCTCTCCTCCTTCCCCACACATCCCACATTATAGCTATATTTTCATTAGACTATTGATTTCTTTTGTAAGTAGAGATTGATACTATTAATTTACTATTGTATCGCTGGAGACTGGCTCAGTCCACACGCTTAGGGAGACCTTTGTAAATACTTACTGAATTAAAACATAGATAAAAGAATATATTAACAGGAAGGGACTAGCTGCTTTAGCAACTGACACATACATGCTGTTGAGTGAGTAGATCAATAAATTACCTCAGAGAACTCTAAGCTAATTTCTACTCTTCTGGAGCACTTGCTAGACTTCGTGACAGTTTTCACTAAAGCCAACCCAAGACACAGAGGTACAGAGGAAGGGCCAAACAACACAAGCAAAGTTATTGGGGCATATGTGATTCCCAGTAACTAACTGTAAGGAAAGTTTGGCAGAGTAAACTCTTACCACCCTATGCTCTAGAAGCCAGGAGCATGACGGATTGCCTCCGCTCCCCACCTCATGTTGGATGAGTGGACACTGCTTGTGAGTAGTGTCTAAGTCAACTTTGTGTAAAAGAAAACAAATTATTTGTGATCAAAAATGTGTTTCTTATTTACTGACCCCATATGTCTTTTGTGCAGGTGATCTCAAAAAAAAAGCCATCACTGAATCAGATGACAGACATACAGATATGTAAGAGGAGTATTGTGAAGGCAGTTCTAGGTGTAGAATGATGGGAGCTAGAGGCTTCTGAAAGTTGCCTGGGCAAGTGAAAGTTATGGATAGATTGTTCCTAATGACAGTCCTCAGCCTGTGGGTTGCAACCCCTTTGGGGGTCAAAAAATCCTTTCACAGAGGTTGTCTAAAGGTTGGGGGTCACTACAACATAAGGAACTTATGAAAAGATCACAGCATCAGGAAGGGTGAGGACCATTTTACAAAAACCATTTTATGCTTTATGAAAAGGGAGGTAAATATAAAATGAGATTTTATAACCCGTGCTCTCTCACAAGCAATGTAACTTTCTCCTTCCCACCCTCCACCTTCCACCTTGAAATCTTTGATTAAATTCCTAACTCTTTCAAGGAGTCAGGTATTCTTTGGATGGTAATAGAGTGTGAAGGGAAAGGTGAGGTTTATCAGGACCAGCTGTGATGCTAGTTAGCAAAGCAGTCATATTAGAAATAAGTAGAACAATCCAAACTATCCAGAAAAGACCGTCGTGGGGCACACTTGTCCACTCACTCCTGTGCAATCGCTTTCCAATGGGGCTGCTCCACTTGGTCCTATTATGAGCGAAGCATCAGACACACTGAGGACATTCTGCAGAGAGCTAACTAGAGTTCTCCAGATTAGCAAAGCAACGCAAACAAGAAAGGCCACAAAACTAACACAAAACAGAGAAGACTGATAATAAACAGCAACTGAAAGCCATGTGCTACCTAGATCAAATCCTAGATCTGAGTGACGACATTAATGGGAAAACAGATGAGATCCACACACAATTTGGAATGCAGTTAATAGCAATGTACTGATGCTAATCACAGGGCTGCCAAGAAGGTCAACAACAGGGGACAATGCTTTCAGCAGATGGCAATTTTGTATTATTGCTACAAAGTTTCTGCAAATCTAAAATTACTACAAAACAAATAGATAACTTAAGGGTAGCTTCACAGCTTAGTTTGACTCCTTGTTAAGTGAAGGGAAGCAAATAGAGAAAGGATTTAAATTGTTCAAACTGACCAGAAAGCAAGGGTTGGGAGATGCCAGTGCTCACCTGATCTCTTTTTGTCCCTCTTATCCAATCCAGTATCCCACCCATGGACTAGAGACACCCCCATTTAGAGTGAGTCTTCCCTGCTCAGTAAGTTTCCCTGGAAGCAACTTCACAGACACACCCAAAGGTGTGCTTCCTTGGTGCTCAAGCTATTTCTTAATCTAATCAAGCTAACAAAGTTAGCAGTGGAAGAATAGAGACAAGAGCACAGACCCAGATCTAGCAGCATGGAAGAGTGGGGATTTATAGCCAATGTGTGGAGGGAGGGAGTCAGTGGGAAGGAAATCACTGAGGAGAGACATCAAACATGGAGGGATAGTTGCCTAATCATTTTAACAGGATTTTCCTTCAGTGCCGGCCAAGGACTGGCATGGCAAAAGTGGAGGGGGGGATAAGGAATGTGATCAGCTATACATGACATAGACAAGAGGGTTGACATTAACCTCATATGGGAGGATTCTCATTAAGACTGGGCCAAGCAGGCCAAAGACAGCACAAGGGACAAAGTGAAGGCCTGTTTGTGACTATGGCTCAGAGGATCCTCATGCACGTTTGGTGAAAGAGAGAGTAGTGTGCCATCGACAGTCACTGTAATGTCATTTGATTCCACTCTGAGTGACTTCTGCAGAGCCAGCATTTGTTCAGTAGCTTGACTCCTATCTGAGTGATTCAGTCATATCTGTTGGCAGGGAATAGTGTGGGCACAGATCCACCTGTGATTTCACATCCAGCATCTGGATCTTGGCGTCCGCATTACTAGCACTGGTCAATTTCCTCTCAAATTGATTGGCACGTGGGTCTGAAGACAGCAGCTTAGCAATTTTGCATGTGATTTTTTGCAAATAACCTGGGTACCTAGAAGCCACCAGGCAGCTTTTTCTCAGCCAGAGGCCTGGAAATCATCTTTCTTGCCAAAAAAATGATTACACAGATGGAAGAACTTTATAAACATGAATTCCATGAGCCTGCCAATGTAGGTCAAGAAGATTAACAATAATAAGGTTTCATATCCCTGTACATTCTAGGACAGCATAAATACAACTGGGTAAAGAATACATCACAAAGCCAGCAAGCCCAGTGTCTCCTGTTAGTGTAGAATGTCACATTTGTTTGACATTTGGGTTATTTCTGGAGTGAAGTCTTCCATGCAGAGCTATCTCATATAGTGAGGAAACATTAGGTAGAACAAGTGCTGAGTTTGTGTCAAATTCTGACCTAAAATCATCTGCATAATAGCCCCATTTCCCCATGTTTTGGCCGTAGAGACGCCTTAGAATTCTGTCTGCAGGGAGGTAGATTGTATCATGGGGATTGTCAATGCAGAGAGCTCGTTGGGGGAGGCCAGGAGAAGTTGACATTGGCATGAAGGCTGAGCTGTTGAAACCTCAGGTTCAAAGTTTTCTGGGTATTTTTTTTTTTAATGGCTTAAGTTCAAAATAAAAACTTTCATAGGCTAACATATCCTGGCTCTCCCAATTGTATAAATAGTCTGAAGAGTCATGAAAAGGGTCTTAAAACATAACTAAATACACGTCTGCTTGTAAGGTCTTCTTGTTCTGCAGTCATTTAACTCGTGATTTTCCCCTGTGGAATATTATGATATGTGGAAGAGACAGAGTCTTGGGGAGAATGAGCCATTCTTCACAAGTAGAGTACAGACAGACTGTCAGCCAATACCCCAGTGCTTAGATGCTTCCTTGATGAGGCTCTTAGCACAGAATTCTGTTGTCTGCCCAGAAAACACGATCCATGTTTCATTATTTCTGAAATATTGAAAGTTTTTCTCCCTCCTTTCGTCTCTGATTCTTACAAAGCCCTTTAATTTTAACAGTCTCCAAGCCAATATTCACAATAAAATTAATGTATGCCATGACTTCATTTCTTTTCAGCAGTTTATGATATTTAAGAGCAGGCCAAACATAATTTATTTATAGAGTTTGATCCTGTTTCTGCTCCTCTATTTCCTCTCCTGGAAAGCAGAGGGAAAGAACTGTAAATATATCAAAGAAATTAGACATTGAACTTTACTTTCCCCCCAACGGCTGCACATAAAATTAAAGCATTTGTCTCAAGACAAAATTAAGAGAAAAGAACATTGTATCATCTGAAAATCAGATTACAAAAACATCAGGCCTAGATAACGATATTTGTGCAGGTCAGGAAATGATTTATTCTGGTTTTGAGCCGTATTAAGTTTCTGGATTTTACACTATGTCATCTTCAAGTAAAATGAGAAAATTTTTACATTTCTCATCCTGATTACTGCACATAAAATGAAGAAGAAGGTGGGCAGGGGGCCTGACACTGGAAGTCTCATTAATTGAAACAGAAACTAAGCACACAATGAGCCTTGACCCTTGACATAGTCCTGCTAACTGTAGAAGAGAGACAATTTGAGCTCCACTGTATACTGTGTGTCCCTTTATCATTAATTATCTTTCTATCCACCCACCCATCCATCCATCCACAGGAAGAAACTTTTCTTTTTGACCATTTACTTCCGTTTTCCTTTTGTCCCAAAGTGGCAAAATATATGATATAATGTCTTTAGAAATAGTTAATAAACTCTGAAGGCTCTTTGGTTTCTAGTCATTTTCAGAGTGGTGGTTCTTTTCACCCATAATGAAGACATTCTTTGAGAAACAAAAGTAAATTGTGGGCTGCTATTCATGATCAAAATTACAAATATTTTCCTGACAGAGAACCCACCAAACCAGACTGAACAGAAACATTCAGGAAGCCAGGTTTGGGCTACTTGTCATGTTTCACTAGTGGCCACTGGGAAAGTGGCCATCACATATTCCTTGCACTTGGGCTTCTCCTAAATGTGAGAAGAGTGTGGGGAAGGGCTACTGAGGTCCTCCTGCTCTTCCCTCTCAGTTCAAGAAATGTCCTGGATCATAGGACCTTGACCTTAGTTACTTTTCTATTGCTGTTTGCTGTGAAGAGACACCATGGCCAAGGCAACTTATAAAGCAAGCATTTAATTGGGGCTGGCTTACAGGTTTAAAGGGTGAGTCAATGACCTTGAGGCAGGAAAAGTGGCAGCAGGCAGTCAGGTGTGACACCGGAGCTGGAGATGAGAGAAAACATCTGATCCACAAGTGGTGGGGGGAGACTGGAGATAGCTTGGGATTTTGAAACCTCACCTCAAAGTCCACCCCGATCCCCTCATGACACTCTCTCTCCAGCAAGACCATACCTTCTAATCCTTCCTAAACAGTTCCACCAACTGGGAACCAAGCATTCATGCATAGGAGATTCTTGTTCAAACTACCCACACCAATTCTGGCCTCACTGCTATAGCATCCATTACTCTCATAGAGGGATCTAATCCCTCCTCCAGGGTGCAGCAGGTAGTACAGGTGCTACCTTTATTGTTGCTATGACCAAATATTTGACAGAAATAACTTAAAAGGAAGAAGTTTTTACTTTAGTTCATGGATGGCTGGTCACATAAGCAGCACAGCAGAAACATGTGGCAGAGGCTAGCTGCTCAGTTCACAGTCGATAGGAAGCAGAAACTAGAGAAAATGACTACAGAAAGACTCCAGGCTAAGATCCTCCTTCAGTGGCCCACGTCCTCCACGTAAGCCCACCTCCTAGCTTTCAGAATTTCCCTGTAAGTTAATATAGTGCTATAAGCTAATAGAGGGAGGACACATTCATTAGAGCAGAGCTCCGGGAATAAGGCTTTCTGAGAGACTCACCAGACACATACCCAGAGTTGTTATCTCACTTCTCCACACAATCAACTTGTCAGCTCATCTTAACCATCACAGACAACCTAAACTTTAGATTCTGAAGAGGTTCCAGACGTTCAGAGAAAAAGCACAGACATTAGCAGCTACATCGGGGCTCTAGTGCCAGGGAGTGTGGAGCCACACCCACAACGTTGTATTGCTCAAACTGAGTGCAATTGCCACCATTTTACCCAACATGGCATATGTCTCTTTTCTCCAAGATTCACACACTAGCCCTGAGCAGCCATAGGAAAGCAGTAAGGGTACACAGAGCCTCACATTTCATCCCAACTGTTAAAGTGTCCATCTGGCTATAAAAACAACCCTGTCTCCAGAGGGATAGGGTGTGTTGAAAGCTTGCTATTAGAAGACACAGCTCTGTGACTGTTCCTTCTTTCTTCCAGCAGTGAAAGCAACGAAAGGAAAGGTTAGCAGATTCACCTTGGTGGGATAGAACTGAATCCCTCCTGGGAAGGCAGGGCACCTGACAACTTCGAGTTCAGCTGCTCCTCTATCTTGCTGGGTCCTCTGGGCAACAGTGAAGTGAAATGCCTAGCCTGCAGCCAGAGCTTTGTTTCCCACTGATTGTAGCAATGGATAGCTTGCTATGCTTTCATCTTGAGATTTGTCAGGTGAGCTCTGGGGCCCCCCAGGAGCCAGGGGAGCCTGGCTGCACCTTTGGTTATTGTCAAAGTCTTTGGCTCACTCAGAAAATGAAGACAGTTCACAGCCAGACGCCCAACCCAGGTGCAGAGATGATTATTGCAATAAACTCACTCAAATGTATTTCAGCCACTGTTCTAGGTTGTAAGGTTCAAGTCAAAGGAAACATCTCTCCATATGAAGAGGCCACATTTTCTGTAGCTAAACTTAAAAGTGACTGTCTTTGTTTGAGTCCCATTGCTGTGAAGAGACACCATGACATGACTATGGCAACTCTTATAAAAGGAAAACATTTAATTGGCCCTTGCTTATAGTTTCAGAGGTTTAGTCCATTATCATCATGATGGGAAACATAGGGGTATATGGGCAGACATAATGCTGGAGGCGCTGAGAGTTCTACATCTTGATTTGCAGGCAGCAGAAAGGGGTAGACTGAGCATAAGAGACCTCATAGCCCACCCCCAAGGTCACACAATTCCTCCAACAAAGGCCACTTAGTCCAACAAGGCCACACCTCCTAAAGGTGCCCTTTCTTTTGAGCCAAGCCTTCAAACACAAGGGTCTATGGGGGCCAAGCCTGTTCAAGCCACCACAGTGACAATCTGTGAACAGGAGGTAACAGTGCCCAGAGGCCTCAGCCACATTAGACATTCCAGATCATTCTTTTCCAAACCTTACTCATGCCTGGATACACAACTAAGGAGCCATTAAACAGTGGCTCCGCCTTTCTCAAGTTTGTGGAGCTTCGGAGTGCTAGGGACAGAGACGTCTTATGTCAATCACCAAACCGGTAAGGTTCAATCACAGAAGACCCTGCCTTCTAAGCAAGAGACAGCTGACACATAGGGATCCCAGTGTTCTCACTGAACAGTGAAAGGAAAAGAAAATAACTCACTCCTGTCCCTGATTCCAGTAGGTCCAGATCCAGGAGACATCCAGTCTAACTGTGATAGAGCTATTTAGTCACCTGGCAGGTGGACACCCTGCTATGCAGATGTACAGTGCACATTTGGTCTAGAGACGCACAGTCCCCCATTGGCAGACGTCTAGCCATGCTGCTTCCAATCTGCCTGCATGTATTAGGGCAGCAATTGAATTTCTGTGTTATCGAAAGTAAAACCTGATCGGGGGCCAAATGCTCTGCCTCGTAATTTGCTTCTATTTTCCACAGCCGAAAATAAACCTTTGGAGTGAGAGGCCACACTAAGCCTTACTTAGGAGGCAGCACTCAGGAATCGAGGGCCTGTTATGAGCCCTCTCTTTGCTTCCAGTCCTTAGCATGGTGGCTTGAGTAAGTCATTCAACCTCTGGATTTGAGGTTTTGCATCTGCAGTGAATAATGGGATACAGAGATCTCAGAACTGAGTAGTGGACATTTGGGAGCAAGTTGCTTATGCTTATCAATTCTAAAATAGTCTTTCAAAAGTCTTTAGCCTTTGTTTTTACCTTTACCACATATGAAGGTTGTATCTCAGCTAACATGCCATAAGTTATCTATATTTTGTTTCTCTTTTTTATTATTTTTTTATTTTTGAGATGATACCCTTCCATCCCTTCCTGTTCCTCCCTCCCACCCTCCCTCCTGCCTTTTCCTCTCTCCAAGCCTTCTGATGTACTCCCTTTTCAAATTTATGGTCTCTTTTTCTTTAATTGTTATAACGTGTATCTTAAACATATAAATACAACTTGCTCAGTCCGAAGAATGGTACTTGCATGTATATTTTCAGGGCTGACCCTTTAGCATTAGATAAGCAATGTTCTACTCTTCCGTGCAGAAGTCTATTTCTTCCATTATGAACATCCATTAGTTGCCTGTCCTTTATACAAGGACAAAGCATTTGTCCGTCAGCATTTCCCATTTCATATTAGCATGTCTGCTGCTTTTGTTGTCCTTATTGGTCTTGTTGCTGAGACTTCATGGGCTTAGCTTCTCTGACAGTTCTAAAAGACACAGTCTCACAGCAAGTCTCCAGCTCTTCTTGGCTCCTACAGTCTTTCCATCCCCTACTCTGGAATGTGTTGTGGATGTATCAATTGGGACTGGGTTTCATAACTCTGCATTTCAATAGGTTGTGACAGATGGAGACATTTCCTTGATATTTGTCTCTTTTCTCAATACATGGAGTGGAGGTACATCTGAGTCTCAGGCTTTCTAGATTTGGCTCCGAAACTGAAAGTGCTTCCTGTGAAACCTCTCAGGCCAGCTAGGCCAACCCTTAGGTCTCCTCTGAGTCTCTGAGTTCTGCTTTGTGGGATTTTTCTAATCCATGCCTTCCCCTGTGGTGGGGTAAACAAGGACCTGGCTTGACCTTCAAACACACTTGCCTCTCTGCTCCTAACCTTCCTCCAGCCTACTCTAGCTTCTTCTTTCAGAAAGGAAATCCTCAAGGTTTCTGAGGAGTATGAGCTATTACAACACATTTTCTGGATGGTGTCCACCCTGCCCAGAGCCATGGGACACCTTGTACAGCCACAGCACAATGATTTTATGTCACTAGTATTTTTCTGTGCCCATAGAGTTCCTTGAGGTCATAGTCCTGATAGCGATGGTGTCTCTGGGGTTGTGCAAGGGTGAGAAAGAATATGCAATGAATGTCCTATCTCTGAGCAGGACAGACATGAAGACATAGGACTCCGTGAGTCATCCATGGTGAAGCAATGCTGCCTGCACTCTGTGGATAACCATAGGCAGAGAGCGCCATCACTCAAGTGTCTGTAAGGCCTTGTTCTGCAGTTGGGGAATCCTTGCTTTTTCCAGTAAGCATTGGATGGGTTTAATTTTGCTTTTAACAATGTAAAAAAAACTATCAGTGATAACAGTTTCCTATTCAACGATATTCAATTTAGAAACTTCTTTGTGTTGCCTCCATAATTTCTCCATTTAGCATTGAGATGAAGGTAACTTCAGAAAGAAACACAAACCTAAGTTTAAACATTTCCAAACACTTTACCTTTTGCATACTCACAGATGAACCTGGATGTTCTTAGAAAAATCTGCCATCGAGAGTCACTCTCCAGTAGCACTGTAATCCCTGACATTCTATAAAGAGCTTCTCAGGATCCAGAGCTAGCTTTGAAAGACTTGCCATGTATATAGCAACTTTGTAAGAAACTTTCCAGTTATTAAATAGCATAGTACCCCACCACCTCTTCCCCTGATCTGCAGAGATCCCAAGAAAGCAGCAACTTCTCCATCTAAGAATAACTACATCCTCTGGTTTCTTTTATTTAAAATGTAAAGTCTTGGACAGTGTAATCTAGATGATTTCCTGGAGGCAGACAGGGAGACAAAATGAAAACCGACAATTTAGGGACAAAGACTCACAAACAACTCAAGATGGTGACTCAGGGGCTACAAGCATGAGCTTCGACAGAATTAGAGTTGAAATTATTGACTCTGCTGCGTATCATCAGCCATATGAGGTTTAGTTCATTTTTGTTGTTTATAGATAGTATGACCATCATACCTGCTGGGTGGCTATGCCTGAGGAGACTCAAACAAGTGATAACTTATCCCAGATAATTATGGGACAACTGTCCAAGTAACTAAGGCCAACGTGCTGAACTAATTGATGGATTGCATTTGCTTATAGAAGTGTGGGGTTGCTCGTAGAGTACAGAAGCAGTGATGCCTCAAACTCGGCTGTATCACTGAAAAGCTCAGCCTGGTCTAGGTGACAGTCCATAAGAGCTGCCTCCCTGGACCACCCCCACATGACTGGTAGGCATCTGGGAAGGTCAGAGAGTTTTTCTTGCCAGAAGTTGTTCCTGCTTCTCTAAGCTTGGAGAGGAGCCTTGGGGATGCTCTTATAGTTCAGCAGTTTCCAGAGATTTGGGATTGCTCTTGAGCCTTGTAAGTTTTCTGTATTTCCTGAGTTGGGGAGAGACTCTCTCCTCCCTCCGAGAGGGAGTGCTGCGATTTAGAGACAGTTTCTGTACAACAGTCCCACACAGTATTATTCTGAAGATTAAGCAAAACAATGTAAGAATGTATTCTCTTTAATTACATCACATTTTAGATACTTAAAATTATTACTTCCCACTTTATTGTTTCTTTTAGGAGCCCTTGCTTAATTACTTTTGGGTTTGGGGAGCTAATTTCAATGTTTGTTTGCTAATCCTACATTGGTTTATTTATTTATTTGTTTTTAAATCCCTACTATATGGATCATAAACTTGAAATTTCAAAAAGAAATTAAACTTTCTGCCTTAGGGTTTTATTGCTGTGAAGAGACACCATGACCACAGAAACTCTTATAAAGAAACATTTAATTGGGGGCTGGCTTACAGTTTCAGAGTTTTAGTTCATTATTGTCATGGTGAGAAACATGACAGTGCGCGGGCAGACATAGTGCCTCCACAGAGGGTCTGGCATCTTGAAAACCACCAAGAACAAGAGAGAGGGGAGCAATAGAGAGACAGAGATAGCAACAGAAAGAGAGAGATAGAGACAGAGAGACAGAGAAGAGAGACAAAAAGAGAGAGAGAGACAGAGAGACAGAGGAAGAGGGAGAGAGAGAGAGACAGGCATAGAGAGAGAGAGAGAGAGACTAATAAAGTATAGTTGAAGGGTAAAGTTGAGGACACTGTACTCTGGATTCTTATAGTCAAGCTCATCTGTATCCTTGCCTTCAAAAAGTGTCCAAGCTAAGTAAAAAGTCCTGTTCCCTAGGATCTGGACAACCTACTCCTACTGCAAGTATAGAATTTAAGACAACCATGAAATTACAAGGATATGAAATGCAGGCTGTCTACAGGATGCAGATTCTGGGCATCTAGTTTAATAGTTTCCCTTTCACTCATGCAGTCTGATGAACTGAAGGTGTGCCTCAGGGCCTTGGAACATTTCCAAAGTGTGCACCACCGAATCCCCTCAGTCCCAGAGGGCCAGAGGGAAGGATCCAACTTCTGAATCTATGAATTTTGGTTGGGGTCTTGATTTCACTGGGGCCTCCAAATGTTAATCCCAAAGATGGGAGGAGGAAGACAACCAACCCATCATCATGGCCAAATAAAAGCAAGCAATTAATTATAGCAAGTGTTTTAATTCAGGTATTTGAGCTGCCTCCCCTAAGGCAGGGTTCAAGAGGTCTTCATTGGATGTGAGGAAGACAGGCTTTTATAGAGCTCAGGGGTAGGAGATTTCCAAATGGGAGTTTTAGAAGGCAAAATATTCAGGGTTATGGAGTGGAACATAAGCATCACATGTTAGTCTCACCTGAAACAGACATGGTTGCAAGGTGGGCACAACAAGGTAGTCATATAATCTTTTGAATCAAAGGTAGTGTTCCAAGAACGTTATAAACAACTTTTAAAACAAAGTCATGATTGCCATTCTTGGAACATGCAGTACAGAATCATTTGTAGTTAAGGTTACAGAGAGGGCATAGCCCAATTGATAAACAGAGACTTAATCATAAATAGGAATGACTTTGAAGACTAAAATGGAAGCAGAATGATTCTTCATTAACAAGCTATGAGCAATCCAGCTTCTTTCCCCTGCAGAGTTATCAGTACTATAGTAGACTCCCGGTGACATGTGACATGCTTCATTGGTTATGTGAGTAGCTACAGAAATGGCTCAGCTTCAGAAGACAGTGGGGCACACTCAGCAAAGATGCACACAGAAGCTTGGCCCGTGATAGACCGCCATTGCCAACAAGGAGTTGTCTTTTTCATCCTCAGCACAGTCTTGGGAAGAGGAGCTATTATTATCCCATCTTACAACTGACAAGACTGACGCTGTGGAAGAAGAGAGCTTTGCCTAATGTCAAAATTAATGCTCCCGGGGGCTCAGAACCAGTACATAAATTTCACCCAATGCAACACAACAGGTCATCTCGTATA
This sequence comes from Mastomys coucha, assembly GCF_008632895.1. Classification (NCBI taxonomy): domain Eukaryota; kingdom Metazoa; phylum Chordata; class Mammalia; order Rodentia; family Muridae; genus Mastomys; species Mastomys coucha. Next base: position 83,750,284 of record NW_022196905.1, read on the forward strand.
ATTTACCAGGAGCCACAAACTACAAAAAAATAGACATGAGAAGATCATCTTTTGTTTTTTGCCTCTTTTTTTTAATAACAATAATGCTTTTTCAAGCATTTTTATAATGCATAGGACCTGATATGCATAATAACCCATTTTAAGATTTATGTGTGTTTGGATGCCAGCAAAGCCTGCCAAAAATACTTTCCTGGTTGAAATAAATAAATGGTTTTGGCGAGCGCTCACCTTTCCCAGTGGTTTGGAAAAGTTTCTTTTGCAGTTTGGAAGACAAAATACAGATTTAATTATCTTTTTCTAGATAATGTTCTAACTGCCTAATTACACTAAAAGCATTAATTGTAGACATTATGAATAGTGGTGCGTGATAAAACATTTCTTCATGATTTAACCAGGCTTACCAATTAAATAAAGTCCTAAACATCTTCCCCCAAACACTTATTAGCTCTACATTTTCACAAACAAGTAGCTCATTTGCATGGAACCTGCAGGTGCAATATGTGTTACACATGTGCTTATATGTGGGGGAAACTGACATAAACAGCAGAGGAAGAAACTAACAGGAGAATGAAGCCAATAGCAGTACCTATTCATGCATGTGTGAGAGTGTGTATGCATATTTGAGTGCATGTATGTACATATGTGTGCATGTATACATTTGTGATGTGTGTGAATGTGTGTATGTACATGTGTGTACATGCACATTATATGTGCATGTCTGTTCACGTGTGCATATGTATTGTGTACATATATATATTGTGTACATGTGTGTGCATGTGTGTATGTTTGTGCTTGTGTGTGTGGTGTGCACTCACATGAATGTGTGTACATGTGTGTATATGTGCACACACATGCAGACACATACAAGCTGGAGTGAAAGAGGCAGAGCAGTTGTAGGTGACTTGAGACTGTGGATAACTGAAACCTCTAAAAGTATTAAGCAAAGGGAGACAAACTTGGTGAAAGCACTTGATCTCTGCCATATATCTAGAAACAGAAATAGTAGGGTTGTAGATCTCTGCCATATACCTATATACAAAAATAGTGGGGCCATGGATCTCTGCCATATACCTATATACATGGAAACAGTGGGCTGAGGATCTCTGCCATATACCTATACACAAAAATAGTGGGGCCATGGCTCTCTGCCATATACCTATATACATGGAAACAGTGGGTTGAGGATCTCTGCCATATACCTACACACAGAAACGAAGGGCTGTGGATCTCTGCCATATATCTACACACAGAAACAGTGGCCTGTGGATGTCTGCCATATACCTACACCCAGAAATAGTGGGCTGTGGATCTCTGCCATATACCTATACACAAAAATACTGGGGCCATGGATCTCTGCCATATACCTACACACAGAAACGAAGGCCTGTGGATGTCTGCCATATACCTACACACAGAAATGGAGAGCTGTGGATCTCTTCCATATACCTACACACAGAAACAGTGGGGCCATGGATGTCTACCATATACCTACAAACAGAAACGAAGGGCTGTGGATGTCTGCCATATACCTACACACAGAAACAGTGGGCTGTGGTGTCAGATAGTCACCGTTTTGCTGCTTCCATTCCACTCTCACCACTTTCATGCTCGTTTCCCTCACTACAGAGGCTTGAGGAGGGTGAGCCCTTTAAAACTCTCATGAGAACATGCCAGATGCTCACTACCTGCCCAGTTGTGCTTCTTCTTTTCACCTGTTTCACTCTTTCTCATATACAAGTTGTTTCCTTTACTCTTTCCTCAGAATTTAAATATTAATTCTGACAGACTCGTCAGAGTTTCAATCCCCAGTACAATCACTTGAAAGAAGAAATCTAATTAGTCTAACTTGGGTAAAATCTACCCTGTTTACCAGCTGTGGTCAGAGAACAGGAGCCCAGCATCTGGGTGTGACCATAAGGCCCATTCCTTTGTAGGTTGGGGGTATGAATTTTTAAGAAAGAGATTCAGTACTCTTGTAACTTTTGAAGTAATTATAATCATCGATAATTATAAATAAAGTATATCGAATGTTTTAGCAATGTGTCCTGATAGCAGAGTCTGTCACCTGTGTAATATTTTTTTAAAACATCTTCCTCTACAGGACCAGTCTTTCTAGTTGGAAAGGGAAAGCTTTGCAGCCAAGGTATAAAGAAGGATTAGTGACTTCCTTCAGAATGCTTTTGGCCTCCATACAGCACAGACCTGGCCAGACACGAAACTCAGATGTGTTGGGGCAGTATCAGAGACAGTGGAAAAATCTCTAGCTTCTGTCTATGATCCAAGAGACATGAACTTCAAGATGCTCTAGGCAAAGTCTTGAAAAGTTGCACATCAGCACTAGCCAAGTTAGAGGCACAGATGATCCTAGCAGAGGGTAGAAGGCTAAGATCAGAAGGTGGGCGGTAAGACACAACAATGACTGTTAATCAAGCTTAGCACTGTAATTAAGTAATTAGAATAATTTAGCCCAATGGCATAAATTCTCACCTCAATTCACTTTTGTAAATACTTGGTGTATTGATGACAGTTCAAGGCCCTCTGGTATTGTAATGTTGCTACTAGTGCTTGATAAAGATAATAGCTGAGACTATCAGATCAGAGGATAGTGCAGAGGCAACCCTGGGTTGTGAATTTGTTCCAAGAGCTACAGAGATAATGGGGCCCATATAATGAATGCACGATTTTAGAAACCATAGGAATAGGTTTCAGAGCCAACTTTTCTGAAATACAAATGTAAACAGTAAGTTTATTTAATATATACGTATGTCCAGAGGCCTTCCTCATGGGCGTAAGGTCTATATGAAACACTGTTGGACTGTTGCAGGTCATTAAAGCTAATGTCAGGTTTCCACTTTATACATACACCTGAATCATACATACACAGACAGACGCACACATACATTACACATGTGCACAGTAAAGGCCATACCCTCTTACACACACACACACACACACACACACACACACACACACATACACACACACACACATAGTTTTTTTTAATACTCTAGCCTGCTACCTAGACAGGACTGTAGGCAAGGCCAAACAGTAGCAGTATTGAGGCGTTTAGAGGAGGACAAATGCTTCTTGGGACAGAACACTCTTCAGAGCATCCATTTTCAATCTAAGCTAAGTTCTGACAAGCATATATTTATGTGCAGAATTCTTGAAGTTGAAGACAGAATCATTAGAAATGAGTTGGCAAATAAATTCCTGACACTGATGTAAGACTGAAAATAACGCATGTGCTCATGAGGCAGGGGAGGCAACCTTCTAATACATGGGATTTGGAGTTATTAGTAAAAAGTAAATTAATAAAAAGGTGTTGTGGACCCCACATCACAGAGCCACTGCAGAAGATGTCCCAGAAGTCCAAAGGACCTAGAGCCTGGCCTTGCTTAAGAGGCAGAGGAAACACAGGGAGGTACTTAGGCAGGAGGCAGAGTGCTGGGAAGCAAAAAAGCAGGAATTTGCTGTGTGGAAGAGAAGAAGAAGAAAAAAGAAAAGAAAAAGCAGAGAAAAAAGTCTTCCTCCATTTTTCCAGGGTGATTTTTTTTTCTAAACACCCTGATGAAGCAAACTCCCATAAGTTTAAAACATAATCACAGCTCATTTCAAGAGCTGTCATAGTTAAGCCACTGATGCTAAAAGAACATCAAACCATTTTTGGATATTATCATGCCAGTGGAGGACACTAGTCATCTAGTCATTGTAGTGTGTAGAGGATACTAGTCATCGGAATGTGTCCTTCCAAGGCAATTTCCTGCACTAATTTTTCTGCAGCAAGACTGAATATCTTAGTTTAGTTTGTTCATGATGGTCAAGTGCCATGTACTTAAACCATTGTATCCAACCCCAAATAGTGAATAAATCAATCAAAAACAATGCAGGTAAGACATACACTGTCACTTGCAAGGCAGGAACACTAGGAATACAGCATCACTGGGAAGATGACCTCACAAGGCTAGCTGTTTCCTGATGACAGATTACTGGTTTCCCAAGTACAGGCTGGGCATGCAGGGTGAGATTGTGATGGGGCATGAAGAACCTCTTATGGATAATCTGTTCAATGTAGCTTCTAGAAAAGTACACACGATGCAAGACAGCTCTTCTGTAGATGTGGATAAGATACATCACAAGCCAACACAAACAGTGAGTGAAAACCTAATATTTTTTGCAGACCAAAAAGGCATTGTGAGAGGTGCGCTAAGACCAAAGTAAGTAGAGCAGTTAAGGAATGTGTTTGAATGATGGCTTTGAGGTTTGAATTTAAGCAAGAAACTTACAAGATCTAGAAAAGTAAAGTGACCCTACAAGAGATGTCTTGAAGGCTAACCAAGAGTTTGTGTGTACAGTAGAAATTGGCAGAGGATGAATGGTACGGGAACATATTTAAGATCTCATCACTGGACTATCTGGGAAGATAGGATAAAATATGAACTAATGACAATACAATTTCCAATACACCTAATACAAATAAGTAATGTGCAGTGGGTGATTCTCATGCACCTGGTATTATGGATATTAGCTATCATCCTTATTACAGGACCCATACCATTACTATCTATGTTTCACATTTGAAGAAACAAAGGAACAAAGAGATTCAATATCACTGTGGTCTCAAAAGCTGAGTTGAGATTGGCTACAACAGGTTCATAGTTCTCTGCTGCCCTCCAACAATTACTTGGCAGACCATGTCATGGCTACTGGGAACATCACTCAAGGAGCCAAGGCTAAGGATGATTCTGAGTGTGTCCACTTCTCTTCATGCCATGGCCCAGGAGAGTCTTCTCTCTTCAGTGGCCTTGGTTGCTCTCTCCCTTTCCAGGAATGCCACTCTCCAGCCTCTCTACATTCCAATCACATCTTTACTCCCACCAGAGTGAGTTTTCAGAAGCACAGTCACATAACCCTTCATCCAAAGCTTCTCTATAGCCTCCCCAACCTTGCCTCTGTCCTCATTTGCATTTTAGGTTCCAGACAGAAGGCTCCCTCCTCTCTTGTTTCTAGAGCTTTGATGCTCTTTTTGTTGAGAATGCTCTTTTTGCTCTCTGTCCAGCCTGTCCCCAAACTCATTTCTACCAGGACACCTCTTCAAGGAAATATGCTGTATCTGGCCAACATTTGCCCCAAGCTCCCTCCAATGTATTTGGACAGGATGAGTCCCTTCCACCATGCTGCCACCAATCACACTGCATTCTAAAGTCATTTTTTTAAAGATTTATTTATTTATTTATCATATGTAAATACACTGTAGCTGTCTTCAGACACACCAGAAGAGGACATCTAATCACATTACAGATGGTTTTGAGCCACCATGTGGTTGCTGCAATTTGAACTCAGGACCTCTGGAAGAGCAGTCAGTGCTCTTAACCGCTGAGCCATCTCTCCAGCCCCCTAAAGTCATTCTTAGTGAGTGGCCATGCCACAGACTCTGAAGCTTTGTGACGGCAATGACTCCAGTTATTTTGTTCCCAACACTCAACACAATACAATGCGAGGGACCTGGCTGAATTCTTTCAGTTGAAATATACATGAATATGACAGAATATAGAAAAGAAACCCAGCTTTCTCTGAAGACCTTAAACCTGGCCAGTGTTCTTGAGAGAACTGGGAAGCATTTAGGAAACGTGGCTTTGGAGGTGGTTATCAGAGAGATACTCAGTTGATATGTTGAATTTGGTGATAAAATGCCATCCAAGAAGAGATGTCCTGTGTGTGGCTGGCATGGCAAGACATGGGTTCACATGGCTATGAGACAGGGGGGTTGGTTGGCCTTGCTTGTTATCATTTTACAGATTTCTCCTCTCATTGCTTCGTTCAGTCATCTTCACCCAAGCCGAGTATCACTTTATTGCTGTGAAACGGAAACTGAATTAATACCAGGCACAGTCCGTACATGAAGGCAGAACTGATCTCTGCATCCTTAAGGAAGTTTGTTCGTGTCTTATGTGGTTTGCTATTTCGCGCTTGGATAGAGAGGCAAAGAACAAGTTTACGAGATAGGAGCCCAATGTGAAGTGCTCTTGATTCAAATAGAAATGCCATTTCTGATCTTGCAAAGAATAATTTTGGCCTTTCTATACATCATTATTTGATAAGGACTCAGAAAAAGGTAGATTTTCTGGGACGAAGAGCTGTGAATCCAATTACAGCCTCAACTGTACCCAGCCACAGAGCTCCTGCCCAGCCAGCAGAGGCCCTGACTAGGGAAGGATCTTTTAACACAAGATAGGGATCTGTCCTGCTGAAATAGCCTCTGAACATGTTGATAGTCTGACTACCAGAGTCCCTGCCAGAGGACCAGTGATTGTCTATGCCACAGCCTAAAAGAATGTGCTGCTCATTGCCCTCTGAGCAATCATATGAGAAATTCCTGTGGCTGAGCTGGGCCCAAATATTCCTTTCTTTCTGATGAATTGTTTAGGGAGAGGGAAAAAGAGAGAAAGAGAGGGGGAGGGAGAGGAAGATCTTGATTTATTTCACCCTACTGCAAAGGATTTCTCTTAATAACTCCCTGTCTATGAGGGAAAGAGGATCTTCCTCACTAAAACCTGAAACATCCTTAGAAGTCATATACCTCTGGATGCAAATCACAGTTTTGCCTCTTGCAAGCTATTTAACTTTGGATTAGAATTGAATAAAGGGAAAGATGATGGCTGAAGTAAGGGGCACTCGGGGGATTTGGTTTGGTTATCAACACAGACCCCTGGAAGGCAACAGGGAACCCAGGCTGCGTACTCGGACCTGGAAGCACTTTTCACAGAAAGCCACCTCAGATTTATGTGAAACTCTACTCTATATTAGACACAGATTAGGGTGTTACCCCATAATCCCACTAGTGCCAGAGGGAACATGACAATAGAAGAAGCAAAGTGTTACAGAAGACTGAATGTAGGCAGTTGCTTCTTTCTTCCCTTTTTAACTAAGCCACAGTACTTGGACATTCTAAGTATAACTGAAGCAAAGTTATTCTTTGGGCTGAGCTATGAACAGAGACAATTTTTATATAGCTTCCAAAATTTCTCCAATTTAGCTCATGTTGCCAGAATCTGTCCTTCCAGACTGATGTGTCTAATAGCTTGTGTCAACCACGGATATAGAATAACTTTGTGATGGGTCTCAAAGATTCTATCAGAGTATGTTGTGCTCCAGCAGCAGTACCGGTGACACCTTCCAGCTGGCACTGCTAAGGTGTCATTAGCAGAGGGGCCTTAGCTACAGGTGCTCCAGAGACACTCACTTATGCTGACAGCAGTTGGGGGCTGGTTAACAAGTGGAGCGTGGGAGGCTGAGGCCAAAGCTCACTAGGCAAAGTCTATGAGAGTCACGGAGACTTCAGTTCAATACCCAGAATGTACTTAAAATTGCTGGCTTCAGTGGCGTGTGCTTGTCCCTCCAGAGCTGATGAGTTAGAGACCTGTGGCTGTTCGGGGCTTGCTAGCCAACTATCCTTGGCTAATGGGCAAGCTCCAGATTCAGTAAATGACCATGTCCCAAGAAAACACACTAATTGACCTTCTGATGAATGATACCTAAAGGTTGATTTCTACTATGTACCCCACACATGTGTACACCCACATGCACACATGGAGCACACAATATGTTTGTGTGGTTGTGTGTGCTTGAGTAGTAACTAAAATGATTTTAGGCAGAAATTCAAACTCTGAGGAAGTAGCTGTTATCTTTCTGGAACTGCGAGTGTATTAGGTAACAAAGGCAGAAGAGAGGCAGGGATTCGAGGGGAAATTAAAAATCTGAATGCTTCTGGCACAGGTAACAAATTGGGAGGTGATTAACTACATTAAATGAGAATTTGTCACAGAGTTTCTTCAAACAGGCCATTTCCCTTGTCACTTGAAGTGTTTGATGAAAATTCATTACCCACGGCATCTCTTAAATAAAGCATGATCTTGCCTATTGATCGCAGCTGATTTACTTCATTATGGGCAATTTTTCTCAAATAGGATTCACCTCTACAATATTTAATAGGCTGCTTTAACAACACCTTATCTACATCTGCCTTGTGCTGCTGCAGCAGAGTACCACAGCCTGAGTCATTTATAAAGAGCCATGACTTTGCTTCAGTTCAGGAGGCTGGAGAGGCCACAGTGGATGGGCTGGCATTTGAGGGAGGGTCTTCCCCATGGTGGAGGGGGATCGGGTGACAGAGCATGCACACATGCACACATCTGCATTTGTATGCAGGTATATGCTAGAAGGGATTAAGATAGGACTGCAGCCAATCTTATGTATTCATCTGAAACCCACAGTCACTAACCCACAATCACAGCATCAAAGGTCCTGCCTCCCAACACTGAACACCAGGGATTAATTTTCTAGCACATGGACTTTCAGAGGCACAGTGAAAGCATAGCATGGCTGGAAATAAGATTAGTCTCACTTCAGTTTTCTGCTAGTCACAACTCTGTGCAAGCTGTAAGTGTGTACATGTTTTTGTAGCCTGGCAATCGATGACTAATTTTCCATTCTTTATCCAGGGACACAATGGTATCATGGCTCTTACTTCCTTTGGGTGGCCTGCGTATCTATGACAGTATGTGACACAGAAAAACTAAAACACCAGGACTCGCCTGGATTCCTGGTAACAAGTTGGGTTGTGCTGAACACTGAGGTTCAATTCACAACCTCCAGCTTTCTCTCGATTCTATCTTGAAAAAATCTGGATGTTGTTAGAGAAATAACCCTTGTCGGAAAGAAGGTTAACAATTATGGGAACTGAGCTTCAACCAGGAGAAGCAGGTGACTCGGGATCTCTGGCCTTGAGCTCCACATAGGCGGGGTCCTCCAAGCTCCAAATGTTGCTTCTAGCCTGGAACACGCAAACCAGCAACAAGTCTAGTTCTCACTTAGATGTCTTTAGAAGGTGGAACTCTTCAGGTTTTAAGCACAGCAGCTTTTGTGCTCTCATAAAGCCTGCAGCTTAGGAGGCAGTTTAAGAGGCAGGAAGAAAAACTAAAGGGTGACATCGTAATGCTCTCAAGAGGTAGAGGCAGACAAGTTTCTGTGAGTTCAAGACTGGCCTGGTCTACATTGTTTCAGGCCAAGCCAATGCTACTTAGTGAGATCCTGTCTAAATAATAATAATAATAATAATAATAATAATAATAATAATAATAATAATAAAATAGTAGTAGTAGTAGTAGTAAAGCAATAATAATAATAATAATAAAGTAATAATAATAAATAAATGAGTATCTTGTCTCAGTATTTCTCTTGTTCATTTGACTTGCTTGCCTGCCCCAGTCTATAGCCTATTTGACAACTAGACAATGCATATGAAGAAAAGTCTGATGTCCTAAGAGCAGAGGGTTTTGCACACAGCCAGCCCAAATGGAGATATTAAAGATCTACATACAGGAAGAAAAAGAACTGAATTGTAGAAAAGACTTCTTGGATGTGAAGCAATACCTCTCTTTCTCTCTCTCTCTCTTTCTCTCTCTCTCTCTCTTTCTCTCTCTCTCTCTTTCTCTCTCTCTCTTTCTCTCTCTCTCTCTCTTTCCCTCCTCTCTCTCTCTCTCTTTCTCTCTCTCTCTCCCTCCTCTCTCTCTCTCTCTCTCTCTCTCTCTCTCTCTCTCTCTCTTCTCTCTTCTCTCTCTTTATCCTTCCCTATATTGTGTTGATACCTGCATGCCCTGATAATAGCAGGCACCCCAAGCACCATTGTTGAACTAGATAAGCCAAAGGTAATCTACCAAATGAAGCTTACAATTTCCAGTTGATGCTATGATGGTGACTGGTGACTGTCAACTTGACTAGCTTAACAAATCACAAGGACATTAATGAGTTACACCTCTGCAGGCAATGAGAGAGCGTTTCTAGAGAGGATGAATTGAGGGCAGAAGACACACTGTGAATGTAGACAGCGTCATCTCAAGGACTGGAGCCCCAGACTGAATAAAACAAGAAACATGAAAAACTGAACTAAGTACCAGGATGCATCTCTCTGCATCCTGATTGGCTGAGATGTGAGCAAGAACAGCTCCTTGCTCCAGCCACCAGAATTCCAGCCACCTCTGTGCCTTGCCTGCAGGGATGGACTATGTCCCCTCACCCTGAGCCAAATCAAACAGCTCCTCTGTGATGCTGCATCTTGTCAGGCATTTGGTCACCAAGGCAACACAAAAGAACATCTAGTGAGTGTGTTCTAACTTGCTCCTTGTTGCATTGATAAAACTAGCCATTCAGCCTAAAAATAACAAGGTATGGGCCCCAGGCTATTGCTGAGTGCTATTTGCTGGCCTGATATAGGTATCAAGACTCTTTAAAGAACACCTTTAAAGTTTCTGAATATTTTGACAAGGTAAAAAGAGGACAGGTCACATTTAACATTTTCTTTTCTTGTTCTACTTTTTCACTATGTCCTTCTTTTCTTCTTTCTTTCTGTCTCTGATGTGTGTTTTGGATATATGGGGACAGCTTGTATTTCATCCGGCTTCTGCTCAGAGAGCACCGGGCCACATGGACATACAGCCACTCATTGCTTTGGTGAAGGGCATGGGAAACACATCCCCTCAGCTTACAGCTGAGGCCACAGAGAAGAGTCAGCCCCCTTCGTTAGCCCCTACAAGGCAATTCTTGAAAACCACCATTAGATTAAAGGACTGCAATACATTTGGACCCAGGTTCTAGTCACCGATGTCAGCACAGTAGCTTAATGTTTATTGAGCTCTTACTTGCTGCCAGGTACTGTGAAAAGTATTCTTTAAATGATCAACTGAGTTTAGTAGACAGAATGGAAACTGACCAACAGTGCCTTCATTCTCCATCTATATGTCTTTCTTTATCAGGAAGTCTAAGCTATGTGTTTTTAATTAACAAGAACCCTAGAGACAGTCATCTCAGGCTTGGCTAGCCAGTTCAGTAATATCATTAAGGAGAAAATCTCTGTTCTTCACTACATAACTCTTAGTGGGTTAACTTTAATCCTCAACTTTCACAAGATGTCTACTACTGTGCCAGATGCGGCATCTTCATTAAAGACAAGAATAAAGAAAACTAATAGTAGCCAAGAACACTACCCCTTCTTGCTTGTCCCTTTTATAATGGGGCAGAGAATTTTCTAGCAATCCCTTAGTCTCTGTTCCATCTATTTCATTGACCAGCACAGGGATACACTGATTACCGTTAGCAGGTCAGGAATGCAAAGGGAAGCTTTTATCCTCTTTGGGAAGAAAAGCAATAAGGCAATTAAGACTAGCTGTTGGATTATCCAAGCAATAATGGTTACCTTCCAGGAAGTATCAATTTAATCCTAACTATAAACCCCTAGAAGGTAAGAACTTGGAACATCCCTAGTTTGAATTAAGGAGATGTAGTGAATAAGACAGTTCTACAAAGTCACCCAGCAAAGTAGTGGTTTGGCTTATAGTTTGAACCATTACACGGAGCTGTACAGCATGGTTGTTACAAGAGCAAGAGGCATGAAGAAGGTTTTCTTGAGTCTGAACTCAAGGCGTATATTTCCCATTGGAGGTGTGAAAGAAATATCGGGCCACCCCTTTATCAGGATAGAGACCTTTGCTTTTTATAAACACTCAGACAAAAAGACTTTTTTCCATCTCTTGACAGGAGAGGGACAGAAAGCTGGGTTTAGCTTGTAAGCCTAGGAGTGTGGCCTGCCAGCCCAGGATGAAGGTACATAGGGAGAATGCCCGCCGCCACAGTTCTAGAAAGCTTATCTCTGGTAAAGCATGTGAGGTGATGACTGCATGTTCTCCTTGCCCTCTACTTAGGAATGTATGGAAAATGCCAGAAAGTGAGGTGTGCCAAAAGGACATTGCCGACCAAGGTTGCCTGGGCACTCCGTTCAAGGCAGGCTCTATCCCATATCATCTAATTCCCAATGACTTAGGGGGTCAGTACAGGGATCCATGAGGGGTGGTCTACAAAGGCCTGGAGGAAACACAGACTAACTACAGAGACATCTTCATTTTAAACAATGAACTGTTTTAAGCCAGCATTTTCTGTGTGTAAATGTGATAGACTTGTCCAGAGCCCCACAGATGTTAGGATTGAGCATATGGAAGGAAAACACCCGAGAGCATGTTTCTGCCCCCTGATAACCAAAAGAGGCCTTAGAGCTCTTTTTCTCCTTTGATACTACCTACTGTGGAGTGGTTGAGGGCCACATTCAACCCAAAGTGATCCAAAAGAAGGTACCCTACCTCTCTGTGTCCATGTTCTTTCTTCCCACCATCCTCTGAAGGGCATCTCTATAGTGCCCCAAGTCAGCTTGAAGCACCTGACAATTATCTGATGGTATCCTGTAGCTGCTTGTATTGTGAATGCTAATTATGTTCCCCAAAACACTGTTCATGTGAGAGGGTCTGCACGTACCTTCTGGGACCTGCCCCAGTTGATTAGTAAATAATGATGGCAGCAGCCAATGGGGGGGTGGGGCAGACCAGGCAAGATTTTAGGATTCCCGGGCTTGGGACGGAGAGGAGGAGAGTAGAGAAAGATCTGCCATGCTTTAGCAGAGTGTGGAGAAAGGAAGAGGAGAGTCACCATGCCTGAGAACAGTGCAGGACAGAGAGGCAGAGCCACCACGTAAAGGGGCAGGAAGAGCACAGCCCAGAGGGCTGCTCACCTGTGTCAGGAACAGCCGAGATGGAACATGGGATTAATAAGTAACAACTCGGGATTAACCTCATGCAGGTTAGGCAGTGGCCCAGCTATTGTGCTGTTTAAGGCATGTTAAGATATAAAGGCTGTATGTGTGTCTCTCATTTGGGCACATAAACCATTGAGGCAGGTAACATATGCTACGTCGGGATTTATTAATTAACAATCACTACTATAGCTACTCTTTCTCAGTGGTGCTTCCTGGGACTGAGCATTTCAGGCCTTCTCAACCCAGAGGAAATAGGTTGTGGCAGGGCCTTGACTGACAAAGTCAGACGTTAAAGAATGGAAAGAGGATTTTTTTTCCTTCCAACAGGTAGCAACATTCTTTATAAATATTATTTTCTCTTCAGTGAAATAGCATGCATAGCAGGGATAGGGAGTTGATGATGTCAGTAATGCCGACCGTGTAGATAGAGAAGTTGAGTCACACAGTGTGTCTGCAGATTCCTATGTAGCGTTGATGTAGCAGACACTAGCTGCCTATTTTTTAGACCAAATGGTGCCTCATTTCCATAAGCAATGCATTCAAGATAATGTGGCTTTTCTACTAAAAACAAGTGTCTTCTAAAACAGAGTTTGATGGCTTAGAGGCACACATGCTCTGTCTAGACATATGACAACTTTAATTTTTAAATTTTAAAATTTAAAAAAATTAAATAAAAATTTAAAAATAAATAAGATTTAAAATTTTTAAATAAATTAAAATTTTTTAAATTTAAATAAAATTATTTACTATTTATTTATTATTAAAAATAAATGAAATTTAAAATTGGGCCACATTCCAGTTACCAATGGGTTTCCAGATGCTACATGAAACTTCTAGAGCACTTGGTACCCTGAGTCCCAACCAAAGACAGCATGAATACCATCGGTAGGTTTTCCTCACCCTAAAGCATACAAAGACCCAGCTTTGATGCTGAAGGAAAACTCCATCTCCCTCCATCCCCTAGTATCTCCTAATACTCAGCTTATTTAATGTGGTGATACTGAGATCAGCTTGACAGTAAGCCAAATCATACCATAGTATTTCAAGAGCTGATGACTCTAACCTATATCACGATGACATAGAAGAAATCCTGGACTGGAGATGTAGCCCAGTTGGTAGAGTGTTTGCTTAGTATGTACAAAGACCTGAGTTCAATCCCTAGAACAACACAAAACCATATAACTAGGCATGGTGGCTCATGCCTAAAATCCCAGCACTCAGGAAGTACAGGCAAGAGGATCAGATGTTCAAGTCCTCAGCTATAGAGTGAATGCAAGGCTAACCTGGGCTACAAGAGAACATGTGTGTGTGTGTAAATTAATTAATTAATTAGTAATTTTAAACACCTTCAATATCTAAACATAAGTCAGTAGAAATAACAAATATCTCTTTAAAGCCCATCTGAAATTTCTTGTTATCTATTTATTTTTGTGGAACTTATAAACAAGCCAGAGAGAGAGAGGAAGGTATATTTCTATCAGGGTGCAGCATTTAAATCAGAAAGCACTCTGTCTTTACAGGATAGACAATCCCTGTTTCTCTGTCTTTACTAGGCACGTTCCCTGTATTAGGCACTAACACATCAAAGATGAGGTTCAGTCCCGTCCACTCTGTGGGAGAATGCATAGAAGGGATGATTGCACAGTAGAGTGTGCACTACAGTTCTTGCCTATATGAAGCCTGAACAAAGGCTTTTTATAGTTCAAGTACACCTCACAGAGGAGGTTGGGCTCCCTTTCTTAGAACTGGGGTGGCAAGGCTAGGATAGGGGAAGGTGGAGCGAGAATAGAAAGACAAGGAGCCAAAGGGAGGTCTTGGGACATTTCAGGAACTCATGGTGACTCAGAATGATTGGCAAGGCTCTCATGGTCCATGAAGAGACAAAAGGTGTGGCACACAGTGATAAATACACAGTGAAGACGGTGCATTAAAGTTAAGAAGGGGGAAAAAAGTTACTCATACAATCAGATGACATTTTTAAGATCACTCTAATGACCCATGCTAGACAGTATATCTGGGGAAGGAGGAGGAATTTTTTTTTCTTTCAAGCATGGTTTCCACAATTTACCCCTTCATTTTCTAATCATGGAACACTTAAGAGATTTGAGCAAGATGATATAGTTTCAAGTTTCAGCTTAGAAAACTTACTTTACTTTTCTGAGTGTGGCTCTGGTCATTTGTGAAACTTGAGGTAGAAGGTGCCAATCTTGTGAAGATTTCACAAAAGTCAACGGATATGATGCATAGAAGGTGCTCAGCCTAGGCCTTGTGCATGGCACTCACACATTCCCTCAGTTCATGTGTGCATGCCTGCATTCTTGTGTGCATGCATGTGTATGTCTATGTGTGTATGCTTGCATATGTGTATATATATATATATATATATATATATATATATATATATATATGTGTGTGCACACACATGTTGTGTGTATGTGTGTGCATGCATGTGTGTGCTTTCATGTGAATATGTATGTGTTTGCATGTTCATGTGTATATGTGTATGTGCAAGGATATGTGTGCATGAGTGCCTGCATATATGTATATGCATGTGTGTATGCTTGAATGTGTATTTGTGTGCTTGCATGTATATATGTGTGCATGTGTGTGTGTGCATTGTGTATATGCATGTATGTGGAGGAGAATGTACATGTCACTGGCTCCCCTAAAGCTGAGCTAATGCTGTGTAGAGAGATCCTAAACATTTAACACACAGGCCTTCTACAGCCCAAGCCTCTGCCAGGAAACCACAGCCAGCAACCTAGCTTGGCAGCAGCAGAGAAAGGCCAATTGTACTTTTATTAAGTTTCACCAAATTTGCCAAAGCTTTGTCGTATCTTTTCTTGGGTACCTAACAAACTGAGGGCAAGGAAGGACAAGGAGAAAACAAGGAACAGACAATCAGAAAGCCAAGCTGCCTGAGACTCTGGCACCAGCTCAGGTTGCTGCTCTAAACTTTAGGGACAGGGGACAGAGATTAGGGCAGTGAAGCATGCATGTGTTGGGAGGCTCAGAACAGACTCTCTAACTTACAGTGCCTCCCAATCAGTTGGAGAATATACCCAAATGCCCTATGCATCACACCCAAATCTCTCTTCCTCACAAGGTAGAAAACTATGGATCAACCCAAATGTGCTGTCTTTTCAAATATCAAGATGTATAAACAGTAACACTGATGTCCCATTTAGAACAATGCACATGGGAACAAGTAATTTTCTCCCCAATGAAAAATCTGCATTTTTTTTTCATGAAATAAATCTGTCAGATCTTATTGTAATATGGAAGCTTGAGTCTGACCAAGCCAGGATCGGCTACCATTTGCAAATTCTCATACAGTAATTCAAGATTACCTTGACCTTGTGTCCTTTTACCACACAGTGACTGACATTGTCCAGACAGAGCACATCATGTCTGCTAATGTCACCCTGCCTTAAAGTAATGCTGGCTCATCTCTAAGTGAGAGGTAACTGAGATTAATGACCTCATTCTAGTAGCTTCAGTTTTTCTCAAGGAAATACTAAAACTGCTTTGGTTTTCCAGAGTGAATGGCTCTGCTGTAGAGGGAGGTTGGGTGGAGCATTATGCTAGTCAAACCTTCTCTGCTATCTCCTGAGGGCTCTTGCTTCCTTGCTCTGTAATGGAAGCTGGTAGAGTTAGGTCTTCTAGCCATGTTGAGGCTGTGGTACAATGTGCCTGGAAGAGTTAGACATCAAGTGTCCAATTTCTGACTCTGCCTTCTGCAGAGGAATTTTAGTTCAGCAACCTGGCTGCTCTGGCAAGGGATCACATACAAAAGTCTTCTAGGTCTGTGTGATCTGGCTGGAATGACACACATTTAATCTCTCTGGATGGAGTATAGATATGCCCTTAGTACACACCTTTCATCCTAAACAATGAAGGTAAAAATTAGTTTGTAGAAGGAAGCAGTCATATTTGAAAGTGGCACCTAATTGGGAAGCAACAAAGTGAAAAATCAGAGAAAGATTTTAATAGGATAAATCAGCAATAGGGTATGCCCAACTCTAATGAGAACAGAACAGGAAAGAGAGGCTGCTTAAAAGAGCAGTACTGAGTGAGAGGGAGACAGACAGAGAGAGACAGAGACAGACAGAGAGAAAGAGAGAGACAGAAACAGAGAGACAGAGACAGACAGACACACATACACACACAGAGAGACTGACAGACAGACAGACAGACAGACAGACAGACAGACAGACAGACAAGGCCATTTTACCAGGACAATTTTACAGAGACAGGTTGCAGGTGAAGATAAGGTGAGCCAAAAAGTGATAAACAGCCAGAAGATTAGAACAGATTGCCAGAGTTAGTTTGAGACCAAGCAGAGCAATTCAGTCAGAAGTTAAGAGAAGTCAGTTTGAATCAGTCAGGTTAAAGAGAAGTTTGGTCCAGAACAACAGAGTTGACTCAGCCAGGCAGAGTTCAGAAAAAGCTAGAAGAGATAATTTTATTCAGGAGTAAATCTCCAAGATGACAATTACAGCTGGTAAGTAAAAGAGAAATTTACAGTCTTCAGAGACAGTGCCTGTTCCTGCTCATGGATTGCAAAGGTGATCATGTGACTTTCCCTGCCCGTATCTGTTTCTTTGTTTGCAGATGAGAGGTTATGCTCTCTCTCTAGCCCTGGCTCTTTTCTTAAAATGCTCAGAACGTATGCACTCCTAGCTGTTAGACTCTGTCAGTTTGGTGTGCCTATTTTATACAAAGTCATCATCCATATGAAGAAACAGAAACCATAAGTCATAGAGGTTCTGAATAATGAAGCTTTAGCCCTCAACTGTGATGATGCTTAAAGACAGGGCTTTGGGAGATAATTATGGTTATAGATAGTTATGAGAGAATACTATCCTACTGGTGGGATTAACGTTCTTACAAAAGACATCAGAGCACTCAGGAAGATCAAGCACATGGTCTACAAGTTCAAGATTGGCCTGGGCTACAAAGTCTCAAAAAGAAAATAAAAGATAAGGAAGAGAAAAGAGAAGGGAGAATGGAGTGATAGCTATGCCTATTCTGCTCCCCACTCAAATTCCTAGAGGAAGGACATGTGAGAGCATGGAGAATTGATAGCCATCTTTGAGCCAAGAAGAGTCCTTACCAAAAACTGAATTGCCTAGCACAGACATGTTTAGTTTCCCATCTTCTGTAACTGAGGTACATTATTTTAAACATCCAGTCTATAGTATTTAGTTATAGCCACCACCCCATGCCATGCCCCAGAAAATAAATGCATTCTGTAAGATAGTCATAGTAAGTCCATGAGGGCTGTCTTTATGCTAGAAGATCTTGAGGTACAGGCAATCAAAGAAAGCAAAGCTGGCGTTCTTAATGCCTTATCTAAGTGATGGTAAGCAGCATTGTCAGACAATTTCATGCATTGTTGCTTGGTTATGAGTAGAAATTGCCTGACCTGGATTGTAAAGTGCTGTAAATAAGTACACAGTAGGTAGCTATAGGAAGTAAATTGCCACCTCTAGTCCTCTTTAGAAGCAAGCAGGATGGGAAAAGAAAAATAAATTAGTAAGAACTGCAGAAGAAAGTGGAAATCTCCAGCAATAAATCAGCACTTGGAACAGTCATTTTTAGACCTATAACAGTATAATAGAACAGCACTTGGCTCTGCTTGATATAACAATGTAAAGTGCCATCCTGAACAACACATATCTTAGGTGGTATCGAGTACATTCTTATCCTATTAGAAACAGCTCAAATGTCATCACTTCCATGACTTTTCTAAATGTCACTTGAAAATGACATTTGTATATTTTTACATCCTTTAGTGCAGACTTTATTAATTTCCCTTTGAGGCTTCAAGTGAAACTTGGTTTTGCTTTTATAAGGCACTTACCTCATCAT
Source organism: Mastomys coucha (assembly GCF_008632895.1). Classification (NCBI taxonomy): domain Eukaryota; kingdom Metazoa; phylum Chordata; class Mammalia; order Rodentia; family Muridae; genus Mastomys; species Mastomys coucha. The sequence goes on from NW_022196905.1 coordinate 83,768,795, forward strand.
GTTATAGGAAGTTGGGTATAGTTTCTACCCTGTCAAAGAGTGAACTCTGAAGACAAAACTGTGGACAGAGAAAGTACTCAACAAAGTTGGAACAAATGAGTGAGTGAATTGTGAGTGAATGATGAATGAATGAGTGCATGAATGAATGATGTGAATGAATGAGTGAATGATGAATGAATTAGCTAATGATTGAAGTGAATGAGTCATGAATGGAAGAACAAATGATGAATTATTTAATGAACGAATAACAAATCTCTGCTCTTTGGTGAGTCCTCATTTATCTCAGACTCTAAAGATCTGTTGACCCTACTTCCAGACTTAAGCTAACTGTCTCCATCTGTTCATGTGTGGAGCTCTGGAATGTACTGTTCCAAGGGCTTTTATAAGGCACTCACCTCATCAGGTGACAGGAAGCTGAGTATGGTTTCTGTCTGCTAAAGAGTGAACTCTGAAGGCAAAACTGTGGACAGAGAAAGTACCCAACAAACGTTAGGACAAATGAGTGAGTGGATGATGAATGGATGATGTGAACAAATAAGTGAATGAGACAGTGTGAAGCACCGCCAAGTTTTCACCCTTAGACTCTTCAGTCAGCCATGAGACCTGTAGAATATGGAGGCAGTGAACCTCAGAGCAACACACAAAGATCCTATGCTTTACTAGTATCTGCCCTACTCTTGTTTTAACATATTTCAAAGATTTCTTAGCTGCTAAAAGACACCATAACACCATAAAATGTTGGACTGCTGTGTAGCCTAAGTTTGGAGGGTTGTCCTCTTGTTTCCTAAGGAACTATCTCATTGTCCATATTCAGAACCAACTCCTTAAAACAAAATATTTCCTTGCCACTTGCTGAACATGAGGCTCCATGTATTCAAGGCAGGTACATCTAACACTTAGTCTAGCCTCTGATCAAAGCTTTTAAAATAGAAATCCAAATTCTAAGTTCAAAGTAAGCTATGTATCACATACTCCATCAGCCCCTGAAATCTGCCACATGGCACCAAAGTGGCAAATTCTATCCTAATTCCTGGAACACCTCCCCTTGGGCCTTCCCCACCCCCTTCTCTGATGGTATCAGGCCCATGTTCTCTTCTTTCTGACCACTGCTTAAGGCCTGGCCTTTACCTTTCTGCATCTTTGAGAGAGAATGCCTAGGGATGGAAGGTTAAGTAGTTGAGGGCCTAATAAGATATGAGTTATACATATATATTTCAATGGAGAGACAGAGGGAAGCAAAGATGTGGATTTTACACAATACTTGAAGCTGTCCTGAGGAAGCTGTGGTGGACACAGCTATAGGCAAATGGCATGTAGAATAGAGGAGACAGATGTTGGGATAGTCAGGAAGAATGGTTTTTATTTGTCTTTCTTTTTTTAATGGGCATGGCTCTTTTGCCTGCTTGTATGTCTATGTACTGCATGTGTGCAATGCCTGTGGAGCCCAGAAGACAGCATCAGATCCCTTGGAATTTGACCTTACAGGCAGTTAGTTGTGAGCTGCCACCTGTGTCCTCTGGAAGAGCAGTTGGTACTCTTAACTGCTGAGCCATCGCTCCAACCCCCAGAGAGGAAGGCTTTAAGCATTTGACTTTTCCTTCCTTCTTTGCAGCCTGCCTTCTACAAGTACTTGTTTGCTATTTACTGTGACTTGGACACTGTCCCTGGGAAAAACAACCATGAAAAATACCATATCTTTGTACCATCACTAAGCTTACATTTTGGCACACATGAAAATGTTATTTCAAACAGAGAGACAAGTATGCAAAACAAAAGTAAAAACTAGGTCAGTTCCTCAGAAAGTTAAGCAGGCTACCCTGTGACCCGGCAGTCTCACTCTTGGGCAGACACCCAAGGGAAAAGAGCAGGGAGACAGCAGCTATCTATGCACCCATGTCCATGGCAGTAGTCTTCCCAGTGCCCCAAAGACAGGAGCAGCTCAAATGTCTATGTCATGAACAGATAAACACAAGGTGGTATAGATAGATAGATGGATAGATAGATAGATAGATAGATAGATAGATAGATAGATAGATAGATGTAGTTATTATATCAGAAAAACAGATGGATAAAGATAGATAATAGATTATATAGACAGACAGATGATAGATGGATAAGATACAGATAGATAATATAGTAGATAGATAGATAGATAGATAGATAGATGGATAGATAGATAGATAATATATCAGACAGATGGCTAGATAAAGATAGATAGATAGATAGATAGATAGATAGATAGATAGATTAGATACACAGATAGATGATAGATGATAAGATATAGATAGATAATATATTAGACAGACAGACAAATAGATAGATAAAGAGATAGAGAGAAATATAGATAAAGATATAGACTGATAGATGATAGATAATATATTAGATGATAGATTGACAGATGATAGATAGATAATATATTAGATGATAGATTGACAGATGATAGATAGATAATATATTAGATGATAGATTGACAGATAATAGATAGGTAGACAAATGATAGACAGACAGATACGTAGATATTATATTAGATGAAAAACTGATAGATTATAAATTAGGTAGGTAAGTAGATAGATTGACTGTTAGACTAGACAGATAGACAGACAGACAGATAGATAGTAGATTAGACAGGCAGACAGATAGTGAACAATAGGTGGGTCATTCTAACCAATGCTATTGCACCTGTGAGATTTGAAGAGTTTAGGCCAAGTGAAAGAAACACGTTAAAAGGGTCAAGCTTTCGTGATTCACCTTCCATGAGCACCCTAGACAATCAATTTCCCAGAGAACACAGAGTGGCCCTTTGTGCCAGCTGCACGGAGTGAGGGAAGAAGTGCTGCTTAATGAGATGCATGTGACCACTGTTAAGGTGGTAAACATTAGCTGTGAGTTAGCTACAGTGGTCTCATTTTCTCCTCTGAAACATGGACAAGGCTCTGGAGTGGGATGATTTTAATTAGAATTGTCTGAGAAGGGCTTCTAAAGTGATTCTGAGTAGAAGCTATTCACAGTGAGAAAAACATAAGATGACATGGGATTTTCTGATTTTACTCTAAACACAACAGAATGCTTTTGAAGTGTTTTGATCGATTGAAAAATGAAGCCAGACATGACAGCACACACCTTTAGTCTCAGTACCCAGAGTGGGGGCGGGGGTCACAGGTGGGTGGATCTCTTGAGTTCCAGGCCAGCCAGAGCTTCATACGTGTCTCAAACAAAAAGAAAAGGAAAGGGAAGAAAAATAACAACAAATACCATAAACAATTTTAAGATTTGTCACTTAAAAGATTTTCTTTGTTGTCTGTGAAAATCACACAGAGGGTTCTTCTGGGAGAAACCCAGAAGTCAGAAGTCATTTAAGAGACTTCTGTTGTCAAGTGACTAGTTAACTAGGGGAATGTTGAGAAGATGGTTATGAGAAGAGGGGGGCAGATTGGGCTATAGTTTAGGGAGTAACTGAAGGGGTTGGGGTGTGGGAGACGAAGGGTGACATCTCTGTTCTTAGCTGAGAACTTGGCAAGCAGGAGTTCCCAGATACTGAGATGGAAATGATAAGAGGCAAAGCTGGCGAAGGATGAGGAGTGTAGTCAAGATACACGCTATTCAGCAAGAGGGAGGATGAGCCAGCCCAGTGTCTTCTGGGGCACCGATTCAATGACATCATTGGTTAAACAATTAATGAACAATAAAAGTGAATAGAAGCTAGGAACAAGGGACAGGAGATAAGGAAAGAATTAGTACTAAACTTTACAAAAATGTAAAGGCAAATATGACTTGGCAAAATCATAATTGTAAAAACACCGAGCTAGAATTTCAGTGATGCTCCCAAAGCACAGATGAGGCTTTCTTACAAAACTCCTCTTCCTCCCACAGGAAATGTGCTTAGAAAGCCACTGAGTCCTTCTTGTGGTGCACAAAGGCAGAGGACGGGAGGGAGGGGACGTGCTCGCCACAGCCTTTCCGGCTCTGAAGCAGGAGCAGGACACGGAGGCTCTCCTGAGACTATCCCACTCCTTCCAGTCACCAGGCACCAACCACATGTTCTCACCCTTGCATCCCTACTGTGCAGCTGCTATGAAATGGTATTCAGTCATGCAAGCAAAGGCCGAGAGTTTCTGCAGACGGCCTCCCCCTCCAAGGACAGCGGTTAAGCCAGCAGGAGACAAACTTGTTTCTCTCTACCTGTTGCTGGTCTTGAGTCGACTGATCCAGTCATTGTTCTTATGAAGCCTCAGACTGGTTCCGACTGGGAGTCACAAATCAAGGGGGACAATTAGTAAAAAAACAAAACAAAACAGATTTTAAAAGTCACTTTCACTATTCAGTGTCGCCTGCACAGTGGAAAAAAAAGAGAAATACCTGGAACTACATTGTAAAACAGCTGTGCAATTATACACAAACACACACACACACACATATATGTAAACACACATATATATTACATATATGTGTATATTGCATATGTATATATAACACACATGTATATTATATATACTATATATGTATATATACATATATAATATATGTGTGTATAACATAAGTATATATGTATGCTATATGTGTGTGTTTATATAGATTATATGTGTGTATAACATAGACATGTATATAATATATGTTACATATGTATATATAACATAAATGTGTATATAACGTATAATATATATGTATATATAATGTGGTTTACATGCAATTAACTGTATTTGTTGACTGTTTTTTTGTAGGACTGAGGGTACAGGGTTCACCAACATCAGCCCCATTTCCTGTCTCTCACATGACAAAAACTACAGCACCTATGTCCACCTGGACTACCTCTGCTCCACACACTGCTAAGGCCACCACCCCTGTAGCCAGTGCCACTCACAACGCCTCAGTTCTCCGCACTACTGCCACATCCCTGACATCTCAGCTCCCGACTGAACGTGGAGAAGAAGCTGTCACCAGCCCACCTTTGAAGAGGGATGTCAACAGCACAGACTCCTCACCTGCTGGGTTCCCCTCAACAAGCAGTGACGTCCACTTGGCACCCACACCTGACGAACACAATCTTGGAAGTCCTGAAGCAACTGTGCCAGCTACTGGGTCACAGTCACCCATGCTCCTGTCTTCTCAGACTCCAACCTCAGCATCTACATCCCTCGCAACTTCCCCATCCAAGTCTTTCTCTGTCTCCGTTACCTCTAACCACAGCTCTACTGTGGCCAACATCCAGCCCACAGAAGCTCCAATGGCACCTGCATCACCAACAGAAGAGTACAGCTCTAGTCACACACCCACTTCCCATGTCTCAGCAGAGCCAGTGCCCAAGGAGAAATCACCCCAAGACGCTGAGCCAGGCAAAGTGATCTGTGAGTCTGAGACCACCACCCCGTTCCTGATCATGCAAGAAGTGGAGAATGCCTTAAGTTCAGGTGCGTCCCACCCCGGGTGAATTAGTGATTGTGGTTATGCTGAGATGGAGATCCTGTCCGTGGAAGGCAGGTAGAATGAGCAGGAGCTGAGGGTGATTATAAGGCTCTGTAGCTTTAACAAGAATACAAGTTCTCAGTAACTTATAGCTGACGTAGACTGATTCATAGTCAGTTGTCCTCTATGTCTTTACAAAAGATCACAAGGGTGGTACCAAAGTGAGACCGTGGAGTGAGTAGGGGTTGGGGCAAGGTGTGCTTTCCCAGGTTTTGCTTCTAACAACTTTCCAGCCCCCTCTCAAAAGGGAGAAGACCTCCCCAAAGCAGGATCCCCCTGGGTATCACAAAGCCAAAGGAAACCAAATGAACATTGAGGGTTCTTGTTTCTTCATGGCAGAGAACAAAGAACCAGGAGTCTAGGCTCAGAAATCAATCTACCTTGTTTCAGGTGGGAATGCCATGCATACAGTGATTTAAAAAAAAAAAACAAAAAAAAACGTGAGTCTGATGAAGAGGAGGAATAGTCACAACTTTTCTTTTCTTTTCTTTTTTTTTGAGACAGGGTTTCTCTGTAGCCCTGGATGTCCTGGAGCTCACTCTGTAGACCAGGCTGGCCTTGAACTCAGAAATCCACCTGCCTCTACCTCCCAAGTGCTGGAATTAAAGGCGAGCGCCACCATCTCCCGGCTACGACTTTTCTTTTAATAGGGGAAGATTACCCTTTTCCTCCTTTTATGGTGAGAGATAAACATCTTTTAATGAAAACAGATGAGTGCGCTAAATAAAAATAGTACCAGAGAGAGGGAGGAAAGAGAAAGCTAAGATTAGCCAAGCAGTGACCTCTGTGGAAGAGCCCATAGACCAGTCAGACAAGCAGTCCCTGAGAACTATGATGGGTAGACATAGTCTACTAGCAATAAATAAATCATGTCTATCACATCTATATCATTTATATACTAAATATATGTATATTTTAATATTTATATGTGATATAAAACATATATCAGATATTATACACTAATATTGTGTAACATATCTAAATTATATAAATATGTATATATTTATCTATTGATACATATATAAACATATAAATATATGTGTTATATAATAGATATAATATATTTATTATATCTACTATTGCTATAATAAATACATATATACATATGTATACATATATAATCTTATTTCAAGTGTCTGGGGCATATCAGTGAAGGGAGCAAGAATGAAAGGAACATTAGAATGAAGGAGTCCACTACTGAGCCCTAGCGGGGGTATGGGAGGCATACTAGGAGTCAGATCTGAGACAGGAGAGAGCTGAAACCCTGAGTATTAAGCCCTGAGGAAAGCCCGCCTCCATGACAGAAGAGCCTCTCCCTTGAGGGAGACACTCTCCTCTACTAAACAACCTCCCATCTGACCTGTGACCAGAAACCAAGGCAGGTGAAGGCTGCTGTACAGTGGAGAGCCAAGTGGAGACGGGCGGAGGGCAGGCCTGCAGAGGGATGGGGAATCTGTCTGTATCTCCTTGGCGCTCTGTTCAGGACTCCAGGCCAGTACTCCACCTGCTGTCCTCAGACATGTGCCTGTGGTGTTTCCTCAGCCTGACTTCCTTCCCTAGTAAAGGGGAGGCACCTAAAGCAGGGTGGGTTTTCCCGCAATGCATCTCTCATAGAGGGATCATCCAAGGACACGCCTGTGGGCGTGGCCCCTCCTGGTTTGGGGCCTTAGCATCATTGCCTGCATGTGCTGCTTCCCTTTATCCCTCCAGAATTCTAAAGATGTGACAGGTTAGCGCTCCGGAGTACAAAGCCTATACTTGGCAAAAACTATTCTACATGATCTGATACGTCTACTTCTTTCTAAAATTCCCTAGTTCTTACTGGAACTTTCACTTGGTTTTTAGATTTTGTCTTCGCTTGGTTTTTAGATTATGTATCTTCTTCTCTTTAACCCAGCAGGGCCAAAGGATCAAAATTAGTGGCACAGTTGGATTATGGTCCTTTGTGATTCAAGGGAATATGCACGCACGGGAACTATTGAGTGAAGGGAAGCTTGCAAGGTGGAGAAGGAGGTAGAGTGGCAGGGGAGGACAATGATCAAGTCCAGGCCAAGGCACCTCTGTGCATAGAACTCAGAGGATTTGTCCCTTAAGATCTCTTTCATGCAACATACTTAGTGTGCATCTACCAGGACACACTGTCTGACATGAAAGCAGAAAGGAAGAACACAAGTAACTCTTAGTGCTGTTCCCAGCTTCTAAGAACAAACCAAGATGGCTGGGATGACCACTGGGGCAGTAAGATTCAGTCTGTTCATTGCATAAGGGAAGGGACAATTATCTAGAGGAGTGATGCACCTTGCTGAGGGTCACGCCTCTCTCAGGAGCAGAGCTGGACCCAGAGTGATCTGGCTCTGGGCCAACCCAGCATTGCTGTACCACTCCACCAGCCCTAGGGTCTCCTGTGTTTCTGCATCCAGGTAGCTGTACAGGGATGCTCTTGTTGAGAGATTGTGTGCTGCCTTTAGATGTGCCAGTGATGGACCACACTTTGTATGACAGTCGGTCCTATTCTGAAATATGCTATTACATAGCATATGTCTATTAATCCTTCTCTTCAACAAACACCTAGACCCAGTCTACTGATTAATTCTTAAACAACATAAATGTTTTATGAGTTTATGATATTCCCTGGTAAAGGGAACTGGGAGCTACAGGAAATAAAGGAGGTCTGAGCAAATGGGCCAGGGAGGAATGTGGCCAGGTGAGGGTCCAGATGTACTACAGGTGATGCTTAGAATCCACGGCAACTGTAGGACCACATGATCTCAGTGAGGAGACCAGTGCCTTCCCTGCCACCAGCTCCGTTGGCTAATTCTCAGGCCTGAGATGGCCTAACCACTGCCCAGCTGTGCACCTTGATGGCTGTGCTCAGAGCCCTCACCCCTAAGGCACTGTCCTTGCTTGAGCTCCAGGACAATTGATTTCTCTCATGTTTCCCTAACTTGTTCTGTCAATGCCTCCCTCCCTCACTTCTCACTGACCACCAGCACTCCAGAGCCAGCCTTCCCTTTCATCCTCTGCTGTTCTAATCCCTCCCCTTGCTCCCTTCTCACATCCTGATAATGCCTGTTCTGTTTTATGGAGCTGAACATGTATCTAATCCTGCTGTCAGGTGATTGGAGATCTCCCTGAGGGCAACCCATGAGCTTCTTGCACTGCAGATGTTTGAGAGGAATTGTTAATTTCCTCAGCCTGCTCTCCACTCCTCCCTCAGACATGCCGTCTCTTCTTTTGAGTTCTCAGGCCAGAACTTCTTTCTCCCATGTTTCACATCCAGGCAACCCATTTATCTGGCCTGGTCTCTTCTTGTCCCTCCCTCTCCTTCTCAGGTTGCTACAGTATTCCTGAAAGTGGCCTGACCACCTATCACATCCTGTTAGAGAGCTTCTTTTAGCATTGGAGTATTGGATCTCCTGGGTTGTGTTGTTCCCATTGGCTCAGCCCTGATGACTGACATTTATCTAGTCAAATGAGGACCTCAAAATCAAACATTTCTTACCCTTTTCTGTGCATGGATATAAGCTGATGCTCTGTCAGCCTTCACCTTCATAAGTGAAAAGAAGACAATCTTGTTAGACTGGTCCTCATACTTCCAGTACAATAGCCAGTATCCAAATGGGCCACTAAACCCTAGAACTGTGGCTGCTCCCAACAGAATAGGTAGCGAAAAAGCTTTTGCTGTGTTTCAAAGATCCAGTGCAAAAAAGAACAGGAAACTAAAGAATATTATATTGTTTGCAGGCTGGGGCGGTAATGTTTTGGATATATCCAGTTAATTAAAAATGATGACTTAAAAGAAAAATGAAGCCACAGCAGCTCCAAGCATGGCGCTGTGGCTCTGATGGTCTAATTGCTTCCCCTCTGTATCAGGACGAAGAGGCCAGGGGTTCAGTCATGCCCACAAAGTTCAGCCTGTCCTGAACTTGCACAGACTCTCTGCTCTCATTTTCTTATACCCTCAAGCTCCCTGGTAACTTTCTTATTAGCGGGAACTCAGAGAATCCTCCTGCCTTAGGGCCTTTGCACTCACTGTCGCCCCTGCCTGAGACAGTCACCCTCCCTCTTTTTAATGATCAGCCCTGTTCCTTGCCTGGACTCTGTCATCCCTTCAGCAGACCTCTGCTCGGCTAAATGGAATGATAACTGCCATCAATATGGGTCTCTTTACCACGCTTCACTTGTCTTGTTATTGCGTGCCATTTTCTGGCAGCATCTCCTTTATCGGGAGACTGCCTACCTTCTTGCTAGGCCAAAGGAAAAAACTTGATTGCAGAGAATGAGGAGGTTGCATTTTGAGCCTTCTGATATGACAGACCCTCAGCATCATTGGCTGAATAAATAAAAATGATCAGCCAGCACCAGGGATGTTGCTGCATTTATCTGAGACCTGTTTTTCAGTAAGATGGAGTAGGATGGTACTATTATAAGCTTTAGGTAACTCAATTCACTTGGCTATTGAACAGTATCCCAAACAATGGCTTTGATTGGTATGTTTCTATTTTTATTATCATTATTATTACTTTTTTAATGTTGCAAATACCATCATATTTATATTTATTATCATATTTGCCATAATGAAGGATGCCCACTATCTTCAATAAGCATTTATTAAGCTAGGTATCTGGCTCTATATATACTAGGGATGCAAATAGCTGTGAATGATAGTCATTCATTTCAGGAAATTTACAATGCATCATGTGTATGGCCTAGAGAGTACTAGAGTCCCAAGCTGTCTGGATGCAGACATCCTAAATGAAGGAGGGAGGAACTTTAGGGTAGATTCCTAAAGCCCTAGGTCATGAGATAAAGTTGCTGGTTGAACCTAGTAGTTCATTGGTAGTCAAAGATGGGAAAAATAGTCTAAGGATTATATTTAAATAGTATTATTCAACAGCAGGAGAAATGTACATGGTAAGTTGTAAGCAGTTGAGGACCAAAAGTCTATACCAGCTCAGGCCTGGCGTCCAGCTGCTCAGCACCAGGGATAGATTAACTAGTTTCCTGGTAGGGTTCTTCACTATTAACTGATTACAGGAGAGGCTATATGCACACTTGTATGCTTGTCATACTATGACAGTTGTTTACTGCACTGACCCAATGCCTAAGAAATGAGATCTTTGCCTGTGAGACACTTGCTGGAAATCAAGCATCACCAGCAGCACAGGCTCCACTCAGTCCACCAGTGAGGCCTGACCAGCTCTCATCTGTTCTAAAGGTGAAAACTATGTACACAGAGACTGACTTCCTCAAGTCCTCACATGTGTGACGGGGCCAGGGTTGGTCTTAAGTTTCCTGCCACTGAACACATCCAGTCTGACATAATGGAGATACAGAGTCAGGAGAGGTAACAGTAGCCAGCACACGTGAATAGGTTCCAAGAGATAGTGTCTGATCCCACCACCTGGGCCAGCAGTGAGAGGAGGATCGGCAGCCATCACAAGTCAGCTGCACAGAAGGCAAATGTTCTGATTGGAAGCTTTTGTGTAGCTAGTCAAGGAAGAAAAGGTGCAACATGTGTTAAACTGAGGTCATATTGTGTTAATAAACCAGAGCTTATCATGTGTAAACACTATGACATGTTTGTCATGCCCTGAGCAAACTCAGTGCTGTGCACATCTCAGGACTAGGCAAATGTAGGAGGGAGGAGCTGAGATAAGACCAAGTTACACTCACACTATCACTAGACCACGCACACACACTGCACAGTTGCACACGCACTCCAGGGTTGCGCACACACACTCCACAGTTGCAGTGTGCTTGGTACAGTATGGAATCCACATGTTCATTGGGACAGCAACGCTTTGCATTTTCCATTACGATGAGGACACACCTGAGAAAACTGGTGGCATCCTTTGAACTTTACATTACTGGTTTGAACTCTAGCTTTTCTTCCATGGGAACTGTGCTAAAACACCCTTAAAGGGTCCTAGTACTGAGACATCTGGATCTCTCTGTTTCCAACCCCAGGAATTTTCCGTGTAGAAGATATCCATAAGCTGGACAGTGGTGGCGCACGCCTTTAATCCCAGCACTTGAGAGGCAGAGTCAGGTGGATTTCTGAGTTCGAGGCCATCCTGGTCTACAGAGTGAGTTCTAGGACAACCAGGGCTACACAGAGAAACCCTGTCTCAAAAAAAAAAAAAAAAGATATCCATAACTTTGAGCTAAAGAATTATCTGATATGAAAGATGAACGATTCATTAGGAAAGTTTTATGAGTAAAAAAATATTGTAATAAATTAATGACCATTTTTTCTTTTCTTTTCTTTTTAAAAGCAACTTTTTAAAGATTTATGTATGTATGTGTGTATGTATGTATGTATGTATTTATTTTGTTTTTTTGAGACAGGGTTTCTCTGTATAGCCCTGGCTGTCCTGTAACTCACTCTGTAGACCAGGCTGGCCTCGAACTCAGAAATCTGCCTGCCTCTGCCTATGACCATTTTTTCAAAAACATATTAAAATTGGCAAAAGGACTTAACATTGAATTACTATAAAAACACATATATAATAAGACAGTGTAAAAGGAATGTTAAGCCCTTCCTTAACATATTCTCAGAATGCTTAGAATGTATCAGAAAGCAATACTCCTGACAAGCGAGTTCTCAGGTTTACAAATTCATCACATATGCTCAAAACAGGACCTTTTCGTGAATGGCACTGCCCATCTTTCTGTTCTCTGATTCCCATGTCCTGTCTTCTCCTTTATCAACTATTTATTTACTTATATTCATGAGTGCTTTGCCTTCACATATGTCTGTATACCATTTGTGTGCAATGGCACCAAAGGCTAGAAGAGAGAATTGGATCCTCTGGGACTGGAGTTACTAACAGTTGTGAGCTTCGCAGTGGGTGCTGGGAACAGAATCCAGGTCCACTGGAAGAACAGCCAGAGCTCTGAACCACTGAGCCATCTCTCCAGCCCCACCAAGCGTTACAGAGATTGCGCTATAGGTAGGCTCACTCTCCAGTCGGAGGTCTCAAAACCCCACAGCAGAAGCCTCTCCATTCTGCCTTTCCCCACATCAGAGCAGCCAGAGGCGTGACGAAACAGAAATTAGATAAACTAATGCACATCACCAACTTCCATCAACAACTTTGCCTTCAGCATGAAGCCCCCAAGCCTCCAATTTAGGTGGCCTCCACCTGCCGCCCCTGTGGCATCCAAACCCCTTCCGCTCATTCCCAGAGCCTCTTCTACTGACCGACTCTCGGGGTCTTAAGTCCGCTGGTCTTCCTCTTGACTTAGGGCCATCATCCATAGAATGTTTCTTGCTGGTACCTTCTCTAGTACCTCATTGGTTAATTCCAAATAAGGTCTGGAATCTTAGCTCAAACATTGCTTGTTCTGGAAGTTTCCTGTGTGACTCCCAATCTAGTCCCTAGCATTCAGTTACAATTTATCACGACTCAGCGTGAATCCGTTCTTCGAAGTAGAATGATAAACTTAACTGCGTAGCTCTTTGTTTATTGTCATCACTGTTTCTCAAGACACATGGGGACAGGAAGAAACTGTTTTGACTCAAAACTATATTCCTAGCACCTAATTGTGCCTACCTCAGTGTAGGTGTTTAATAAACACTCAACAAATGAACCTTCTTAGTTTTATATAGAAACTCTGTAAACTCTGAGCTTTGAATTGAAAATGAAAAAACAAAAACATAAACAAACCCTATTGAACACCCCCCACCCTTGTATGCAAAGATTCCTCTGATGCCCTTTCAAGACCACAGACATCTGAAGTAGTTTCTGCTGTTGTGATGAGTCTCTACCCAGTCCCACCCCCAACACACCTGTCTTTGCCCACATCCTGGTGCCCACTTTGGGCCTTACCATGAACACTGTGGCTGCTATAACTGTTCTTATTATCACACTTTCTTCTTATAGGCCAAGATCTTGGAACTTATGCTAACCTTCAAACTATCCCACAGGAACTCTATCAGACACTATTTCAGCTAAAACACAATCTTGTATTGACTTGCCTTCCCTGCTTAAACCTTAATCTAATTTTGATGTATTTCTAAGATACCCTTTGAAAAATATATGTCAAGGTAATAAAATCAGCTATTTCCCATTTATATTGTCATCCAGTAGCAAGACAGTCATTGTACATTTTAATTGCCCCAATGCTGTCTTTGATTATGTTTGGAGAATTTCTGTCTCTGTAGAACACTTTTCTTTTCTGTTTTAGATTTGACTTTCATGGGTGATAGCTGAGAGGTAGTTTTGAAAATGCTCCACTGAGAAAATGAGAGTTAGCATATAAACACAGATAATGCCAGGCTTATTGGGAGATATGAATGAGGATGGACCCAATCTCCTCTCTGCCCTGAACCATCAGGAGCTTCTAACTCAGGAGAGCATCCTTCTAGCTTACTAGAATAACTAGTTGGAAAATGGAGGGTAACCATTATTATCAACCCATCAGCTTTGTCAGGAAAGAATCTAAAAATCTCATCGCAGGGAGCTGAGTCTCTACTATTGTGCTGGGAAAATGTATAAGTGACGCTACATTGATGAGACGGCTGCTTGCTCAGTCCTAGGAAAAACAGTATTGGCCATCACAGGTGGTGTTTTTACAGTATCTTTCATCCATGGTTAGATGGATGACCTTCAAGGAGTAGATCGTTGGCCTAAAGACGATGGCTAATTTTATGCTAAAATGAAAACATCTCACTAAATCCGTGGAAGTGAGCTATCGCACTCTATGCAGCACGTTTCCATATGGAGCCATAAGGAACAACTCTGAAGGCAGGCTGCAAGGATACAGATGATGATGCACACCCCACCATCAGACTGTCTGGCTCAGCTCTCTCCAGTGCCTGTGGCTATATGTGGGACTCTGAGAAAGAGCCTGAACATCACTGAACACCATCTTCAAGATGAGGGCACACACTCAACTGTACCTACTCAGTAAGATCCTTATTAGCATTAAATATGACCACCGAACACTGTTCTAATAAGTTAGCACTAAATTATACCAGCTGATATTATTTACAGTTGGACCCTTAATTGGGGGTAGAGTGGGGTGGCTACTGCTAGCTCAGATGCTTGTAGACTACTTTTCTTAGCTTGAAAACTTAGACTGTTTAAAAACCACTTAAAGACTCCCAAAGGGACACTTACAGAGAGGATTGGGTAATAAAAGCCTGAAGAAGTACCTGCCTTCGGGACAATATAGAGAATGACAATCCAAATGGTGTGAGAATTACTGCTCCTCTTGGAACTGTGACACTTTCACTTGGGAAACTGAAAGGAATGGGCTGAAATGACTAGACTGTCCCAGCTGAGAAGAGCCATCTTAGGGGCTGAAGGGAGCAAGCAGTGAGCTACAAGAGAAAGCCCAGGTCCTGGGGCCTGCAAAGGCAGAACAGGAAGGAACCATACCCTCCCCTGACTTACATCCCAGTTGGGAAATTCATTTTCTTTCCAGAGCCTGAGTCTGGAAAACTTTAAACTCGGTAAATACAGTGTCTGAAAGCAGGCCCTATGGGACCCGGGTGATTAATTACATGGGGGACAAGACTGAATTTAACTAATGGTTCTTAGGAGATCGCTGATTCCTCGGGATTACTGTAATTATGTTGATGTCATTGGCCTCAAAGCTGTTGGGACGAGTGACCTGGGACAAATGACCTGAAACAGTAATAATTAAAAACAATAAACAAGCACATTACTTGGCAAAAGGGGAGAATTCTGCTGACCCCTCACCCTACCCCTACCTGACCCCCACAGACAATATTCAAAGAGATGATTTGGGAGTTTGAGATCCCCAAGCTGGTCCTTAATAATCCTCATTCCCTGCAGACTGGGTGTGGAGCTTACCCTTTGGTCGACTGAATGTGAGCTGTACTCCTGACAGCCCTGGTGTTGCTATGTGGCAATCAGCTTAGACAGCGCAATGCTATGAGAAAAGTGGATAAGCAAAACCATTGCTATTCTCAGAAGCCCCAGGTAGCTCATGTTACAAATGTCAAAGGCGAGCTGAGACTGAGCTATCGAAACAGGTAGTTAAAATAAATTCCAAGCGTGAAGGAGGTCTCATTTGTGTTGGAAAAGACTGTAATTGTAAGTGAAGTGAAGAAACTTTAAAACCATAGGAACGGAGAGCCACCCAGAATGGTTTCATTAATTGCAAGCCTGAGCTCCGTGCTTCCTTGCAGTGAGTGCAGGGCTGCGTTCCCATGAGAGAATGAGGCTGAGAGGAAAGAGCCGGAATCTGGAGTTCATGCCTTTCACCATCTTTATCAAGTAGCAATTCCCCTACTCGTTTTTAGCTGTCTGTTTTGTGCAGAACAATGTTTGTTATTTATCTGGACGGTATACATGTGTGTGTGTATGTGTGTGTGTGTGTTTGTGTTTTTGTGTATGTATGTGTGAATATGTATGTGTGTGAATGTGTATTCATGTATATGTGTATTTGCGTGTGTACATGAGTATGTGTGAATGTGTATGTGTGTACGTGTGTGTGAATGTATATGTGTGTATGTGTGTGTGAATGGGTGTATGAGTGTGTGTGTATATGTGTATGTGTGTGTGAATGTATATGTGTGTATGTGTGTGTGAGTGGGTGTATGAGTGTGTATGTGTATGTGTGTGTATTCGTGTATATGTGTATTTGTGTGTGTACATGAGTATGTGTAAATGTGTATGTGTGTACGTGTGTGTGAATGTATATGTGTGTATGTGTGTGTGAGTGGGTGTATGAGTGTGTGTGTGTATGTGTGTGTGAATGTGTGTGTGTATGTATGTGTGTGTGAATGTGTATGTGTGTGTGAGTGGGTATATGAGTGTGTGTGTGAATGTGTATGTGTGTGTGAGTGGGTATATGAGTGTGTGTGTATGTGTGTGTGAATGTGTATGTGTGTGAGTGGGAATATGAGTGTGTGTGTGTGTATGTGTGTGTGAATGTGTATGTGTGTGTGAGTGGGTGTATGAGTGTGTGTGTGTGTGTGTGTGTGAGTGGGTATATGAGTGTGTGTGTGCATGTGGAAACTAGAGGTCAGAGTCAGTTCTCTTTCTCAGTCACTCTCCATCTCAGTTTTCAAGACATGGTTTTTCACTGAAGCTGGTGATTACCTACTTGGCTGCAGAAGTTAGCAGTGAACCAGGGGTACACCCATCTTCTGCTTCCCTGGCTGCAGAGGTTAGCAGTGAACCAGGGGTACACCCATCTTCTGCTTCCCTGGCTGCAGAGGTTAGCAGTGAACCAGGGGTACACCCATCTTTTGCTTCCCTGGCTGCAGAGGTTAGCAGTGAACCAGGGGTACACCTATCTTCTGCTTCCCTGACCCTGAGATTACAGGTGCCCAGCTGTTTATGTGGGTGCTAGACATCCTAACTCTTCCTTGTGAGGCCACACCTTAACTGACTGAGCAATCTCTCTGCCCAGAACAGAACTTTTAGGAAAACTAGTCTCCGAACCAGGCCTCCAGTGACGTGAAGTGTAAATGCACAGTTGTGCCGCCAGCCTTAAGGCTGAAGCCAACCTGCCCTCTTGCTCAATTCATCAGCTGTTAGATAAGAGTAGAAAGGAGGGAAAACACTCCAGATAGATGACAGTTGCCCAGTTTGGATCAGCTGGCTTCTTATCTTGTGTTTGAGGAGATGACTACATAGTAAACTAATGATTTAAAGGTTTGGAAAGAGTTTGGTGGAGAAGAGGAATAATATGTAGAGACAAGCTTAGGTTGTGTTCATTAAAACACTTCTATTAATTTGCATCCTTAATGATAAGGAACTTTCTTCCTTATACCATGAGTACTAACAAAGTGTGATTCAAACCAACTCTGAAGCTGGGGAGATGGCTCAGTTGGTACAGCATTTGTGTACAAGCATGAGGATCTGAGTTCAAACCCAAGCACTCATCTAAAACAAAGGGCAAAGTGGTACATGTTTGTAATCTCAGTGCTAGAAAGGAAGAGACAGGCAGTCCCTGGGGTCACTGGCCAGCTAGACTCATCTAATTATTGCACCTCAGATACAATGGAGAGAGACTGTCTTACAAAGCAAGGTGGACACCTCCTGAGGAGCCATACCCAAAGTTGTCCTCTGACTTCCACATGCACACATGAGCATACGCACACACATATACATACGAACATGCACAGGTCCCTATAATACTCTGAAATTAGTTTTTAACTAATTAATAATAAATTAGCTGTGCTTCAGAATAAATCAGAATTACTTTGTGAATTACTTTGGGCCTAGACAAATAAATGAACCTAGCTTGGTATTCCTGGCTTTCAGGGACTTCTAATCAAGAGCAGGCAAGACCGGCGCCCTAGAATCATCACCAAACAGTGCATCTCATGGTTATATCTTGGTCATAAATATGCAAATATGCATAACTACCCACAGCTGCAGATATCAATATCAGCTCTAAAGCAAAAGAAAACATCTAGAAAATGGGGTTCAAGGTAGATCTATCCTTTGAAATGACTTCCAGTGGAGATTATATTTAAGAACTTTCTTGAAAAACAAAACAAAACAAAACAAACAAACATCAAAAAATTGTGTGCCTCTTCCCAGAATGCTCCTAGGGTTCCCACATCTGTCCAGCACTATTAAGATCAAACACCATCCCTGACCTTCAGAATTCTCTGAGACTTGGTCCTGAGTACAACCTCTTTTAATTTCCATTGTACCTTCTTACCTCATCAGCATGGGTTCTGTGGTGGTTTGAATATGCTTGGCCCATGGGGAGTGGCACTAGTAGGAGGTATGGCCCTGTTAGAATAGATGTGGCCTTGTTGGAGGAAGGGTGTCACTGTGTAGGCAGGCTCTGAGGGCTGTTGGTGCTCAAGCTTCACCCAGTCTTCTCCTGGCTGCCTTTGGATCAAGATGCAGAACTCTCAGCTTCTCCTCCATCACCATGTCTGTCTGGACACTGCCATGCTTCCTGCCATGATGATAGTGGACTAAACCTCTGAACCTGTAAGCCAGCCCCAGTTAAATGTTCTTCTTTATAAGAATTGCCTTGATCATAGTGTCTTTTCACAGTAAAGAAAACACAAACTAAGACTGATCCATTTCTGTGAATCATGTGACCTTGGGAGAGCCAGATCATCTCCTAGTTCATGAAGCAAAGAGAATAGCTGCAAAGACCTCAGTTTAACCCCTCTCCCTTTGTGCCAGTTCACAAAACATTTCCTTTTGTGTATTCTCCTCAGTGGCTCTAGAGGCAGAGGCAAGGACTCACTCCTTTTTAGGTAAGGGTCAGGGTGTTTCTGCCTCCAGCCTGTTGCTAACCCAGAAACTTTAGCTGTCTGCTCTCCCCTAGCTATTTCCTACCACACACCTTCATTGCTGTTTGTCCAAATCCTACCCACCCAGAGAAGTGTTTCATTCTCTTCTCAAAACTTGTTCCAATTTTTCCATACCCACTTGTCTGCTATAGGTAGAAATACAAAGTTAGGCATTGACTACCTCCCTATCTGCCAATTCAAAACTGGACTTTCCTGTGTGGCTCCCAGACATTTATGCTTGCCTCTGCAAGCCACTAGCTTGATGGTCTCTGTAGTCCACATTCCTAGATCAAGACTCAATCCAAAACAGCCCTGTGAGACCAGAGAGTTCATTCAATGCAGCTTTGCAAGCCTGTAAAAAACAATGCCAAGGATCCTCTTATTTTTAACTTGCTATCCTGTGACTGGTGGCTGCTTCCCATTAATCCTCTTCCTAAAACACACACATCACCACCAAAGAAATGCCAGTTACCATATATGCAGGCTTCTCTAATATCTAGATATTACTAAGCTTTGACTCACCTTCATAGTGCCTATAGGAAGACCCAAACTACTGCACTGTCTTGAATTACACTGTGAGTCTTGAGAGCCGACAGAGAGCAGACAAGACGTCCAGAGCAAAGGCTATGACCTGGCACAGCCAAGGTGGCAGAAACAGTGGCGAGCAGTGAGGATTCCAGGTCAGCATGTCCTTGTAGCTGGCCCTTCTGGTGACCAATGTAGTGTGGGACCCTACCCCTCTGTCCTCAGTTTCTCCATCTGTAAAATGTAAATAGCAAAAGTATTTAGTTTACAGAGTTCTTATGAGGGGTAGCTATACTAAAATGCTGAACCTTACAGAGTTAAGAGCAGAAAAGCATTAGTTGCCATTGTGTGTACTATTGTTTCTTACTGTTACTATTGCTGTTATTAAGAGGAAATATGTTACTTCTGTAAAGATGAAGAGCCTACCATAAGAATGGAAATACAGTCACATGCTGCTCTCATACTCAACCCACCCCCCAAACATTCACAGACACTCCGAAAGAGAAAGAACTCAGGGCAAATTGTCCCTCTCTTCCTGATGACCTTGACTGAAGAAGCTGCTGCACGCTCTGAAGTGGCCACCTGTTCCTTTCCATTTCTTCCTGACTTTATGAACCAGGAAGAAGGAAAGGAATCGTGATAAGGCTGAAGAGCCGTTGAGAAAGTAACTTTTCTTAAATACAGCAGAAGTGTGTACACATACACAGAACCTTGGTCTAGCGCTCACACATATTACTGAACACTGTGTGGCTCACGTGTCAAATAAGCTAAGCACTTATCTTTTCCTCATCCTCAGACACTCCTCCATTGCCTGCTTCACCTGCTGTGCTCTCGAACAATGCTTGTAAAAGCATTAATTGAGTTTATTCACAGGGTGCTTAGATCCACCCTATCTGCCCTAGCGTTTTCATTCTGGGTGCATTTGACAAATATTTCCACCAAAAAAGCTCAAATGAGCCAGGCAGTGGTGGCACACGCCTTTGATCCCAGCACTTGGGAGACAGAGGCAGGTGGATTTCTGAGTTCGAGGCCAGCCTGGTCTACAGAGTGAGTTCCAGGACAGCCAGGGCTATACAAAGAAACCCTGTCTCGAAAAAACAAAAACAAAAACAAAACAAAGCTCAAATGAAAGGCTACTTTTGTATTTGATTGTGGTGAGGAGTCCTCTAATAAGATTCTAAAAGTGGCCACTTCTAGTTCAAATGATGCAGGATGTAACAAGAACATAGGTAGAGCCCTTAAGTGTGAGGCAACAGTTCACACATCTGTGGTTTAAAGGCAATCATGGAGAGTGAGCACCCTTGAAATGTCAATTCCAGGACTACCTATGGGCATTGACCAATGGAGTAATGGCTGGCCAGCTCTGAGCTGGGGCATGTCCTTCTAGGAGTTTGCTACACAGCTGTAGCACAAGTCTAATCCTACTCTAACCAGTTATTACTAAATTAACTGCCTTCCAGCCAACCCAGTTGGTCATCCATAGTGAGTTGTCATCAAAGAGCATGGAAGATGAATGTCTAGGGTGGTGGAGCAGAGATGGAGTCCTAGAAATTGGCCCTTGGATAAGACCTAGACCAGAGAAATGCAGGATGAATAGGTGCAAAGCCTGGGTTCAAGAACTTTCTTAGTACAGTGGCTGGGGTCAAAACGTTTTGTTGTCATGTTTCTTGCCAATAATACAATTAGTGATTCTACACTGAAGGATGCTGTTAAGAACCCACTGTGGGCTAGAGACTGTGCCTGGTGCTCAAAGCCTGCAAAGGATGGGAGGAGAGTCAAGATGGATATGATTAGAATCCGACTAGGGAAGTTAAAAACACAATCCAGTGTTAGAAAAAGGAGACAGAGAGATGCAAGAACATCCAGACACAATGTCAGTTATTCAAAGCATCGGGTAAAACTTCTCAAGAAGCCTTGGTATTTAGTTATAAAGAAAACAAAAAGCAAACGAATAGACCAAGAAGACAAGTGCATGGAACAGGCCATAGAAAATAACTAGCAGGCCCAGCAGTAGGTGGTGCAGGCCTTTAATCCCAGCACTTGGGAGGCAGAGGCAAGCGGATTTCTGAGTTCAAGGCCAGCCTGGTCTACAGAGTGAGTTCCAGGACAGCCAGGGCTGCACAGAGAAACCCTGTCTCAAAAAAGAAAAATTAATTAAGAAAAATTAAAAAACAACCAACCAAACAAACAAACAAACAAAAAACTGGAAATAACTAGCATAGCAATTATTAAGCCCCACAAGGCAAATGAAATAAGCCTGGGTTCAGATGTTAGCTCCATGATTTACCAACTGTAAAACTTTAATCAAGAGCTCAACTGTTTTTGGCCTCGACTTCCTCATCTATAAAATGGGGTTAGGGGTGAGTCCATTCAGCTTGTAAAGAGAGTTAAATGAGAGGTGTAACCCTCATGGTCAAAGTAACTGCCTGCAAAAGATAGGAGCTGTGGTTAGCTGTTTGTTCTCGTTCTGGGCCATTATGAAAGTCACAAACGGGACTCTGAGAAATCCTAGGCCTTGGGGGTAGCAAGATATTCAAGGAGGCTTTGGGGTTTGGCTCTTCCAGAGCCCCTTGGTTAGGTAAAACATGTTGGCAATGTGCTGGTACAGGGGGATATCTTGTATCTTGGCTTCCACAATATACAGATAAGTTTTCTCCAGTTCTCTTTTAACGTCTGCCCATCCCAGAGCTTTATGGCATGAGTCACACCTGGTCTGTGAATAAAGGATCGTGAGGCGGAAGAACTAAAACGCCAGCAAACTTCCCCACAGCCATCCCAGGGCAGCCCATGAGGTCCTCTATCTTCCTTCCCTGTGGGGGAAGTTGTCCCAGCAACCACACCTTCCGCCTTTTTCTTCTCCCTGCCCCATCTTGAAAATAAAAAAGTGAGAACAAGAGGAGAAGGGGAATTCCAGGTTTGTTTAAACAAAAGTCAGGGGGCACAACATTTGTTTTCAGAAGCTAGAAAAACAAAGGCTTTTGGTTGCCACAGAACACAGTGCATGCTTTCTGAGGCTTAGCGGCTGAAACACAGGCATGCACACATGCACGAGCACACAAATCCCGGTGCTAGGTGGGGCTTCTCAGGCCAGACCTGACTGAAACCTGAGGCCACAGCTGCTCAGAAACAGGATCTCCTAGGCTCCAACTGATAAAGATCTAATTCCAGAAGATTCCAGCTCCTGGGGTGGGAAGAGGGGCTGGGAGGAGTACTGCACTCCCTTTGAACAACCAGTTAGTGACAGAAGAGTTCATGAGAAGGTCCTAAATTTCAGTGCAAACCATGTTACCTCATACCTTTTGCCTCATACTGGCGGAACCAACCCTCTAAGGAGCCATTTATCCAGCTCCTTCCAGAATACTTCCAGTGTCAACTGTCACGTGTAACCTCCGTCTCTGGTAAGAAAGATGATGTCACTTGTGGTCTTGGAGAGGTGGCCTTGATGATGCCCATTAGGAGACTGAAACAGCTCCTGGCGCTGGACAGCCACCATGAGCCACCGTGACGCGGAGAAGGAACAGGCCACTCTGTTCCACACGGAAAAACACAGCTCTTGAGTTGGAAAAACTGCTTTATTTTTAAAAGAGGTGGTATAAAAATAAACTGGAGAAATGGCAGTGTTGGAGGATACCCTGCTCCTTAGGCAAGAAACTCTGAAGAAGGTCAGGCCTACGACTTCCTCTATTAAGTCATTCTTAGGGTCGGGAAGTATGAGGAGAGTCTTTAGGGGAGCCACCTAGATTCCTTTCCTATGTTAGCAGGAGGGAAATTAAATGAAGAGGGCAGTATTTAACTGTTCCTAATTGCAATGACTGTGGGTTGTTTTGTTTTGTTTTGTTTTTGAATCTTCAAATTGCCCCCTCAGCTTACCTTGCGGTTATAACCCTCCCTTTCAAAGCTCCTACCTCTTAAGCTTCAGTGAACTTTGAATTGTTCTAATTCAGCACAATTTGGAGGCCAAGACGCTAAAAGCTACCTTTCAAAATAGGAGTGGAGGTTTTTCCTAAGAGGATCTGTCTGACCTCGGGCTTTCTCTGTTTGACCAGATCTAGACATTTCAGCAATCAGCACCACGATCTTTCTAATGCCATAAAAAGGGAAAGATAACTACACCGTTAAATACATTCATCTGGCTTGAAAGCCTGCTAGAAGCAAAGAAATGGATACACAGACTGTCCTGGAATAGGCAAGCTTGAAATGGTTGACTATGGCCAGACTCCATGGAAATAGTGAACTCTTTTCATTGTCTTCATGTTAGCAATGACCCTTGACCCTCTCCTGTAGACATGTGGACACCTGGTGTTGCCTTTCATCTAAAACTTTAGGGGAATTACTAAAGAGTTAAGAAATAGCTTTGCCTTTAGACTCTGCCCTTCTTTTGGTAGAAGAGAGAAAACAGCACACGTGGCTCATGGAAGTGGTAACATATAATTTGCAACTGATAAATCTTTAAGAATGTAAAAAAAGATTCCTGGACAAAAGATAGGAAATGGCAGGATCATGCATTTGGACAATTCTTCAGATTGGTGTGTGAGGCATCTCATTTACCTGTATTAAAATCACGTGAGATGAGCAGAACATATGAGTCAACCCAGAAAAATAGATAGCTTATGGTTGCACAGCCAATCATGCTTGCTCATGAGCATGTGCGTACACACACACACACACACAGACAGACACACACACGAACATACACACACACATGCACACATGGATCACATACATACTACATTCCAGATCACTCAGCTCTTTTCCAGGCATATAAGAACAGCTCCATTCCTTTGTTAAAGCAATAAGTAGTGTACCTACATAGGGGACAGGTGTATTACACCAAGTCTTTTGCAATATTTGGGGACAAGAATCCAATTGATCTTTAATATTTCTAAGGTATAACAAAAGCAAAGTATAAACTCTATTAGCCCAAAATGCACATAGAAAGAGTGCTAGACCTCAAAGATATATTTAGAGGGGATGATTATTTTTACAGGGACACATGCTTAAAGGATTGGTCTCTGCCCGTCTCTTTACCTTCCTATTAATAATCGTTTAAGGAACCAAATTTCAAGCTACCACATAAAGCATTTGTGTTACTTGATAAGCAGTGGGTCTCAACATTCCTAAAGCTACAACCTTTTTATATAGTTCCTCACACTGTGGTAACCCCCCCAACTATAAAATTATTTTTTTGCTACTTCATAACTGTAATGTTGCAACTGTTATGAGTCACAATGTAAATATCTGAGATGCAGATTATCTGATACAAGACTCTAAAGGAGTCACAACCCACATATTGAAATCACTGTTTTATAACAATGTTGTTACAAGGACAACAAAAACGGTGCTCCCTGAACACGTGACCTTATTGCATACATAACTTGACTTAATTCTCTAATTTTCTATAATCCAAATTGACCACTTGAATGTGGAAGCTGCTCACACTTTCCAAAGAGGAACAAGGTTTTTTTTTTTTTTTTTTTTTTTTTTTTTTTTTACAAATGCTCTTATGCTCTTATATGATGACATCATAGAAGTTTTGTGCATCTCCTACCAAAGCGACCTCTTCGGAGTGGACGCTACAGAAACAGCTGGATAGTTGCAGTTTGTTAAAAATTCAGATGCCTGACTTCCTAGTGGCACTAGAACAGGATGCCTTTCTCCCAATATTTCATTTGAACTCGACAAAACATGAAAAGCAAACACTGGGAGATTTAAAATCTTCTTCCCCTACAGACAATGGTGCCAGTAACTGACCACCACCATTCTTCAAAGTTACTGTGTACTGCCCTTTGCATTCCAGAGATCCAACAAGTCATGACAAATGCTAAAATGTTGACCTTTTGCTGAACCTCACTTTGTGTTTTTGTTTGAAGTTCAATAACAGAATTGAAATTCTGGGTTTCATTCTCGTTCTGACCAGAATGGTGTGAGGTGAATGGCGTTTTCCTCTTTCAGAGGAAATGGGTAGGTATTGTGTACTCTAAAACGCCTGAGCTAGCCCCTCATTGTCTTTTCTGGGCCTTTCCTCCTTCACAGGCAGCATCGCCGCCATCACCGTGACAGTCATTGCTGTGGTGCTGCTGGTGTTTGGAGCTGCTGCATATCTAAAGATTAGGTGAGTCTTTCCTCTTTAAAAGAACGGAATTCTTTTGTGAGGCTCCAGGCTGAGTTTACCATGGGCCTGTTTTGTGGTGGGCATCCCATCCCTCAGAAATATTGGCAGGGAAGTAATGTGGCCAGTAAACTTACCCCTCAGTAGTCAGGGGCAGACAGTTTGAAGAAGAAACGTTGAGTAAATGGCATGATGACATCATGGGACAAGATTTACCTAGAGTCTGGAGACTGTGCAGACGTCTGCCCTGAAATCACTCCACTGCTCCAGGGAAGCCACACATCACTGGGAACTAGGGCCTCCTCACCTGTGGGCTGGGGCAGAGGACAGGATCAGTGCTTACTAAGTCCCGATATTCTGCACACTCATCAGTTGATTGACAATTCATCTATTCAAGAGGTGTTTATAAGTTCTACTCAAATATATGTGAGATAAAATGGAAATGTAGCACTTTCTAGAAAACTGAGCTCTGGTTCCTGATTGTGCCTGTATTGCTAGTTTTCAAAACACTTTTCTCCTAAAAGTGAAGGTCAACATATGGAGTAGCTGAGAGTTCACACTCCTTAGCCAGACAGAAAGTTGCAGGATTCCTCAAAACTCTGTCCTTGTTGCCCGTCACTCTAAAATCCAGAAGTTTTCAATGCCACTTTACTCATGCCAAGCATGCTTCCAGGTGTAAATGGCAGATGGCATGCGGCAGTCTCACTCACCAGCCAGCAGAGTGCAGTAATGCAAGACATGTTCTGGTGATGTGTGCAGCCTCCTTGACCTCTAGTCTTGTAGCAGCTGATAGCACCTCTTTGGAAACTCCTTCAGCTCCATCACCCCATCCGTCAAAATCCCCTTGGAGATCCCTTCTGTATTTGAATTAAATTTTAGCTCCTCTGGTTGGCCTGGAAGTCCTTCAGACCTGGCCCCTACCCTCCGCACAGTGCATCTCAGTCGCTCTCCATTACTGAGGTCCAGACTTAGGCTCCCCTCCAGTTCTCAGAGCAAGCCAATCCTGCCTTCACAGACCCTTGGTCTTCCATGCCCTCTCCCAACTCCCACTGCTTTGTCTGAAGTTCTTCCTATGCCCTGGCTGTGGACACGCATCTCTTTCTTAAAGAGATTTCCTTTCTGTAGTTTGGGGTCCTGTCAGTTATCCTTTCTGTTCTTCCATTACTCCACCCCCAATGCTGTCCATATTTATTATATGTTTCATGTAGTTATTTACTTGTTTATTACGTCTCTTTCTCACAAATGTTTGAGCTTCTTGAACTAGATCTCATGTCTAAGTGCAATAGACACAGAGATAGTACTTTATATAGTAAGTAACAAAGATAAGATTACACTGTTGCATAGCAATGTGTGCATGCACACACATATACACACCATACACAAAATCATACACATATATACACATACGACAAATACACACATCATACCCACACACTATACACACACCATACACATGGAAACACACATATCAGACAGATACACATACATCAGACAAACACACAGACCAGACACAGACATACACATCATACACAAACACTATATACATATATACCATGCACACATACACACACATACACCAGACACATACAGAGAAGACACAAACACACACACACACACCACCACCACCACCACCACAACCACCACCACCTCCACCATCAGCACCACTACCACCACCACCAACAAAAACAACAACATTTACTGAGCACCAGCCCTGTGTGGCAGGCATCTCTCTAAACTATTGAACCACTTGAGTGACATAATAGTGTCCTACCATCACAGAATGTACCACCCTTAGAAAATTAGCATGCCATCACAGTTTGCTCTGTGTGCTTAGGAAAACTGTACAAAGTGTTAAATTAAAACTCTCTGTTCCCCAGCTCTAATGACAGATAAATTCAGGGCTACAATGAAATGAGTTTCTGCTTCTCTCTCCCACGTTTTCAAATGAAGATGGTCCACAGTGGTGTAAACTGAAGGATGCTACTTTCTCCTAATCTACCCAGATTTGGCACTGTAAACTTAAGGATAAGATAGTCACACACAGGCATTAGAAACTCCCTAAGGAAAGCCCCTTCCTACTTCTCCATTACATTTGGGGGAGAAATGGCAATATAAGAAGATTGTTTTCATAAGTTTTAGGCCACGCTAAACCCTCCTTCAAATGTTACTTTGACAGATTCTTGGGAAATGCCTCTAAATTAATCCTTCATCAAATACATAGTCAGTTCTATTGACACCTACCTCTCCTCCCTCTTTGTGAGTGTACATGGATGTGTACGTACTTGTGTATGTGTGTATGTGTGTGTATGTATGCACAAGTGAACTCACACTTGTGTGTGTAACACTAGGCATGTGTAGCAAACAATACCTTGGCTAAAAATTTGTTCTGCTTCTCTCACCTGATACTTGTAAGAACAATACCATGCAACTGTTCTCTTATTGGATGGACTCTTATCACTTGGCCACTAGCTGAAATCCCAGGTCATAAGGGAGCTGTTAGCTTATGGCCTAGATCTACAAGCTAGATCCCTAGCAGAGCCAGTGTTCCTGTAAGTCCAAAACCACTGCAAAATGCACCCTCACCTCCCAAACCCGGAGCCCCTTGCAAGCTCTGGTGGCAGGGCTCAGCGCCTTTCCGTTTCTCCCCAGTGAGCCACTGGTGAACTCATCAGCCAGTTGTTTGCACACTCTCCTCTCCAGTGGCCATGACCTCTAGCTTTGTCACAGAGTCTGCTGCCTGGAAAACTGTACCTTTTAATAAGCTGAGCTGTCATGGGATGCAGGTTATACAGCTGAACTGCCCTGAGCATCTTTGAGCTCTCCTGTTGGGGGTCCACCTTGACCAGCAGCAGTTTTGCGTGAAAAGGAAAAACAGGAGCTCTGTCTTCAAGTTCAAGACCACACTAGTCTTTTTGCTGTAGCTGTCAAGATTCATTTAAGGTTGAGATGATGAATCTGGAATGTCCAAGGAGACCACAGCATGCTGGTAAGCACAGGGCCTATAGGCAAGTGTCTCAGTCTACACTGTCTCCTTCCGTAAAATGGGACTATAATAAAACACTTAACTCCAGAGTGTGGTAAGGATTAAGTTGGAATAGCTGCACATGTTAAATGGGAAGGCTGAGGGGAGCCGCTAAATGAAGTTGCTTGCTGTAGCATCCATCGGTTTCAGAACTGTGCATGTCATGTAATGTGATAGATGGTAGTCTCCATTATGAGGCTGGAAGAGCAACTATGTCCTTGGCATCTCCACTTGGTGGACACACACAAACACACACAAAGCCTCCTAGGAGAAAGAGAAGAGAGGACAAGAGGGAGAGGATGGAGCAGGAACTGGTAGTGTCACTGTGTTGCACGGCTGCTTTCATGTGATGCTGTTTATAAATGAGGTCACATTTGTGTTAGACATTCATAAACAGAGACAGTCTCAGGCAATCTCTGCTCCAAGGCTCATTTGCAAATTTAACAGGAAGCAAGCCCTCCCTACCTCTTGCAAAAGGATGGCTTTAATTAGTGATGATTGAAGTGTGGTACATAAGTCAGTTCTGTTTTGTTTAAACTGCTCAACTCTGCTCAGGTAGGGAGATAATTTCCTCCACACAAGAGCTTGTATCTGCAGAAGTGGATGAAGCTGGGATTTGGTAGCCCTACACAAATAAATGTGAACTTGATTTTTTGACACAACAGGGCCCTGCTCTTCAGGTGCCTCTGTTAGGAGTTCTCTGCCTTGCTTTGTGTCTCACAGTGGCTGCAGATTGCTTCTGCTTGGTGTTGGGTTTAACGATTAGCCCCAGCCAGCTGTGACAGTCAGGATCGTTTAGAATTTGTTGTCCATATGCTGAATATTTTCAGATTAGCTTTTGGAATTTTTGGATAGCTAGTTTACTTGATTCCCACCTCTGTGGCTCTCTGGGCTCTACTGTATAAAATTGCCAATTGGGGAGCATATTGCAAAAGATTCTCAGAGGTTCTGACCCTGATTCTGATTCAGAAGGTCTGGATGGGCTTACATCTACATTCCTAGCTAGTCCATCAAGAGTACTCAAGCTGAGGAATTCATTCTGCTCTGTAAGAGATACTTTGCTACGGAGGTCCCCCAGACATACAGCCCTGTCTCTTCATGCTTCTGTGACTTTGGACAAAGTAGGGGGCATTGGATTCATCCCTTTGTAAATTCCGAAGTGATGACTCCAAAGTGGCCTCCTCCTGGAGCTTCCAACACTCCCTCCCCATACCGAGTTTCTGGATGCACCTCCCTGCTCTGTTCTATGTACTTTCCAAAAAGTAGCCATGTGTCCCAGCCTCTTCCACCGGAGCCATGTAAAGCCTCTGGTCCAGCTATAGCTGACACACCATTGTTCCATTGGGACATTTCTTGGATGAAAGAATGATCTGACTGAGAAAGTTGGGGGGGTGTGATGGCAATATCTATTTCAAATGAGGAAGAACTAAGAGTGAGGAAGTGGGATCCACTCGTGTCAGTTGAGCCACACAGACTCTCCAATCACTCTTGACATTGGATCTGTTGACAGAGGGCGAGGCCTCCAGCCCTCTTCTGTGGCAATGGGTCAGACAGACAGCCTCTCACAGATAACTAACTTTATTTTTTTTATTAGATATTTTCTTTATTTACATGTCATATGATTTCTCCTTTCCCAGTTTCCCCTCCAAAAAACACAAACAAACAAACAAAACCAACAAGAACAAACCCCTATTGCCTCCCTCCTCCCCATGATGACTAACTTTAAAAACTAGAAAGAGCAAATGTGAAAGTGTGAAGGTGATTGATTGTTGGAAGATATATTGGAAAATACTAGCTTGGAAAAAAAAAGGACTGTGAAGGGTTGTGAAAACAATGTTTGCTTGGAAATGTGCCCATCGTTGGGACTTTGATAGAAATAGGCAGGACTATTAAAACCTGAGTTATGATGATCAGCCACCAACTTGCTATAGTGACTGCTGCTGAGTAATCCTGGTCCCCGTGGCCTCAGTTTCCATAGTTTTAAGACCATGATGCAGAGTGTTAATGCCCTAACTTGGCCAGCTAGCTATGCAGAGTACTGACATTAGACATCGCTGTGTGGTGGACTGATGGAAGCCACCGTCTCCATTGCCTGCAACCTTTCTGTGGATTGAAACATCCAACATGAAAAGTTGATTTTATTTTTATTAGGGACCTGGTAGATGCCACACAGATGTCCTTTCTCTGAGACCTTTGCCCTCATGGCCACCTCTGTCTTTAGAATGTATTCCAGACATCCATGGGACTCATTCCTCATCTCCTCAGGAATCTGCTAAGTGTGCTTTCATGAGACCTTCTCTGGGCACTATTCTGAACTGAAATCCTCACCTCCCACCCCAGGGGAATTCTTCATGCCTTTCTTTAATTTCCCCCACGGCACTTACTACCACCTACCTATTGTGCCTGCATCCCAGAATGTAAGGTCCCTAAGAACAGGCATCTGAGAGCATTCATTTGGTCAAGGTGTCCGCGCCCCCCCCTTCTCCACCCTCCTCCCCCACCCCGGTTTCTACAACAGCATCCCTTAGACTATTTTCAGTGAAGGGAGATAGGCAAAGATGGAACAATTAGCAACAGGGAGCCACTGGTAGAAACAGAGAGAAGACAGAGGGACAGCCTCATGGCCATCTTTGCTAATGGAAGATAAGAGTCTAATGGTTAATTACTACTGGTTAATGACTGCAGCATTCTTCCCTGAACTAAATCTGGTCTTAATATCTGTGTTTCCTTCCTGCTCAGTTTGTGTTAAGCACTAATGATAGAAAAGTGAGGTCTCCCCTGGCAAAGGAGAGGATTAGGGGTGAATTCGCTGACATACGTGGAGGTTTTGCCAAGAGCTGAGATGTGCCCTTGTACGAACATCAGGTGTTCTCTAAAATCTGTTTAAACACAAAGAAAGTGTGATGCTATACTCAGCTTCAAGGACAATTAGGTACTGGTAAAAAAGATGAGAAGGTAAAATAAGTGATTGCTCCTTATTTCCCTCTCAGGCTCTTTGTTTAGCTAAGGACACCGTACAGTACAGGAGGCGTAAGGCTGAGAAGTATGGTGCCATTGAGCAAGGCACTGTGGGCACTGAGCTAAGTGCCAGAAAACCACAGCGTGGCACAGGGTCCGGCTATCATTCTTCTCCTTCCTCTCTTTAAGTCAAGAGGATCCTTTGACCTCTGGCTTTCTTTACTGAGATTTTTTTTTCACTTTGCCAATGTTGCCTCAAGCCATAAGAACCCTCTCTAATATCGACCAACCTTAACATCTGCAATTGATATGCTACTAGACATAAACCGTCATCTTCAAGTATTTACACTATTAACCATGGCATCAAAGTCAACACATTAGGCATGCAGATATTTAGACAGAAAGTAAGATTATAGTCTGTCCCCAAGAAGTTCATTTAAGGAGAGACAATCTGCAGCAAATGGAAAGCATAGTAGTGTCAGGCAGGTACCCATCTATATTGAGAAATCACATGAGCAAGAAGGTGTCTTCAGGTTGAAATTAGATAGAACAGTCCTGTCTGACAGCGGCAAGACAAAGTTTTATTCCTGAGTCTCCCATTAAATAACACTGATCAACCTTTATGCTTACTTTCCTAATGTTAGGCATAGGAGGAAGTTTCTGGTTTTTTACTTCTTAGACTCTGCGTACACAGGCCCATCTAGAACCCCACCCCCACCCAATCACTACACGCCATAGTTTAAGAAGCGCTGGCTCAGACAGAAAGGTTCAAGTGCTCACTAACTGGTCTCCGCTTGTCGCATATCCACAACTGTGTTGCTTCTCCTCCATCCACAACAACATCAGATTTACCCAAGTCCAGCTCAAACCCCAGCATATCTACTCTGTGTTCCAGCCCCTGGGTTTATTAAGAGCCAACACTGCAGATTCAGTGCATTTCCTATTTTTCTCCCTTTATTTCCCCCCATTTTGGTTGATGCACCTCCCTTGCATCTCTTTCCTCATTCAGCAGCACTCACTGTTCAAATGTAGAGACAAAGAAAAGTGAAAGCCAAGGCCAGTGCTTTTCTTCGTGTTTGTGCAGCAGATGCGATGCTACTGCCAACACAGCAAACTCAGGTGTAGCCCTGTCCCGAGTGCCTAAAATAACCACGGGCTGTAAAGCTTGGTGGCCAGAGGAGTTTTAACCCTTTGACCTCACTTTGCCTGTAATGACAGTTTATGAGATTCAAATAACAGTAATATCAGAAACTAGACTATGCCTGCAGCATAGTTTCGGTAGTTCAGTTTTTACCATTTGCAGACTTAGCATGGGCTTGTATAAGTTTCATTATAATAAAAGTTACAAAGCAGTGTTGGCCAATATTTACTGTGTGCCAAGCCTTTAAAATGCATTACCTCATTGAGCCCTTCTAACAACTTTAATGCATTTTTTAACTCGCCATTTTGTAAATGAAGGAACAAAGGGGTCAAGAAACCTACTCAAGACATACATCTATTGACCAAACTGGCAGCTTATACGAATAAAATTATAAGAAAGAGATTAAAAAGCCACAAGAAGTTAAATTAACTTCAAAGGTGAAGCAGAGCCTCCCAACCCCCATCAATGAAGGCATGGGGTTATTGTGAACATGCCAAACTTACAGACAAGCTGAAGCTTAAAGACAAGCTGAAATAGAGGATGGACCCCAGTGTGGAAATGCCTGGGATTTTCTCACACAGCAGCTCCCACTTCTCAGCTATCCTATTCAGATTTGGTTAGAACTGGAGGCTTTTAAGTAAATGGGGAGTTGGCTGTGTATGGCTCATGATCATCACCTACCAAAATGGCCTCTGTTCTTCCTGTTTATTAAAAAGGCAATAATGTGTCTGGGTTGCTGTTTATGCTTTCTCTCTTCACATATGCACACACACACACATACACACACAGTTACATACATGCACACAGACATACACATATACACACATACACATATACACACATTCACACACTTACACATACATATACACACATATACATACACTGACGCACACATACAACATACATGCATACACACATATGCACACACACACATACACACACATACATACATATTGTGAGCTGCTAGTGTAAACCTATTATTTTGTGGAACATTTTCAAATTGTCAGGGATATAGATGGGAGACACAGAGCTAGATTGCAGAATCTATGTCAGAACTCTGAAATGGGTACAGCAAGGGCCTGGTTCTTGCTAAATGTCATCTATCTCTTTATCAATCACTAGTTGATGTCAGTAAGCTGCCGGAAGGCAAGAGCAGTTGTTTGAGCAACCGACCAAAGTGGAGTGGATATTTTCTGTGGCCCTTGGGTTGTGTTTCTGTTTTGCTTAATATCCACATCTGGCTATGAGAAGACTATGGGGAGTGGGCATGTCCATGACTTAATTTAGCATCCATGATTTCTAGTTCAGTCTCAACCCTCAGATCTAGATTCGGCTCTTATACCTCAGGTGGCCAGAGTCTTATTGGCACCTTAGCCAGCGAGAGTGCAGTCTAAACAGGCTCTGATGGGTGCTGGCACTGTAGGAGGCTGTGACTCAGATAAGAATCCATATACTATCCTGGACCTCAGGTTACTGTGTGCTTGTTTATGGTATTCTTCCAATCCTGTCGTTCTCTTTAGTCCTTAAATGACCATGCCATCCCAGGAAAGCTCTCATCTTTGTCAACAGATTGACTTGAACTATTGAACTATTGAGCTATTTATTGAACTAGGGGCTAACCAGACTCAGGGGGATCCAAGGTCTGAGAGCTCCATTTTTAGATCCAGGTGGAGATCTGACACACAGCTCAGCTGGATAGTTTGCATCATATCAATCAAACTTCCCAAAGAGAAGCACTTCTTTCTCTCAGCCTTGATTCTGAGGATCTACTAAAAACCTAATATAGGCACACTTTACAAATGACAGCAAAGCCCCGAGGGCTGTGTTAACTGCAATACTAGCTGTGGCTGTGTGGATATTACCTCACAGAGGTAATTACCTCAGGTCACTGCGTGCTTGTTTATGGTATTCTTCCAATCCTGTCGTTCTCTTTAGTCCTTAAATGACCATGCCATCCCAGGAAAGCTCTCATATTTGTCAACAGATTGACTTCTATGAGAACTCAAGATATGTCTTTTTCAATTACTGTGTCTTCCACAGACAATTCTGGATGACTTACTGCATGCATCTTCTAGAAGCTAGAAATAGAGCCATGAATAAACATAACAGGCAAATTATCTCTGCCCTCATGAGACATATAGTCTAGTTGAAGAGGAGAAGTAATTACAAAACAATTATATAAATCATGTAGTGTTTTTGGAAGATTCATGAGCTAGGAATCAGTAAGTACAAAGGCCCTGGGGTGAGGGCCCTGCACATGGGAGACAGAAAGAGCAGTACACTTAGAGCTGAGGGAGCAAGGGTCTTTGGTAGCAATTAATTTTTCTCAGAAAAGTAGATGATCCTGAGCCTTTATGACTTCATGAACCATTGTAAGGACTTTGGCTTACATGAACAGCCATTCAGAGATCTTAAGGAAAGAAATGATGGCAATCTGACTTCAGTTACTTACAGAAATCATAAGTGTCCTACAGTCCCTTGGGACACCCAACATAGTCTGGTTAGG
Source organism: Mastomys coucha (assembly GCF_008632895.1). Taxonomy (NCBI): domain Eukaryota; kingdom Metazoa; phylum Chordata; class Mammalia; order Rodentia; family Muridae; genus Mastomys; species Mastomys coucha. The sequence goes on from NW_022196905.1 coordinate 83,803,765, forward strand.
CCACGTTGCTGTTCAACTAGGGGCTAACCAGACTCAGGGGGATCCAAGGTCTGAGAGCTCCATTTTTAGATCCAGGTGGAGATCTGACACACAGCTCAGCTGGATAGTTTGCATCATATCAATCAAACTTCCCAAAGAGAAGCACTTCTTTCTCTCAGCCTTGATTCTGAGGATCTACTAAAAAAACAATATAGGCACACTTTACAAATGACAACAAAGCCCCGAGGGCTGTGTTAACTGCAATAGTAGTTGTAGCTGTGTGGATATTACCTCACAGAAAATTAGCCTTGGGATCTACATCAAGACAGTGGGACCCGAGCTCCCATTCCCTTTCTTCCTGGGAAGCTGTGGACATGGACCCTTCTCCCTCCTCCTGCACTGGAGGGGAAAGGGAAAGAGACTCAAACGGATCTCAAGAGAATTGGATAGGCGGACTCCTAGGCGGAAGCTAGTAACTAGGGACCGACATGGTCCAGGGTTCCCTCGCTGGGACGATGCTCACAGTCCAGGGTTCCCTCGCTGGGGTGTGCTCATGGTCCAGGGTTACCGGTTCCCTCGCTGGGACGATGCTCATGGTCCAGGGTTCCCTTGCAGGGGTGATGCTCACGGTCCAGGGTTCCCTTGCTGGGGTGATGCTCACAGTCCAGGGTTACCGCTTACCTCGCTGGGACGATGCTCATGGTCCCGGGTTCCCTTGTTGGGGGCGGTGCTCACGGACCAGGATTCCCTTGCTGGGGTGATGCTCACGATCCAGGGTTCCCTTGCTGGGACGATGCTCACAGTCCAGGGTTCCCTCGCTGGGGTGATGCTCACGGTCCAGGGTTTCCTGGAATGATGGTGCTATCATTCCCTCCCAGGGACCTGTGAGCCTCCTGGGTTCGGGCTGCAGGGTGTTAACGCGTCCTCAGATGGCACATCCTCACATAACCCCACCCTCTTCTTCCCCGCACAGGCATTCTTCCTACGGAAGGCTGCTGGACGACCATGACTACGGGTCCTGGGGAAACTACAACAACCCTCTCTACGATGACTCTTAACAAAGGAAGGTGGCTAAGGACAAGAAATAACGGTCCTTTATTTATAAGTGCTTATCCAGTAGAATTAATAACAAGTACCTGATGTACACTGAACGACAATCGCAAGCCCTCTTTTGTTGGTATGGTTGTTTTCATTTTTTTTTCCTCCCCTCTTCTGGCTGCTACTACAGAATGTCCCCTTTCTGATACAAAAGGACCATAGCGAAAAGGCCAGTCAAGGCCGGTTTACAGCTGACACGGGCCATCTTTGCACTGACCAAGCCAGAATCCACGAGGTGGGGGCTGCAGAGCCCCCGTCAGGGAAACCGCTTTAAAAAGGACTGAGGAAAGGGGCTGGGAGGTGCTTGGTGGTGGATTTGATTTAGGGGATCTTTTGGTTTGGGTTATTTCTTAAAGTTCTCTACAGGAAATGACATTAAATATCAGTGAGGAGAAAGGCCTACATTCCAGGAGGCTGCCACCCTGTGTGGCAGGAGCAGGGGCTTCTTGCTTCCTTTTTAATCCTTGCTTGTCTGGTTGTATCTGACGGGATGCCTACTTAGTCCTGTAAGCAGATAGACCATTCTGAGCTGCCTAATTGATGAAAGATAAAAGAGGCCGTGTCCAGGAGGAGAAGGGCAGGCAAGGGTAAAGTAGCCGGCAGGCGGTCAGTCTGCAGGCTCTCAACCTGCTCTCCCCATCTAGGCCACCCGAAGGCAACAGGGAGCCCAACCCATAGCTTTCAAGAAAGTTATAGTTCCAAAAGTGAAGCTGGGAAGTGAGCTCAAAGAACAGACAGGGAGAGACAGGTGGAGCCTAAGGGATGGGGAAAGAAGGGAGAAAGGAAAACTTACAGGCACCACTAACCCTCTTAAAGCAAGCAGGAGTCAGCTCTCCGTGGTAGTGGGAGACACCTAAGCTTGGAGGAACCCAGAGAACTCTCGCTTCACACCCACAAAGCAGCAACTGCTTCCCTGCCTTGCTCTCCGTATTGGGTAATGGCTGTGTGCTATTCCAAAAACAAAAAGTTAAGAGAGGCACTGCTCCATCTGCAGCTGCTCACTCAAAGCACTCACTTCCACAGGACGGAGACATCAAGAACTATTTGTTTGTTGTCCCTAACCCTTACCTTCCCCATTCTTCCTTTCAATAAGTGAATACCTCCAGGTGTGCAGTCGCAACTCCTATACAACAAATTTTGAGAAGTGATCTTTCTTTGCCAGCATCTGCTTCTTCCACTTAAGACCCACCAGGAGGTGACTGAGTACTTCTCACCCCACCCACCCCCTACCCCAACTGGAGGGGTCTAGTAGTTTCTTTTTATTGTCACTTTGTTAGTTGGGAGTGCAGGTAAGGGGTAGAGACTGGATCCTACTAAACACCCTACCTGGCCCAGGACAACCTTCCACCCCAGAGAACTGCCTAGCCGGAAATACCAAAGGCTGAGCTCGAGACCATTCACTGCAATGCCTTTGTGACCTGAAAAAAAGTAAAAAATAATAATAATAAAAAAAAACCACTCTGGCACCAGGAAGAACCTTTCATTTTTAACACAGTGAAACATCAGTTTCTTTCCCCATAGTGTCTAGTTTGCTGCCTGATAGTTTGGCTTCTGGCAGGCACTGTTGTTGCCTCATATGTCTGTGTTTCTAGAGAGTCTATTAAGGGACTACACCGCTATTCTTTTGTAACAGCTGATAATGGCACCTAGCATTGTAAGTCCTGATTTCATGGAGGGGAAAATATATATCCCAAACTATGTTACATTTTCCTATGACATCACAGGGAACAACAAACTATCCATTTTAATTCCTCAAGACAGATCTTGCCCACCCCCAACTCTGTTAAGGAAAAACACTCTCATACTGCTGTCCTGAACCCCTCTGGTGTAGACTCCACAAACAGGGGTTCCTTCCCATGACGTACAACCCCAGGTTTTGAAGAAATTCCTTCCTAAATCTCAGAAGTGCCAAAAGGAAAGATCAGTCCTCAAAGGGAGCCTTAAGCAGAGTGAGTAATGAGGAGTGGGCTTGCAGAAATTAAGATATCCCTGAATATGAAACAACTGACAGACACACACATACACACACACACCCTGCAAGGGTGTGTCCTCTGGCCACACTTGGTGCCTGAACAACTCTCCTTTCCTTCCTACCCTGACCTCTTCACAGGTCTCTGGTTAGGCAAGAGACAAACCAGAACGCACCAAGATTCTGCATGTCATTGTCCTCTGTCAGACAAAAACATTTTTGACACATGCCACAAAGCTCTCTATAAAACACCGTAGGGGAAGTAGACATCTGCTATGGCTTCCGGGGTAAAATAAATCCTAAGCCAGAGGACCCAGCTTCCTCCCAAGACCCCTTGCCTGTTAGAAACCAAAGGCACAGCAAGAATTTTTTCCCGTCAGAGGATGCCATTGTATGTGAGCATGTGATTGCCAGTGCCCTGATTAGCTTCTAAGTGCTTTCAGCAAAACACTGAGCAGTCATCCAACAAGGTGACTGGCAGTGTCCCCTCAAAGCTCAAGAATGGCCCTAGTGTGCTTGTTACTACAAAGTGTGTGAGTGTGAGATGGTACTTTGCCAAATACATTTTTCTGCTTTTGAATTGGCCAAAAGGTTTCAGCACATTTAATCTACAAACTTTGCTACACACACACACCACACACACACACCCCTCTGAAATATATGCCAATATTGATGTCCTTTACCTCAGGGAGAGTTAGTTCAAGTCTACACAAAGGAAATTAGTAGTCCCCCTAGGTAGATCCAAACAGTCGTGCCCCATGATGGATTGGACTGGCCAGAATGCTTTGGAGAGAAAGTCAGAGCAAAAAGAGAACTGGAGCCTGTTCTCCGTGGACTGCAAACGATCAAAGAATGGTAGGCAACTATGCTTTCTTTCCCCATGGCCCCGATGGGCCCCTATCCTCCCCGCACAGCCGTGTCTTCAGTTATAAAATGGGGGTCATATTTGCATAGTGGCCTTACCCTTTCCTACCTCACAGACGTGTTGTGAGGATTAATGAAATTGTGTCTACAGTGTTTTCAGTTTCTGGAGAAAAACTATTTATGGACATTTCAAGTATTATGTAGATATATAAGTGATCTCAGTTTCTTACTGTTATACTGCTGTGTTGTTTTGACTTACTCTATAAAACTACAGTTAATGTCATGGCCACCTCAAATGGCTATCAGAGCTCTGAACTTCCCTCCCGTGCACCTGACTGATGCAGGCTTAACTGTTCCTGGGACCACAGAAGATGTCTCCCCGCCAACTGACAAGATGGTCCAGGACACAGGTCTCATCAGGATCCAGGTTAGGATGTCACACCTGGATGCCTCGGCACTTCCGGAAGAAGACCTCTGACTTTCATACCCCGAGGTCAAAGAAGAGTACATTATGGTCTGATGTCATATGTTTGCCCTTCATCTTGCTTGCAAGGGTGCATGGTTCGATCCTATGCATCTTGGAAATGAATTTTGTGATTGGTCCAGAAGCTAATTTGCACGTCGGTTCACCTTCTTTGCCTTTAACCTTCTTTTGAGGGCAAGTGGATGTAACATTTCAACTTTGATCTCGAAAGCGTTAGTTCTTACTGACTCATTGCCATGTTGATCTCTTGGAGTACGTTAGCTGAGATCATTTGAAGATGGGAAGGTGTGCAACTCCTTTGATATTTGATGATGTCGTATCTACATTTGTTGTTAAGACATTGCATACCAGTTATAACTCTACCAATTAAAGTGGTTAAAAGCTTGTGTCTAGCTGCGGTGACTCACATTTTGAAATGTTTTATTACCCAGGCTGCTGGGTTTGTTTTTATCGGTCATATTAAGTAGCTCCGACTTGTTCTTAAAGGAGTTGCTCCCCCCACCAACCCCATCAATAAATAATAATTTCTGTAGCACAGGAAGGTCGCTATGATCTTGAAACAGGCTGGGAAACTGCCGGTGTTGAGCAAACCTTCTGAGCAGTCATTTCCCAAATATTCTGTGCGCTTTATCCAGTAGACGTACAAGCAAACATTTCGATTCAATGAGCGAGATGGTAAGCATAATCAAGTCACATTAAAACACCTTGGCATTAGCAATACATGTGGTGTTTGCTCCACTCCATTTCAAAAAATTAAATTCAGCATATTCATCCTTATCTGACAGTTAATTAGCAGGCAATTTCAGCCATCCAAAGTATAATTTCAATCCTGAGAAGCTAACCAAATATTCTTTTGATTTTGAAGAAAAAGCCACCGGCAAATCCCATGCATTTTGCTCTATGGGGAGGAGGGAACCAGCTGCAAACTAGGAGGTGGGGGGAGTTTTATTTCCTCTTTTTTGTTTCACCTTGAGACAGAGCCTAATAGAGTCCTAGCAGGCTTTGAACTTACTATGCAGCCCAAGCTATCACCATTTCAGAAGTGTTAGTCTGATAGGCGAACACCACAAAGACTAAGTCTACATTCATTGGTTCATTTAGTTGTCTGGCTACCAAGACTTGGCATCAAAGACTTGCTAGGCCATCTTAAGGAATAGATCCCAAACATGGAACAAGCCTCTTCTATTGATTGTTCTGGGTGATGTAATCTGAATATACACCCCTCGAAGGCTGTATATTGAGGGCCTGGTCTCCTGTCTGTGGCACTACTGGAGGTTATTGTGAGATCTTTTTGAAGTAGGGTCCAGTAGAAGGAAATTGGGTCATTGATTTAGGGGACCCTCCTCTGCCTTTCAATTTCCAGCTGCAGGAGGTGAGCATCTTCCCACTCGCATCACTGTCCCATGGGAGACAGGACCATGCGTTGACACCTCTGAAAACATAAAGCAAAGCAAAGCTCTTCTTCTGATCCACTGTTCCACTCTGACAGGCAAAGGACCCATAAGTCCGTGACCTCTTGAAGACCTACCTTGGGCACAGAAGATTCCTATTTGATGTTTCTCAGGCTGAAAAGATACCTTCCTACAGGACATGAATTCAGTTCCCAGCACCCTTCATAAGTACAATACAATTGCCTACAACTCCAGCTCCAGGGCACCTGACCCTTCTTTCCAGTTCCTTTGGCCACTTGCACTCATATGTGTGCGTGCGCGCGCACGTGTGCATTTTCTAAGTTCTGATGTCCAAATCAATAGCTTTCCTCATGTGACAGTTTGTCAACATTAAATCATGATCTTTTCTAGAACATCTACAACTGGATAGTTAATGTTTGAGCTTTGTGAGCAAGCACTGAAACAAAAATCACTGTTCCAAGGCACTGGTCTTGTGGAAGGAGAGCTGCAAGAGATCCCTTAAAGGATCTCATCTTTGGCCAGGGCAGAGCCAGCTGTATTCACTCCACCAGAACAGCGCACCGCATGGTAACAACATCAGTTCTCATCAACAAATACATTCTGTTTCTATGTGGACCAATAAATTGAGTGGTTACAATACATTGGGGAACTCAGATGCTGATGGAGCTTGTCTACGTTAGCTTTAAAGGTCATACTCCCTTCCTCATACGAATTCTAAGATGTGAAGCTTCTTTATCAATACACTAAATCTGTCTGTATGCTCAGTAACGAGTAACATGAACTAGCCTTCCCGAAAGTTTAAGTTTAGTTACTGTCAGGGTTGGGACTCAAACCAACTCTCTGTCATCAGAGCTCTTCCCACACAAGAGACTAAGACTAACCCTGCCACCTCCTGCTAATACGGGACTTTCCACCCCTTGCATAGCGCCCTCCCACCCCCCACTAAGCTATTTTGAGCAATCTCAAGGGGTCTGGCATCTAGCCAACAGCAAGCCCAGTCAGCTCCCCAGCACATGTTCCCTGCCTGGCCCTGTCACCTTTGTGCTAACTCCTGCTGCCTGCCAAGCGGATCTTTTCTAGGGGGAAACCGCTCACCATCTTGTCCTGAGAGGACACCAGCACAGGGCTGTGGGCTCCTAGAATCCATTATGAACTTCTTTGTTTCCCTGATATCCATGGGAATCACATTTGAGTCCCCTGCAGAGTCACCCCTGCTGCTAGCCAAGGGTAGCCATTGTGTCAGCTTGTCCTCCTTTAGAACAGTAGTGATACTGTCTCCTTACTTAGCACTTACCATGAGCCACATACCGTTTGGGAGCACTTGAGATGGCTTAACATCCCTGTGAGGCAGATATTAATATCCCCCATAGTATGGAAGAAGCCAAGGGCCAAACCTGTTGTTTTAGAAAAACATAGCCTGTGGACACAGGTGGCAGGGTTTTCGGGCAGATGAAGCGTTGACCTGTGGTCTTCAGAATCTATGCTCTGCAGCCCGCCCAAGCAGAATCCTCATCCCATGCCAGATATCTGGGTACCTGTACTTTGCCAGCCATCAGTCTATCTGTGTGGGATAGCCTGCATCTAGAGCTGGGTACTCAGAATGGAAGCAAGGTTCTCTACAGCAAAGAGTCATAAAGACATTTTATGGCCAAAGACAAGGAGTGTGTGTGTGTGTGTGTGTGCGCGCGCGCGCGTGTTCTAGTCTCTTCTTTAAAAAACAGCAACATTCAGTTATGAGAGCTCTACACTAGTGACTTTTTCTAATCCCTACCACCTCCCCTAAGCCCTACCTAGAAACCTCATAGGCAGGCTGTATATACTATCACTATACAATATCATGAAGAGGAATAAATCTCAGCAGGGGCTCTGAAGGACAAATTTGTTGGGGTATAATAGTTTGGATCTCAAAGGCTCTGCAAAGGCCTGCCTGTTTAAGCTTGATCCCTAAAGTTGCACTATAAGGAAATAGTAAAACTTTCAGGAGGCAGAGCCTAGTGAGAGGTCATTGAGTCATTAGGACATGCTTTTGAAGGGGGCTATGGGACATCAGCACCTCCTCTCTCTCTTTTGGGCCATGAGGAAGGCAGTTTTTTCCCTATGATGGGCTCATCACAAGCCCAAAGGAAGGAGGACAATGAGCCATTGGCTGGCACCTCCAAACTGTGAGCAGGGGTGGGGAACTCTTTATAGATTAATTTTCTCAGATATTTCATTAAAGTGATGGACGGCTAACTAATTAGGTATTATATGAAGATTGAACTATAGCGGTAACCCATTTAATCACCAACTCAATATCAGGAGTCTCCAGGCTTCAGATCCACAAAATCATGAGGACAAGGTCCAGAACTCCATCTTGTCTCCCTACTGTTTCCCCCCTGGCACATGGTCAGGATTCATTTCAACAAACACTTCTGGGTGGAGTGTTGAAAGCTCATCCAGCATAAAGGCAGGCATTACTGGGAAGTGTGAGAAACAGAAGTTCACTGCCAGCCCCAGGGCCAGGACTATCAGCCCTGTTACAGGCATTGTCAGGAAAAGCAAAGCCAAGAACACAGCTCTGCATATTCCAGGAGTTTAGGTTAAAATGTCAATGCAGAGTTGAGAATTTCATGCAGCCCTTAGGGTCTCACATACACTTTGAAGGATCAGGAAGAAGGGATTGGTCAAGGAGGCCATCAGAGGGTCATTGTTCAGATTCTAAGGTTTCAGCCTGCAAGAAGGAAGCAGGGCCCTCAGGAACTCACTGGAGCTGGAGCTGAGAGCAATGAGTTGTACAGAAGAATGAGTCACCTTTTTATGTCTTTCATTTCTTGCCTGAACACCTGGCATTGACAAATGTGAGCTAGAACCACATTTTTTTTGTTTTGTTTTTTAGAGACAGGGTTTCTCTGTTTAGCCCTGGCTGTCCTGGAACTCACTCTGTAGACCAGGCTGGTCTCGAACTCAGAAATCCACCTGCCTCTGCCTCCCAAGTGCTGAGATTAAAAGTGTGTGCCACCACCACCCAGCTCGAAAAAACAAACAAACAAAAAAAAAAAGAAATGTAAATAAATAAAATAAGGAATTAAAAAAGAAAAAGAAGAAAATAGAACCACATTTTAAAAAGGAATTCTAAGAGATGTCCTTTCAGGCTTCTATATGTCATAGGAAAGGTAACCATTCCAAGTCCAAAAAGGCAGGACTGTAGGTCACTGTGTCTCCAGGCAGACACATCCCATACCTAGTTAGCATGCATTCTTCCTCTGGTGACAAATTATAGCCCATTAATTCACTTTATAGTGTGTGGAAGATGAAGAAGAATAAAAAAACCTGAGGTGTGTATGTACACATGTACATACTAGAGATCTGAGGGTGTGTATGTACATATTAGAGACCTAAGGGTGGTGTGTATGTACATAAGTACTTATTAAAGAGCTGAGGGTGTGTATCTACTCATGTACATATTAAAGGCCTGAGGGTGTGTATGTGCATATTAGAGACGTGAGGGTGTTATGTACACATGTACATATTAGAGCACAGAAGAAAATCCATGCTGAAACTTCTTTTTTGCCCAACCGCATAACCTTGTTATAGTTTGTCCCTTTTACCTTCCCATAGCCATGGCTGGAAGGTGACATGAAGACATGTCCCCAGGGCCTTCCCTCAACATTTCACCTGCCCATGACTTTTTGAGGTGGAATGACATAACCTTTCTATCCAAACAATAAAAACCTGAGCCCTAGAAGAAATAAAGAGAACTGCTGAGCTGGATAATGTTTCTGCCACTTAAACATTTTCAAAAGACAAATGAACCAAGAAAAAAAGACCAATAAGGAAAGAATGGAAAAAGGAGAACTGTGTCCATTGTGCAAACCTTCTCCCTCCTGATTTTAAGTTGTGTCCTTCTCTCCTATTCCATCCTTCCATCCCACCTCATCTTCCTCACTAAAGAAAGGAAGGAAAGGGAGGGAGGGAGGGAAAGAAGTAGAGAGGGAAGGAAGAAGAGTGAGTGAGTTTAGGGTGAAAATGGAGAATGTGCTCAAACCATTCTGAGCATGTAACCTCCTACACTCAAAGTCATGGATCATTCCAAATGCCATATACCCACCTGGCAGCTTCCCATCTCCGTGTGTGGCTCTGTGAGAACTATGAATTCCTCAGAAAGACTAAGGGTGCTATGAGAAAAAAGAAAGAAAGGGCAGTGTCTTATTTCTATTCCTGCACAAAACATCATGACAAAGAAGCAAGTTGGGGAAGAAAGGGTTTATTCAGCTTCCACTTACACATTGCTGTTCATTACTAAAGGAAGTCAGGACTGGAACTCACACAGGGCAGGAACCTGGAGGCAGGAACTGATGGAGAGACCATGGAGGGGTGCTGCTTACCCGCTTGCCTTTCCTGGCTTTCTCAGCTTGCTTTCTTATAGAACTCAGAACTACCACAATGGGCCCTCCCACCCTTGATCACTAGTTGAGAAAATGCCTTACAGCTGGATCTCAAGAAGGCATTTCCTCAAGGGAGGCTCCTTTCTCTGTGATAACTCCACCTTGTGTCGAGTTGACACACAAAACCAGCCAGTACAGACAGACACACATAGAAGCATAGATGGCTATGGCTACCTGGCACTACCATTACAAAACATAAATAAAGCCGGAGACAGTGGTACACGTCCATCATCTCAGCAGTCACTTGGAAGGCTGACGTAGGAGAAGAGTAAGTGTGTAAGTTCAGGGTTCATCTGGGCAATGTCATGAAATTGTCTCCCAAAACTCAAACCAAAGAAAGACTAAGATCTTTGTGCCCGGTGGCTGGTAAACACTTGTGCTTGCCTCTTCTTTCTTTTCTCTGTTGTAAGAAGGGATGAGAAATTGGAACAAGAAATGCAAACACAGCCAGGCAGTGGTGGTGCACGCCTTTAATCCCAGCACTTGGGAGTCAGAGGCAGGTGGATTTCTGAGTTCGAGGCCAGCCTGGTCTGCAGAGTTAAGCTCCAGGAAAACCAGGGCTATACAGAGAAACCTCCATCTCGGGCGGGGAGGGTGCGGGGGGGTGGGGGATGCAAGCACTGTTAGTGGGCAAGTGACAGCTGAAAATGAAAAGGATTAGAAACCTGGGTTTGCTCCTGAAACACCCACTCACAGAGTTAAAGTGTCCCCCTCCACGCTCTGGCATGCCTTTTCACAACACAAAGACCCCACATGTAAATACAGGTAAAGGCTCCACTTAAAAATATGTGGGCTCCGTAGTGTAGACTTTGGCTAATTAGGAAAGTGTGTCTGGTGGATTGAAGGTGCTTCTTTTTTTTTTTTTCCTGGTGGAGTCCTGGGAACAGGAGGCTGGCTTAAATGCCAGTTTATGTTTTGACAAAATGGTACTGATAAAGATATCAGTATGAGCAAGCTAAATCATGGCTGCCACCGGATATCCAGAGAACCCCAAAGTAAATAGTGATGCAATCTCTTATATAACTAGGGGGAGAGTGTTGTTTTGCTTTTCTGGTAGAATGCCACTTCTGTGTGGTTATAAAAAAAAATAAAGTCTTGAGATCAAGGGCCTTTACCTGAATCTTGACGCACTTCTGCCAGCGTGTCCACATCTGTCTGGTCTTACTGTGGGGCCTACATGTGTGCCGGTGACTGCCTGGCTGTGGCCCATGTGGCCCAAAGTAGACCTTGGTGTTTGTTGTCAAGCAGCCCTCCTAGTGACCTTTGCTCAGAGTGAATAAAGCCTGGCTTATCTGCCCTGGATGACTGGAGTTCTTTTCAACACCAGCACCACCACTGACACCACACCCTATCCCCGGTTTCCTGTGACTCTGCTCCCTTCCTGGCATCAAAGTGTGAACCTCACGTGGGGTCTTGGCAACCAGACAGGGCAGTTTTCACTGTGCTGAAGGTCTGGACATACACAGCACCTCTGTCACTGGAGTGCAAGTTTTCTACTACTGAGCTCATGCACAGGGCTCACTCTAAGGAATCCGAGATGCATCCCTTCATGGGGGTCTCCTGTTCCCTGTTCAAGAACTGTAAACACCCATCTGAAGCCTCCCCCTTTCACACCGAAGCCTTCAGCTACCTGAAGGAGTTCTCTGACTGCACAACAGCCTCTCAGCCTCTCCTGAAATTAGTTTACCAGTTCTTTTTTTTTTTTTTTTTGTGAAAGTCCATCTTTCAATCCATGTCCCCTCCCTTTATTTGATGTGAATTCCCAGGTAAGGCATTTGTAAGAGTTTATGGAACAGTCAAGAACTCCATTACCAAAAATTCATCCCTTAGGATCATGTTGTTTGGCCAAGCTTGGATCCTTATCATTACATTCCACACCCCTCAGTCCATCGTGTATCTTATGACTAATTTACACTGACTTCTAATAAACCATCAGTTTCAGCTGTAGGGCAACAGCAATGGCACAGATGTCTTATTGTGGATAACGTCCTACTTATGAGAAACCTTTGTAAGACTGGATGTCTCAGCATCCGCCATCTCAAGTCAAGCAGTGCCTGTTTCCAAATATACCGTGAATCATGAATGGTATCTTTGCTTGAAATGAGGATTCCTGCCTATTAGCTAATTATACTGACATCAATCCCCTCTGAGCTAGGAAAAGATCCCAAGTCTCAGGTGAGCTATTTTTGGCAGAGGTAATTCCATGTAACAGAGATGAAGTTCTTTGCATAATCAGGTTTCAACATGTCAGTAGCAATTTGGAGTGATATTAAAGTGTTTCTGGCTTTTGAAAGGCTTCCACATGTTCTTAAGTCTGTTTCGTGTTTCTAAGAAGAAAAACAAAAGCTGAACATTTTGTCAACTTAAAGAGTGTTTTGCTACGAGGATGCTGAGACCTGTGCTTGGACACTCAGGCCTGAAATGCAACCCAGTATCCAAGGAAAAGAGCCCAGCCTGGAAAGGCTGACGTCACAGGTTTGAAATGCTCAAACTCTTAAGCAAGCAAAGAGGAGTCATGGAGGGTGATGGTAGCCCATTAATTAAAATAAAATTATAGTCAGCTCATTTCCAACTTGATACCCAATTTCATCAATCGTCCCCTTCTAGGACAATTTGAGACATTGAAAGACAGGAATAGTGCCTAAATATTGACAGCAACCTAAAACAGCATTATTCAAAAAGTCATCATTAATACCATGATTAAATTTATGAGATTATTATGATTTCTGTACCCTTTTGTTATACATTGTAATATTTCAAATGATCTATCTTCCACTTTGGTAAGTTTCTTATCAGTAGCAACAGAATTTCTTACTATATGGAAATCATAATATTTTATTTACTTTTGGCAGATGAATTTGTTCTCTATAGAGATTACTTATGTATTAAACTGCTTCTTGCCTATTTCTAATTTCCTCTTCCTCCTCTATTTCAGAACTTCCTGTTTTAGAGGGACACTGTGATAGTCAGATAAAAACAATGTGTGTCTACTGTCACATGAGAACCATCATGTCTTAGTTCTGTCTGTGAGGAACCACTAGGAAGTCTCCTCAGGGGAATGATATGTTCGCCCTTCCCTCTTCCTAAAATGGAATAAAATTGTGATGGCTGCTCTACTGGCAGCGGCAGCCATCTTTGCTATGAAGTAATTGCAAAGACAAAACTTAAAATGGCTTCATTATGAGAAAGGTATCTGTAGTTCTAATGGTGTCATGAAGCCCTGTGTCAACACTAGCTACACAGCCTGGTCCCAGACTTGAGAAGAGCAATGAATCAATTGTTAATTCAAGTTACAGTCATTTGAGAGTTACTTTCCTCTGTGTACCTGAAGTTGTTGTTACTGAGAACTTTGTAAGAGATTGCATTTAGGAAGAAGTGCCAAAGCTTCCATGGTCTTGTACCCATAGCTGATTTATGGTGGTTTGAATAATGATGGCCCCATAGGACCATAGGGAGGAGCACTATTAGAAGGTGTGGCATTATTAGAGTGGGTGTGGGTGTGGCCTTGTTGGAGGAAGTACTTCACTAGGAGGTGGGCTTTGAGCTCTAAAATGCCCCTGCTAGGTCTAGTATGACATTCATACTAGACAGCTGATCTAGATGTAGAACTTTTAGCTTCCTCTCCCGCACCATGTGTACCTGCACAGAACCCTGATTCCCACCATGATGATAATGGACTAAACCTCTGAAACTATAAGACAGCCCCAAATAAATATTTTTCTTTATAGGAGTTGCCATAGTCATGTGTTTTACAGCAAGAATATCCTAAGACAGCATTTTTCATCAGGCAATAAGGTAGTAAAGAAATTTAAGTTGCTGGTCCAGTAACACTCAAAGTTCTATTATTTATTGTTATATTTTTTAATACCATCTTTGGGTATGTGTGCAATCTCATCAAGTTATGTGTCCCAAATCATGTAACTTCAGAGTCTATTTTCATTATACTGACAGTCTATGTTGTGGAAGTTTGCTCATGTATTAAAATTATAAAACTTATCTAATCATTGATATTATGTTTGAATTTCAAATATGTTAAGTTTTGGGATCATTTTAATGAAATTGTAAACTCATGTGATGACTAAAATTAATATTAATAAATATACATATAGGTATGTGATAAAAAAGAAAATTTGAAAAAGAGCAAGATAGAGTGTATGGGAGCATTTGAAGCATGAAAAGGAATAGGAGAAATAGTCTAATTATACTACAATTTCAAAAAATAAGATAAATCATTAAGAAATAACAAATATAAATCATTTCACCAATAAGGTATGATGGTAGCAATGAGTTATGAAAAATATTCAGATTATAAGCCTTCCTATGCACAATAGTCTGTAGTGACCTCACCTCCAGTGTAGGTAGATGGAGATATAAGGTAGATGGAGAGCCTGTAAATCTCAGAACTGCAAAGAAAAATAATTAAGTATCCAAAGACATCTGCATGGAGGCTCAGCTAAGCTAGCCTGGAAACCGCCCAGGATTATGACCACAAACTGGGGGTCAAAAGAACGTGAACATGTATGCATGCATGCATCCATCCATCCATCCATACATACATACATACATACATACATACATACATATGTAAAATAAGCAGAAAGTAACTGCTGAATTTTTGCAGGAATTGAATGCAAGAGTTCAGTTGGAATAAAATAGCACAGTTAGGTAGAGGAGGAGAGGAAAGTTATCTTGAAGAATTAAAAGCTGAGACTGGAGGGTAGGCCTCCCATTACCCACCCAGCATAAAGATGTCTAGAGCACTGTGGGAAGGAAGGTCTAACTAGTTAAAGGGATCTTGCCTCTGTCATTCCATCTTTAAGTAGCCTGGGAGGAGAATCTGTGACCACCTGCAGCAATGACTAAGCTTTCTGAGGCCCAAATGAACACAGTAGTAGAGATGGCTTGAACCTCACCGAAGTGGTCCCTTAACACACAAATACCTTGAGAACATTTGGTTTGTTAGGAAGAAAATAAAATTTGTCTTCTAATGAAAAAAATGTGAAATCTATTTACAAAAATGGTTGGGGTTTTTTTCCCTGCATTACATACATGTATGAAATCATCAAGAGGATAAAAACATAATTTTATTGTTTTTATTGTTTAAGATATTTGAGAAGTGATTAGGTCATGGGAAGTGGAGCCCTCAAGAACTAGATTAGTGCTCTTATGAAAGCATCCCAGAGAAGAATCCAAGAGCAACTTCTGACAGGAGCAGGACCACTATCTTTGAGGAAGGCTCTCACTAGGAGCTAAATTTGCTTTTACCTACAACTTAGACTTCACACGTTTCCAAAACTGTGAAAAGTACATTTCAATTATTTATAAGCCACCCACCAGTCTATTGACCTTTGCTCTACTAACTTGAGTGGAAGAAGATTCTGGCTAAGGTTTACAAGGGTTATCAGGGGTACGTGGAGACGCTGAGAATCTTCATCCCCCTGAATAGCTCACCCTTACATAATCACAAGTTCATTTTATTTCATTTGCTCTCTGTATTTTCCAATGCCTCATCTTGTTGGAGCTGTCAGCTTCTCTATAGTGAGAGCTCAGCTGCTCCATTCTGTAAACTGGGACTGTGAGACTACGGAGTAAATGCTCAGATTCTCTTCAGTGTCCTCACATGAAAACAAAAACCTGCCCAGGCTCACAAGCGACAATATCTCCTCCTTGCCACCCTGGGTTTTTGCCTTTTCCCCAAGTTGCCATGGTTTTCTCCAGGATCCAAAATTATTGATCAGTGTTGTCACAAATCAAACAGACTCATCATGCTTTAAATCCTTAGAGACTAGAGGCTCCTCCCCTTTCCCACTGATCAGGGAGGTGACGGATGTGATGACCTCTGCAGTCCTGATCTAAGCCTTGCCAAGGCTGTGCTGTAAGCCTTGCAAAAGGGAAGCCAGCTCATAAAGAAAAGGTTAAGGACTTGGCCTTAAGAACTCCAAAAACATTAGCATATAACTTCCCCTAAATAATTTAGAAATTGTGCTTATTAGTTGAATCTTTAGCCATGGTACTCCAGGATGCCTCAGACTTGAAAGGCACCAGACTTGAAAAGATTCTGTCTTCAGTGTCCTAAGGGGCTCCCAGAAGAGATGGCAAGAGAAACAACTCTCTATTCTCAAGGAACTTAGAATCTAGGGGGAGGGACAACTAACCAACAGATGAATAAGGTATGATAAGTTCTAGTGTGTGTATGAATTTAAATACAGGTCATGACACATAGAGGCTCTCCATTCTATTTGTAAGGAAAAGGACATTTGACTCCATTACAAGACCTTTCCCTTTGAGTCTAAGGCACTGACGCCTTTAGAATACTTTATATAACTCTGAAAAGTTTTAAATCATACTTGTAAGCTAGTGTTTGGCATTTCTTGAAGGGTAGGGAATAGATTAAATTTCAAGCCAAAAGGAGTCAACTATAAAATGGAAACTTTTGGTACAGTTTCCTGTTCTATCAACTTGATAATACTTAAATATCCCCTAGAATTCTAAGGAGCAAATATACCATATGAAAATTAATAAAGTGGAACCATGGCATTGAACATGGCTGAGCAGTGGCTTTGGAGTAGGCCGTGGAGCATTTGGGTTCTATGCCAGGGAGTAGTATAACTCGGTCAGAGGGTAGATTTAGTTTTAGCTTCCCAGGGTTTTTCAAGCTGATTTCCAGAGTGCTGGGCCAATATATAATCCCACTGACTGAAATCAGGGTTGTCTTTCCCCGTATCCGCACCAGTATCTGTTGTCTATAGTCTAGTTGATTTACCATGCTGATTCAGGTGAGATGAAACCCCAAAGTTGTTTCGATTTGCATTCCCCTAACTGCTGCGGATGCTGAAGGTTTAATTTTTATTTTATTTCTAGATACTTCTCAGCCACTTTTATTCCTTCTTTTGAGAACTCTGTTAGCTCTATAGCCTGTTTTCTGAATGGGCTGGGTGGGGGGGGTTGTTTTGGTGTTTTTGATTCTTTAGTTTTTTTCAGTTTATATATAAAAATTAATAACATATATACATATATGCTATTAATTCTCTGTCAAGTGTATGCTAGCAAAGATTCTCTCCCATTTTGTTAGTTTACTCTGATTGTTGCTAGCAATATAATATATATATTAAAAAATAAAGAAAATTAGGCCATGAATGTGTATGTATGTGTGTGTGTGTGTGTGTGTGAGAGAGAGAGAGAGAGAGACAAAGACAGAGAGACAGAGACAGAGAGAGAGTGAAGGGATTGGAGTGAAAAAGAGAAGAGAATAAATTATGTAATTATATTTAACTCCAAAAACTAAAAGACAATATTTAACAAATAGATGTGCATGGAGGATAGAGATGACCCGGCAGGCACTATTCTCTGACAGTCACTGTGCTTGGCTAGGGTGACAAGGACCTGGCCAGCAGGAGGCACATTGCCACTCACTGCTGCCCAAGCTCAAGCTCTTCTTCCTGACTGCTTCTTCTGCTGTTTGGATGGATGTGTGGCTAGGAAGCCAGGCAGGTAGCGATTTCCCACTGATCCTATCAGCTCTCAGTCATTCTCACGTGGGTGGCTGGATGGACCTGGCTTTCAGATCAACTCCGTTCAATTCACCCTTCAGACCTTCATTTCTCCAGCCTCTCTCAATACACAAGATTTATTTAATTCTTTTAATAACAAATCCCATAGCGATATCTCAGATAGATCAGCTTCCCAGCTTACTTGTGAAGTTGTAAGTTATTGGAAAAGGTCATTCTGGGGCTAGAGAAGTGGCTCAGACATTAAGGACATAGACTGCTCTTCCAGAGGACCCAAGTTTGCCTCAGAATCTATGTCACTAGACTCAGGACCACTTTTAGCTGCAGCCCTATCCAGAGAATCGACACCCTTTTTTGGAATCCTTGAGCACCCACACTCATGTGCACATATCCCTACCCAAACATACATACATGCATATGAGTGTGTGTGTATACATTATATATAATTCAAAATAAGTGTAAATCTGTAAAATATGAAAAAATTAAAAGGTCATCCCATTCCAGTTTTGGACCAAATGTCTTTCCCATGTAGTATCCTAATTTTATCCTTATAGTATCAGTGTGAGTATAGCATCATAACTCCTGTTCACAAACAGAGAAACAATATAAAGGAAATGACCCAGCTGGCCTAAGAGTATCCAAGTCAAGCAGAAAGTTTTAGTTTCTATTGGACAGCTGCCTTTATTTGGGGCACATATATACACCCAGCAAAGAGCCTGCTGCTTGGGTACAATTACAAGATCAGTAAGAAAAGGACATAAATGATGTAATGGATAAGGAAATTGGTCAAATAATGAAGTCAGGGAGGCAAGATTAGAAGCAGGAAGGAGCAGAAATTAAAGAGCATAAATTCTCCCAGCCACGCAAGATAAACACAGTGCTAGCCTCTTGCCGTTGGTTAGAAAGCAAAGAAAGCACAAAGCCTTCAAGTGAGTGAGTCAAGATGAAGCCCGTTTTTAAGCATCCCGGTTCGTCACTATCAGAATCTATAAGCTTATGACTCATGGTTTCTATTTGCTGCCATAAGGTAGGCTTGAGGCAGTCAAGTATGGAAGGGGTTAGTTCAGTTCATAGTCTTGGAGTTGCTTAGCTGTGATGGATTGGCATATTGTTTGGAGGTCTTTTGTAAAGGCATCATGGTACATAGAATGAAACTGACCACCTCATGGACAGGAAACAAAATAAGAAACAGTAAAAGTTAGGAACTGATGGCCCAAAACCAAAGGAACATCTATGAAGCCCCACTTCCCAGAACTTCCACCCTCTCCCAGTCGGTGGCTCTAATCTTTAGTCCATGAACCTTTAAAAGACCTTCAATATCCAAACTACAGATCTGAACCAATAGGAAGGGGGAAGGGAAAATGATAACAAAATTAAGAAGCAAAGGCTGAGTTAGGAAGAGAGTGGGAGACAATGACACACAACGTTCATGCAACCAAAACAGTTTCCTGGTCACATGCCGGTTCTATTGAGGTTGTAGGAATATGATGAATATTTCTCATCCACATGCAGCTTGCATTCCATGAAGTAAGACAGACATTAATCTGAAATTTTAATGACTACTATATTACCAGCAATTTATTTTAATTACTATATATAATGTGTGATGTTTGGGTGGGCATTTTAATGTATACCCTAGAGATGAGATTAATATCCTAATTACCATAATCAGAGAACCACAATATACTCTATGAGGTAGCATTTTAAAGCTAATCAAATTGCTCCACAGGCCTCTACCCTCCACCCATCAATACTTTAATATCAGATTAATGACAAGTTTGTTAATGAGTGTGAAGGACCTGTGGGTGATTTTGCTTTGGTCAAATACATAATCTTCTATTTGAATAACCAAAAGGATAGCCATGCCCCTCCTTGCATAAATAAATGTGGGAATCAGAAAGTCTCCTAGCCTCATGACCCTTGGATTAATGCCCTAGTATTTCATCTGGATATATATCCTAACGACCCTGCTTAGAAATGTAGCTGAATCCTACTGCCATGTGTGAGCATGAGAGTCCACTGAGCCCTTTAATTCATGTGCTAACAAGCTTTGGGACAGTTTCTGCTTGTTTGATGGCATCTGTTGCACAGATTTGAAGTTCACCTTCAGTATGATATCTCTGTTGACTGTGAGTGCTGGGTTAAATATAACTACAAATGACTGGTTTACATTATTTTATAATAGCATTTCAATTCCAAGTGTAAGTCCCTCTGGGACACAACATTCAGGGCGATGTGGTGAGGCATGGCATCTATTCCTGCTCTAGTCTTATAACTCAGAATTAGAGTTTACATGAGGAAGGAAAGGTGACATTGGCTAAGGCAGGAAAGTGCCAATTCACATGTAGGCTGGGCTGGTCGGTAAAGATGTTATTTACCTGGAATTAAAACAGGACACACAAACAAACGAATGAATGAATGATAGATACACTCCAAAGGAAACTTCAGAAAAAAAGAATACCAAGATCCAACATACAAAGTTTTCCTCTTGAAAACAAACAAAGCCAAACTAAGATACTGATACGGGTGGAAAAGAAGTTTGGTCTTGGTCAACTGCAATAAGCTGAGGAAGATCCGGGCCGAGGCTGATTTGCTCAGGTGTTAGCTATGCTACTGTGTTAAGTATCACTGGTGTGCTTGACAGGGTGGGGGTGGGGTGCTTCCTTTGGCATCACTGCGCTTGGTAATGCCAGCTTTTGTACCAAGGCCCAATTACCCACAACTCCTCAGTGGAAAAAAAAAACCAAACCTAACTCATTTGCATAATTGTTTCCTTTGCTGCTTCCTTTATAAAAAATAATGAGCCATTATGCACATAATTAAAGCAAGCTTAACAAACGAGGGCCTGGCTGACAAGAAACACATGAGAAGGTCAAGAAAAATTAGCAAGGACCCTGGTCTGCTAAGCAGAAGGCCAGTCCCACAGGCACCTTCTCCAGGGAGCGGTACTCCCTGGGGGGCGCAGGGCGGGACTTAAGGTTCTCAGAGAGTTCAGGCTTCCTGAGGAAACACTTAGCCCGCCCTGCTCCGGGCTCCTTTTCTTTCTGGCTTCTAAATGATGAATATCTGGCTTCTTATCCTAGCACTTTACAACAAATCTCTCACCCCCTCACCCTGACTCATTTTCCCAAAGAACCTGGCCACAAATAACTACGTGAATAAGTGGAGGTTCTTCAATCCCAAGAAGGTTCATGAAGACACGGAGACGGCATCCTTTTTGGTCTCAGAGCAGATAGAGCATGGGAGAAGTTAAATACCTTTTCCCCCAGTTAAGTCTAATCCATAAGTACTTCTTCTAAAATTTATTTGTTGTGTATGTGGTTCAGGCAGACAGACAGACAGACAGACTGAGATGGGTAGGGAGCGCAAATGTGCCATAGCACGTATGTGTGGCATTCAAAGGACAGTGCTGTGGAGGTCCCCCCCCCACGCCCCCTGGGCTTCCACCATCACGTGACTTCTGGAGACTGAACTAGTCTTATCAGGGCTGCATGGCACACACCTTTACGGACTAAGCCATCTCCTCAACTCTAAAAATTGAGTTTATTTTTTATTTTATTTATGTATTTATTTTTAGTGTATGTGTGTGTGTGTGAGAGAGAGAGACAAAGACAGAGAGGAAGAGGAGGGAGAGGGAGGGAAGGAGACATGTGAGTGCAGGTACCCACACGCCACAGCACAACTTTGAGGAGTCAATTCTTTCCTTTCTCCAAGGGTTCTGAGAGTCAGATTCAGGTCTTCAGGTTTGCGTAGCAAGTGCTTCTACTTACAGAATCATCTCACTGGGCATTTTCTTCAAAGCATCTTCTTCCTTATGGTACTAATGGATCTTTCTTCCTGGGCATCTTATACACCTGGTCCATTTCTTCCCCTTCACACTCAACAACCCAGTTCCTAGAGGGAAGAATGAGGAGCAGGAGATCTTAAAAAAAATGCAGTCTTAGGCCTCCTCTCCAGACTTATGAGTCTGAATGAACATTTTACTACTTTCTACTTTAAAGTATGAAAAGCAGTCATCTAGAGAACTCCTTCAGTTTAGTTTCATATTGAGGTGGTTTGAATAGATATGGCCCCCACAGACTCCTGGATTTGAATGCTTGGCCATAGGGGATGTCATTATTAGGAGGGGTGACCTTGTTGGAGTAGCTGTGGCCTTGTTAAAGGAAGTGTATCACTGTAGGGATGGGCTTTGATGTCTCTTATACTCCAGCCCAGTGTGGCACACAGTCTCCTGCTGCCTGCTGATTAAGATACAGAATTCTCAGCTCCTCTAGCACTGTGTCTGCCTGCCTGCCACCATGCTTCCTACTATAATGATAATGGACTAAGCCTCTGAAACTGTAAGCCAGCCCCAGTTAAATGCTTTCCCTTATGGTCATTGTGTCTTTCCACAGCAATGAAACCCTAACTAAGACACTTCTCCCATAGTGTCTGACCAACTTCTATGGCATAGCATTATTTAAAGGATTCCTGTCCATGATTATGGGGTGGCCCAGCACAACACATGACCCTGGAGAGGCAAGATCATAGCAGTTTACCTGACACATGTCCTCCCAGTAGGGAAGGAGTATGCTGCACACCCCACAGGCCCCTGTGGATTTCCACTCAGGACAGAGTAAAAAGCTAACAGCTGTGGGAAGCAGGGTTAGTAGAGAGAGTGGGATGTTTCCTACAGGTGGCTATGACCAGATCTTTTGAATAAATCTGCAGGCCATCATGAGCTGGAACAAAAGCGGGCACTGCTCCTCACTTGTTTATGGCAGGGGTATTTGGTTTGTGGGGTCTTGTCAACAGGAACTACACAGGGAAGAAAACACACAGCTAGTTAGACCATCCATGGTCATTCAGCCTCCTGTTTGGCCGGATGTCAAGGCCACACGTCAAGGCCACACTCGGGACTGAACCTTAGCTTTAGGCCTTATGGCAAATAGCAAAGCCATGTTATGAAACTACACATAGATGTGATGACATGAAATTATAGGAGTGTCTCTGAACTAAATTAGAATGTCTCATTCTTTACTTTTGATCTGTCCCTCACTCACCACACTATGCCCAGCATCTAACATGTGACAGGAACTAAAATAAATATTTATTGAATTCATGAAAAAAAATTACAGGCATATAACTACCAAGCATGGCATGTAGAGTATTAGAAGAGTTCATAAGTTTTCACAGCCTCCATTGCTCCTTTACCTTAGTCTTGGTTATATAATAACCAGACCCAAATAAACAGAAGAGCATAGTTAGTGTATAAAAGAATTTAGACTGTGATAAATGAGCTATTTTATTCAGGAAGAAATTACATAGTATCCGATTGTTCAATGAAGGTCAGAAAACTTCGATTAAGCCAGCATAATTCAAGTGCCTTCTACGTGCCAGACACTACCAGTTGCTCCTGTATATAATTTAATTTCATCCTAACCCTAGATAGCAATTGGTCTCATCCCCATTTCATAGATCAGAGAACTGAAGAGACTTTTACCCATTCAAAGCTGGCCCTGCTTGCTATCTCTAATTATGACATTCACCAAGGTAACCTATCAACTGTTATGATAATACAATGATACCTCAGCAATACAAGAGGGGCCCTCCTAGCAGCAGAGGTACCAGTCGCATTTTGGGAGATGTCGACAGGAGAAAAATGTTGAATTTATTGGGCTACCTAACAGTAAGAGCAGTGAGGAAGAGGGACAGGTATAAAATGCTTTGGACTTGGTGATACTGATAAAATCTGGCAGTAACTGGAGAAGCTTACAATAGGAAGAGACAGGCTAGGGCATACAGTAACTATCAATTTTTCTAGCCGGAGTTCTATCTGATTAATGGATGGCATCCAGAGCCATGCACCAGGAAGGTATCTTTCAGTCCCCAGAAGTGTTCTTGCTGCTTCATGGTAGCAAAAGCACAACAGATTGGCCAAGAATACAGACTCTCACACTGACTTCCAAAGCTCGGATCTCAGCCTGTTTGCTTGCTGGCCATGGATCTGGGCTGGTTATTTAATTTATCTCTGCTTCAGTTTCCATCTGCAAAATAGAGATAATAAGGAGTTTCTTTTTGCGGCACTGTGGGGATGGAATATGTTAATATACATGAATTACTCAGAACGGTGCCAGGGACTGAGTATCCCGTGTAATGAGAGGCAGTTATTGTGGTGAGTCAGTATTATGCTTCTGACTTACACAAAAGGTCAATAAAATAAAGTGATCATGTGACACTTATCTAAGCAAACAGAGCTGCGTGGCCCAGAAACCATCTTTAGATAAGGGTATAGAAAAATGTAGTTTATGTTGAAGGACTATAAAAAATAGTCCTTGGCTTTTCAACAAATTAGGAAATTGGGATAATAGGATCTCATAACATCTTGCCTTCTACCTAGAGTCTGTCTGACGATGCCCCTGATGATGCTTTGAGTAATCACTGGGCATCCCATCCCATAATTAATAACATCTTCTTCCCCATAATGAGAGAGAGAGAGAGGATTAGTCATGTGTTCATCATGTAGAAATTCTGTCTCAGAATCCCACTTCCACAGTTACATGTTTCCATTTGATTTGGTTGGTTGGTTTTTGTTTTGCTCTGAGACAGTTTCTCCTTATGTTCATCCTGCCTCTGCCTGGTGAGTGCTGGAAGTCAAGTGTGTGTCACAGTAACTGACTTATAACCTTTTTTGTTTTTTGAGACAAAATTTCTCTGTATAACAGCCCTGGTTGTCCTGGACCTCTTTTTGTAGACCAGGCTGGCTTTGAACTCACAGAGATCTACCTGCCTCCCAAGGGCTGAGATTAAAGGCACCACCACACCTGACTAAAATCCCTTTTTGAAGCCCTCTTCCTAAATTCTCCTCCTGGTACCACTCTTTCGATCATTAGACCTTGCAGAATACATGAAGTTCATTTGAATAAAGCAATAAGCAGTTTAGCTAAAGGATTATTAACAAAATGTAGGAAAAAATACTAAGAATGAGAGTGAGCAACAAGAGGTCTTATATTCTAGGAAAGTATGAAAAAATTAATTCTTTATCAGAAGGTAGTGGAACCTGTCACTAACAGATGGTCACCTGACAGGATCTGTGTCTGGGCACAGGCTAACATAGAAGGAAGGGACGTAGACATAAGTGCCTTGCCTCTCTCTGTTCTCTCACCCTCTGATCTTCTGGAAGCCAAAGAATAAAAGACCCCAACCATACTCCTCACTATGTGTCAGCCCTTCACAGGATGCAGGAGGGTGGAGAGGGGAGAACTGGGTACCTTAATAATAAGTACACAGAGTGAGGGTTCTAACCACACCTAGCAAGAAAGGAAGTCATTATCTGAAATGACTAAAAGTGAGGTGAGCCATCAGCTTGTTGAAGTTTCGGAAGGACCCAGGGGTGTCCATCTAAGACCAGATCTGTGATATCATTGAATCAAGTGTTGTTCAGGCATTCTGTCAACAATTCCTGACTTTAAAAGAATATGAGGTCCACTTCTCCTAGAGTCACATATATTATTAACCCCCAAGTTATCTTAGAATCTACAGGCAGTTGGCTTTGTCTTTAGTTACCTTTCAAAACGTCCGATATGTTCCCGTGTAACTGGAACACACCTTAAAATGGATGGATTCTGCATGGTTTGAGTATATTTCCTGATTAGGTGGACCACACAAGTGCTCTCTGTGTGGCTTTGGATTTGCCAGTGACATCACTCCATCCTGCTGAGGTCATTCTATCATGTCAGCCTCTCTGTGCTACAGTTCATGGGGTCTCCCAAATTCAAATGTCAAGTAATGGTAGTAAGATGTGACAGCTTTAGGAAGTGACTCACCCATAAAGCAGCTTAAGAATGAGAATAAAGTACTTTTAAAATAGATTTCACACAGCACCGGGTTACCTTCTACATATAAAGACACATTAAGAAAGTCCCGATCATATCAAATGCAAGTACCCAGATCCAACTTCCCAGACTCCAGGGGTGTGAGAAACCCAGTCTCAAAACAAACAAACAAACAAACAAAGAAGATTAAGACATGCTCTGACTTATGCTTGCTCCTCTTCTGCTGCCTTATGGCATTCTCTGCCGTCCAGGAATGTTCAATATATTTTCTCAGTCAAGTCATCAGCACCTCCTATGAAGTGGCTGTAGCTCAGCTCACCCCTTAGGACACATGCCCACCTGTGACAATTAAGTAGCAGCCAGACTGGGGGAGCGGAGTCTCTGTAGAGAGATATATTGCCATTGGCACATGCAAAATCAAGTAGGATTGTTTTCTGAGAAAGTAGAGCCAAACAATTTAAAAGCTTAGAAAGAAAAAAAGAAAACCATGAGAGAGTAAAAGTATTTCATTTCAAGCCAGCAGTTGGTCTAGGTATAGACACTATTATAACCTGACTGCCCCTCCCCCTAGCATAACTATAACCATTTTGTTCCATGCCTGGCAGTTACTTCATACTGTTGCTGTAGCAGACCTTCCAGTCACTGACACAGAGAAGTGACTTGGCTCAGAGTAAACATGCTGACCACCCACCCTGTTTTGTTCTGTATGAGGTTTGCTGATCTTAAGAAATTGCACAAAGCTTTATGTAGGATCCATCAAATCAAAGGTCAGTATGAACTGTTATGTCTAAAATATCTTAAGTCAGAGCTGACCACTGGGCAGCACTTTCTGAACCTGTATATGAATTTGTGGTGGATTTCATGGATAATTTTGAACTATGTCCCTGGTCTGACCAGTATTAGGGTGTGTGTTCAATAAACTATTCTTGCTTAACTGAATTCAGTGTTCATATGGCTTGTGTGGTGATTTCTGAACCCCAACAAATACCAAGTGAATAAGGAATACATGGAAAAAAATAACAATGACTAACATCATAAGAAGGACTAAGCTGAGGGGCTGGAGATGTGACTCAGTTGTCGAAGTGCTTCCTGTGCAAGTAAGGAGACCCAAGTTCAGATCCCCAGGACCCATGTCAAAAAGGTCAGGCAGAGGCAGAGGCAGGCTGATTCCCAGGCCTTACTGGCCAGCCAGTCTAGCCAAAAGGTGAGTTCTGGGTTTAGTGGGAGGCCATGTCTTGTGTGGAAAGAAAAGGGAGAGGCAAGAATAACTAAGTAAGACATGTAACATGAGCCACTGACCTCCACACATATGCATGCATGTACCCCCCAACACAGGCACACACAAAGGCATATACACATTTTCTCTGTAGAGCCCAGACAAAAATAAATGACTAATTTTGTATATTTAAAAAAAAATCACAAAGCTTAAAAAAAAAAAGGCAGTTAACTGCTTAGCTACATATTTGAAGTTTATTGTTTGGTTAAAATTCTTAACATATTAAGAAAAACTTTTAACTAGACTTTTAATGAATGAACACTAATGAAAATAGACCAAGATCTAATAATGAAAATTCACAAAACAAATTTTAAAAAGCACACAAAAATTCAATTTTTGTACTGATCAAAGAAATAAAAATGAATTCAGCCAAGCCTTGACAGAGCTAGGTGATGTGGTAAGAATGA
Organism: Mastomys coucha; assembly: GCF_008632895.1. Taxonomy (NCBI): domain Eukaryota; kingdom Metazoa; phylum Chordata; class Mammalia; order Rodentia; family Muridae; genus Mastomys; species Mastomys coucha. The sequence continues at coordinate 83,831,000 of NW_022196905.1, forward strand.
TGTTCCCCAGGCTCTTGGAAGACTCATGCACATGTGGAAAGCCTTAAAGATGTACCCACCATTCCTCATGGCAACTCCTAGGAGACAAGCCTATAGAAATCTTAAATACGTTAAGAGAGAAAACTGAGATGCTGGTGCACATGGTGTTCATAAAACTGTTGTTTGCTGCAAAAAGATAAGCAAACGAAAACATTTTATAAAAAAAAAGCATTATGGTGGAATGACACTGACCTATTAAAATGCATTCATAATGAATGAAAATTAAGCCAGGTTTGTGTCACAGGTCTATAATCCCAGCTATCTCATAAGCTAAGGCAGAAGGTGATACAAGTTAAGGCCCACTTAGACTACAGAATGAGTTCAAGGCCAGCCTGGGCAATCTAAGTGCTCTTGTCTGAAAAATAGAAAAGAGGCTAGGGCAGTAGTGGCACACGCCTTTAATCCCTGCACTTGCGAGGCAGAGGCAGGTGGATTTCTGAGTTCGAGGCCAGCCTGGTCTACAGAGTAAGTGTACAGGACAGTCAGGGCTACACAGAGAAACCCTCTCTCGAAACAACAACTAAAAAGGCTGGGGACAGAGCTCTGTGATAGAGCATGAAGCCCTAGAGTGTAATTAGTTAATAAATGTCATGATAGCAGGTTCATAATATATAGGTGAAAGGAAAAATTAAAACTTTAGACCTGTGCTGACTAGGAAGAAAAGTTATGGGCCTAAGAATCCATCACAAGCTGGCCCACATAGGCCTGGGAAGGAGCAAGCAAGTTGTTAGATATCATAAGAGCTGGCAGGTCAGGAAGACATAAAACTATAAACATAGAAGAAAACATGTCTAGGCAAACGAGGACATGTCCAGGGCCCAGGCCTACAAGGACGTGTCTGGCAAATACTAAGTAATGGACCATCTGGTCCTCTTAGATATGGTTTAAGGTCAGATGCTCTGTTGACTCAGATTAACACCAACCTTAGGAATTTTCCACTCTATTCTGCACGTAATAGTTAATATTTGAACTAGCCAATCATGTACGGCCACACTGATCCCTTTGTTCCCCCAGACCTTTTCCCTATATAAACCCCTAACTTTCAAGCCTCGTGGTCGGCTCCACTATCTCCTGTGTGAGATAGGTGTGGTGCCGAACCGGAGCGCCCCAAAATTAAAAATACCTCTTGTAATTACATCAAGACGGTCTCTCATGATTCCTTGGGTGTACGTCCTCCCAAGATTTGAGTGGGGGTCTCCCCCAGGGGTCTTTCATAGGTAATGATAACATAATTAGAAAAATATGAAGAATAAGGACTTTTGTGTGAAATACTCCTATACATAAACAAGCAGAGCCATGTGTATCTGCTATTGGGAGGTAGCGGGAGAAGAGCCTTAGATGGAGGAATGACCACGTTCCACATTCAACACCATAAGGATCAGAAGCCAATCAGATATTGTCTTAGTCAGGGTTTGTATTCCTGCACAAAACATCATGACCAAGAAGCAAGTTGGGGAGGAAAGAGTTTATTCAGCTTACATTTTCACATTGCAGTTCATCAACAAAGAAAGCCAGGGCAGGAATCTGGAGGCAGGAGCTGATGCAGAGGCCATGGAGGGGTGCTGTTTACTGGCTTGCTTCTCCTGCCTTGCTCTGCTTGCTTTCTTATAGAACCCAGAACCACCAGCCCAGAGATGGTACCACCCACAATGGGCCCTCCCTGCTTGATCACTAACTGAGAAGATGCCTTACAGCTGGATCTCATGGAGGCATTTCCTCAAGGGAGGCTCCTTTCTCTGTGACAACTCCAGATTGTGTCAAGTTGACACTCAGAACCAGCCAGTGCGGGTATCACCATGATATCTATGAGTGCCCAGTCTCACTGGACAGAAGTAGTTCACACCAGAATGCCTATGATGATGTGATTTTCCTAAGCCCTCGGTGCTGATTTTCTGGGCTTGCTACAGTTTCTGGGCTAAGATAAAAAAGGAATCTCAATTCGGTTGCCCATGTACAGTCACTTTACATATGAAGGTAAAATGTGAGCAAAGACAAAAATTCCTGAGGCAAATTCTAGACATCTATTGATGACTCTTAAGCCTCTCACAATCTGCAGATTGACGGACTGGGCCTAGAGATGAGGAGGGAATCTGAAAGGGGATGTGTCAGGAAAGTTCCTTGGGAGAAAACTGAGGTGACCCCTTGTTAAATGCCTCGCTCAAGGCCAGGCCATGGGAGCTCAGAGCCAGGCTGTATCCTGTTCAGTCCACCCAGAGTGAGAAATTCATGTCTGGCTTTTGTCTAGAAGACCTAAGAGGCAGAGACACAGACAAGCTCCTTCACTGATGACAGCAATGGATTTGCTTACAGAACAAACCCAAAGCCTAAAAGTTGCCATGACAAAGGATATACTGTCATAGACATGGATCTGGGTCTCTTGGGTACCCTCTGAAGTTTCCAGGTTCTTGTGTGTGATGACAAAGAACCCATACCAGGGACACTGGTTAATGTAATAGAAGCAGGGACCATTTGTTAACAAAGGAAAGCAAGTGAGCTAGAAGGTAGTGGGCTGAGGAAAAGCCTTGCTCAAAAGCCCTGGGCCATGGGCTTCAAGATCGTTGGCAGGTCATTCGCGTAGCTGCTTTATCTCCCTGTCTGGTCTGTATTTGTAGCCCAGGTGGGGAAGGGTTTCCAGTCCTTGTCACAGGCTTATGTCATCCATTATTCTGTGATTCTCTCCAGTTCTGGGTCTCCAGAACACTGCATAGACTGACTGCAACTCTTGAGAAGAACTCGGCTGGAGCCATTTTAAACCCTGCCTGCTTGTTTACTCAGAAATGGAACTGAGGCTTAGGAGAAAGGGTCTATGAGATGGTTAGTAGGAGGTCAGTTTGGCTAGGTTTTGATCCTCATTGTTCTAGCCAAACAGTGGTCCAGATGTTGCTGTGACGATATTTTCTCGATGTGATTAACAGGAGTAAAGAGAATGACTTCACAATGTAGATTCAAAGCCACATCAAAGCCACGGAAGCCTACAGAGTAAGACTGGGTTTTTCCAAAGACACATCCAAAGCAGCTCTATCTGGACACTATAACAAGGAAACCCTGTCGAATGCACCATTGTTTGCATTTGAAGCATAAGGCTCAACTCTTTCTCTGAGCTACCATAATTCTGGCCTCCTCAATCAGATTTTGGATAAGCTCCACTAATCATATTCGATGATTCTTTAAAATAATACTTTCAGAAATGTGTGTATATAAACACACCCCAAAAGTCTTACTTGTCCTGGGTACCAAATACAGCAAGCATTACATCTTATGATTAAAAGCATCAATATTAAATTTTTTAATATCAAATTAATGAGTATTTTCATATCTGGTATAAATCCTAGCTGACTGTATTATCTGCAATACTGTCTAGCAATGTCTTTTATTTAAGGATTTATGCGATAAATATTTTCAGTAATAAACTTGGCACCCTTAAAAGTTTCATTTTCCAGAGGAAATAAAATATATTAAAATTTACAACAAAAATAATATTACTTTTACTCCTACAAATATTGACTAGCAGACAGTCATATGTTATCCATGAGCAGGTAAGAACAAAGCGGATTCCGTTCTTACCCTGGGAGCTCACTAGCTGGTGAGCAGTTATTACAGGAATAACTGTAGAAACACCAGTGTATCTGGTGTGTGAGGACACCTCCTAACACACAAAGGTTTTTGTCTCTCTTCCACTCTCCTCTGCTCAGGCCCACCTCTTCACTCATCCACCCCAGCTGCCATTCCCTGAACACTGTGCTCTGTAAAGACAGCATGAGATAAAAGGGCAGGGTTTGGCCAGACAGGCACTGGCAGAGGAGAAGCCAAAGATAGAAAGTTTGGAAATGCCATGAAAGGAGCTAACGAGGAACTCAACTGCTTGGCCTGCGTTGACAAACTATGATGGCAAGACCTAGCGACAGCTCCCATCAAGGGAGCACTTTTTTGACATCATAATGCATTTACTCTAAGAATTCATCATTGAAACATTAGCATAATATTAAATTTTAAGTAATATTGAAATTCTGATTACTCTAATTTATCATCCAACCAGGAAAAACTAACAGAAACATTTATCTTAGAATCCCTGTGGTCTCAGCTCTGTTTCTGCTTAATTTCTTACTGCCATGTGACCCAAGCCCACAGTGCCCTGGCACCAGAAGTGGCACAGAACTAGAAATCAGACAGACAGATACAACAGAATTTCTTGCCAACAGTTTCCAAAGTGTGCCAAATAAACTACACTGTAGCAGAAAGAAACCTTAAATTATTGTTTTAGAAAGAGGAAATAAAAAAGAAGAATGACCAATGACTGCTGATGGCACAGCAGGGCCGCCAAGTTGAGCATTTATTAAGATAGCAGACAGCAGAGGGGCCATTTATGAGGAGAATCAAGCATCAATTACTCTGAGCTTGAGTTGCCTGGGATCCCAAGTGGAACTGTCAGGGGCCAGAGGACCTAAACTGTTAGGATACAAATGATCGCTCAAACTTCATAGAAGATAAAATATGCTAGTAATATCAGTGTGAGCTGAAAAGGGAGACCAGGCTCAGTCCCAAGTGAAGCAGGGGAGAAAGACTGGAAACTTGGGACATGTGAGAAAGGACAGTCTTCTCCCAGGGATCCACTAGAAGCCAGCAAAGAATTCCCACATAGTTAATAGGTGCTTCAGACTCTTCTGCTTTCTCAACTGTAAGGCTGTAGCTTTAAGAATCTCTCAGAAACCCCATTTAGAGGGAAAAAGCAGGTACCAAACACTTTGTGCAGCTCCAGGAGCTCTGGGATTCACCTTATGGGATTATAGTTCCATCCACGGCATCTCCAGAGCCAGCCATCTTTAACCCCAGCAATCAAAGCAGAGAGAAAAGAAGAAAGAATCTGTTGCCAACATATGAGACATAACTGAGAGCAACCACAATGGTGTACATGCCTAATGTCAAGACACTTGCTTGTGACCCTCCCCCATTGAAGGGTTCATGCCCACACTTGGTTGTATTTTTCTTTTTTGAGAGCCCCCCCTTCCAACATTCACACTTTGAGTCTATATTAAAAATAGCTTTAGTAAAAACACTATTGCTGCACCACACTGTCTGCCAGAAATTCTCTTCTGTATTGAAGCCACAAATCCCATTTTGGTGTGTGTCAAGGTCCCTTTAAAAATTAGGGGAACTATATCTTATGGCTAATATTCACTTATAAGTGAATACATACCATGCATATCTTTTTGGGACTGGGTTACCTTACTCAGGATGATACTCTCAAGATCTATCCATTTGCCTGCAAATTTCATTATGTCTTTGTTTTTAATAGCTGAGTAGTATTCCATTGTGAAGATGTACCACATTTTCTTTATTCATTCTTCATTTGATGGACATCTAGGTTGTTTCCAGTTTCTGGTTATTACTAATAAAGTTGCTATGAACATAGTTGAGAAAATGTTTTTGTGGGATGTTGAAACATCTTTTGGGTATATGCCCAGGGGTGGTATAGCTGAGTCTTGAGGTAGAAATATTCCCAGTATTCTGAGAAGCCACCAAATTGATTGGAACTTCACTGAAAGACCAACAGTCAACTAACCCAGACCCTTGGGGCTCTCAGAATCTGAACCACCAACCAAAGAGCATACACTGGCTGGACCTAGGCCTCCCTGCACATACATAGCAGATGGGCATCTGGGTCTACATGTTAGTCCAGAATAATTGGAGTGGGGGTTATCACAAAAGATGTTGTCTGTGTGTGGGATATGTTCTTCTAGCTGGGCTGCCTTGTTTGGCCTCAGTGGAAGAGGATTTGCCTAACCTTACGAAGACTTGATGTACCAGGGTAGGGGGATATCCAGAGAGGCCCCACCTACTCAGGGAAGAAGAGGTGGGGGGATGAGAGAAGAATTGTGTTGGGGGGAGGGTGACCAGTAGAGATGTAAAGTGAGTAAATGAATAAACAGGGGAACTCCTTGGGCTTCTGAGGATGATAATGAGGTCCTGAGTCTATGTTCCCCCACCACTGACATGAAGTAGTAGATTTAGACATCAGAGTCAAGAGTGTTTGAGACACGGTAGAATCTAAGGGACAGATAAAAATTGAAAGTGTGAATCAGGAGCTTCAGAGAATGTATTTATCTTTATTGTGACCAATATCTGAAAGAAGCAGCCTAATAGAGGAGTTTGTTTGATGAACTGTTTCAGAAGCTGTGGTCCTCAGGGTTGGGAAAGCATGACAATTGTTCCATCTGTACCTGCAGATGCATGGCATGGCAGGTCACTCCATCTTGGTGGATTGAAAAGCAGAGAGCTTGGGCTCAGATCAAAAGTGCATATCAACTTTAAGTTTCATTCCAGTGCCTTGCCTCTCTACTGAGGCCAGAGCCCCAAAGTTCTCCAGCCTTCCAAGAAAGCACTGTTAGCTGGAACCAAGGAGCCAAACACACAGGCCTTTGGGGGGAGGGGCTGGGATTTCATATTCAAGCTGTAAGAAGGAATGCGCCTGCTCTCAATATGGAAGTTGTTCTGTTCCACAATTTTATACTCTTGGCATTAATCTTTCCTCACTCTCTGTTGTCCTATAAATCTTATGTTTCCCTAATTTTGCCTACTTATTTCTTGTTAGTGTTACAGGCAGCATAAACTATGTTAGACAATTTCTCAACAGAATAAAATAAGTTTCAGGGGACCAGGATAAAAACCCATTTTAGTATACTATCTACACCCAGATGCCCAACTATAATTTCTGTCACTTTCTTAAATGGGGAAGAGGGATGGAGGACCTGTGTTAAACAACAACCAAAGAAAGGGTCATTTTTTAATGAGTTCCATTTACTAAATTCTCATCATTAAAATCTTTAGCCAGGCATTCAAGCCTTTTACATTCTCAAAAGCAATTTTGGTTTAGAATAATTTCAGTTTAGAGTAGGATCTAAGGTCAAGAAAATAATTTAGAAGGCTCACACTTGATACAGAGGAATTTACACAACAAAGAAGAAACTATTGATTCAAAATTCCCTAATTTGCTGTTGAAAAAGAAACTTGACCAATCCATTCATTTCTGAAGAAGCCTTTTAGTCTCTTTAAAGGCAAGCAAAATCATTGTAAATCAAATGTAAAGTGGCATTCAGTATATTAGTGGGTTGGCAATGATTTGCATATATTGTTCAAATACAGAATTAATTATTAAGTGCCATATGGATCATTAGTATGTAGTAGACTTATGTTTACTGTTTATATGAGACAAAACTGAGAACAAAACAGCATTTTAAATATCTTAGGTGACCCTGGATTTTTGTTTTTAACCACCAAGATTATATCAATGACTTCAAGATTTTCTTATAAATCTTAAATAAATAATGAAGCTCTCAATCTTAGCACTATGGATCTTCTCCTAAAAAGTGCTTAAATAATACAAACTTAAGAATTAAACCTATAATTAAGATTTGGTGCTACAGCTTCTTATATGGCCTAAATGCCTAGTCTTTCTAAGCCTTCAGTACATGTCTATCAAATGGGTACATAAGAGTCATTACCTTGTAGAGGTGTTGTAAGGATTAGACAAGACAGGCAATATGACTCACCTATGGACTCAGCCTATGTCCGTTACTGCCATTCCAGGATACCCTTATAAAACAGTCCTCCATGTATAATGTTCTGGAAACTACAATGGGCTAAGCGAAGATATCACTGTTGACAATAAAGAATATTCTGATGGTAGCAAGGGGCAAGATGTCACATGGACTCCTTCACATCTTCAGGTAGGAACATGAATCGGCAAAACAACATGGTGTCAATAATGACAAATGTCCCCTCTACTGGGGTTTGCATTATTAGATACTATATAACTGGAGAAAATTCCACCTCATTCTCTTTTCCTTTATTTTTCTTTGGTCATGAGTATCTTTATAAGGCAATAGAAGCAGTCTTGAGGAGAACAGAAGGAATTTGGTAATTTTAGATATAATACTCAGAAGAATGCAGAAGAGATGCCTTAAGTTAACTTAAGTCCCAGAAGTTTTTATCATTCCAGTTCCAGAGATAAGCAAATGGAAATTTGGAAACATTCTGATTAAGCAACCTCTGTAAAATATTTAATTAATGAAGTTATCCAATGTCTTTGTCATGTTGGCCCAGTGAGAAACTGTGTTAATACCTCCCATGCCCCACTCTTCCCTGACTACATCTTTTGTATGTAACTATAAGTGCTCTTACTACATAACCACAGTACGTGTCCTCATACCTTCTGTTATAGTGTGGAAAGTGAATGTCCCCTAAAGAACCATGTAAGGGCTCAGTTCCCAGCCGCTGGTGTGTCATAAGGAATTGTGGAAAGATTTAAAAGGTGGAGCCTGATGATGGGACATTCTACCAACAGATCTAGTAATCAGACTCCTGTAGAGAAATGAAACAATGGACTGTGAGGATGTCTCATAGCAGAGAACTGAAGGAATTAGGCAACAAGAAAGGGCCAAGGTAATGCAAAAATTGCAGTCAACATGCTACAAAGAATGAGACCCAGGTTCTTCCTATTCCAGAAAACAGGAGCTCCAGCAGTCCTGAGGACTCCCTGCAGAATTACTACTATTAAATCTGTGTTGAAAGGCCATAGAAACTGGAGTCAGATGGTAGCAGATGCTGAAGCAGCAACACATACAGACACACACACACACACACACACACACACACACACACACTCAGAAAGAAAGGACCTTTCAGGCATGAGCATATGGCCTTCTTCTGACTTTCTATCAGGGCCACCAGCCCAGAGAAAAATACCAAGCACATGCAAACTGCAGTCCCAAGACATTGTCCTATGTCCATACTCTCTGGAAGCATCCTCTCACACAGGGATGAGTCTATCAGACATCAACATCTCTTAATTCAGTCATGCTGACACCAAGATCAACCATCACACGGGAAGGCCACCCTTGAGAGAAAGGTTTGATTTCAGCTCCTGCCTTTCTCACTTCTTCTCCTTGGTGCCTGCCTGTAAAGCGAGCCATTTCCTTCACCATATGCACCTATCATGACATATTCCTTTGCCACAGCCTGAAGGCAATGAGGCCAAGTAACCACAGGCTGAAACTTCTGACACCATAGGGCATCAACTTTCCTCCACTTCAGCTTGTCACCATGATAGAAATCTAAATAACAGCTGACATTTCACATCCAATACCCTGAAGTGACCAGTTAGAATAAGAGATATTGAGTTAAAAGAAATAATTTTCTTCTTTCCAGATCAACTCTAATGATCTTTTTTTTAACTCAATGGATTCAATCAAATGCAAATGTATTATCTGGTTTTAACAGAGGAACATTTGGTCTCACGTATCAGAAAGCCACTTTTGTGTTTTCTAAATGAGAGCAAAAGGCCACATGTTGCTTAATTGCTCCTGATTTCTCCAGCCTGAGTCTGCCTTTGTTTTTCCAGCCACAGTCTTAGCTCTCTACAGCATTACGTGCTACCAATGTGTCCCAAGACCAGCCAGCCCAACCACTCTGGGTTTCCTGAATATTTAGCAACTTATAATCACATTGCAATTATCCTGATATAGAACAGGTCTTCATTATTTATTGAAACCAGTTATTTATGAAGCAATTTCCTAAACATATATGCCACCTTCAAAATATTAAATGATAACTGGTGGCTTTCTACCAGTAGCAATCTGTGCTAAATGCAAAGCCATTCATTCAAAGTGAAGGATCTACAATTCATCAAGTCCCCCAAGTGGCTGCCTCCTTCTGTGTTCATTCTCCTACATCATCCCTTGATTGATCTGTTTTTTCAACTCTTCAATAAATGGCCATGAAAAATAAGGACAATGATCTTGGGGACAGAGAGAACCACTGACTCCTCAGGAACACTATCATTAAGTGTATGACTGATATCACTTCCTCATCAAAATTGCAATGCTTGAATATGTGTATATAGATAAATATATGTGTTTGTTTTATTGTTTCTTGTTAGGACCTAGGTAAAATATTAAGGCCCAAATGCAATGTTAAGGCCTAGTTAACTGTTACCAGGATAGCCTGACATTATAAGGAAACTTTCTTAGAGGGATTAATGTGAGCCCAGATGAGAAAAGTTCATTAAAACTGTGCACATGTAGTAAAGGGGGGTTGGGGTGAGTAAATCGTTAATATCTGATCCTTTGTGGCTTTTTCAGACATCCTCACGGTTTATTTTACCCACCTTCCTCCTTCTGTATTCATCTTCCTTTCTCTTCCTATAGGAGGCCCCTTTTCCAATTTCCCCTCTCAGATCACTTGAGATCTACCGTTCCCTTTTATCAGCTATGACACCTATGAAGCACATCAATGACTAGTACGGCACGCTAACTCTAAAGGTATAGTGGTGGCAAGCATACATTGGCAATAATTAAAAGCTCTCAAATTGGACTTAAAACCTGCTCAAAAAGAGGGAAATGATGCCTGGTACTGGAAACCTAACTAACTATCCAGTGCTGCTAAAGTCATGGTTCCTGGAAAAGAACCACAACCTCTAATTTATTAACCCAGCACAGATCCTAACAAAAAATCTGTAAACAGTTGTCCTTATGCCCACAGATAAGGAAACTTCTCTTTTAAACAGACACCATTCCCGAAAACCACAACCAATCAAAATGTGGGGTTGTGGAGCCCAGTCCCAGTGGACATATCTAGAGAACATTTGCACACCTGTGGTTCAGGGAATGTCGTGGGAAGACAGGACTCAGAAGGACAGGAAAAGCCAGAGGATCAGGGAGTTTGCTATGAGGTTATGTCTACTAGTAACACCAGAAACAACACCCATAAATTCTCACCAGCACGACTGCCCAAATGTGAGCTAAAGATGTACGATATGGGGCTGGAGAGATGGCTCAGTAGTTAAGAGTGCTGACTGTTCTTCCGAAGGTCCTGAGTTCAAATCCCAGCAACCACATGGTGGCTCATAACCAGCTGTAATGAGATCTGATGCCCTCTTTTGGTGTGTCTGAAAACAGCTACTGTGTACTTACATATAATTAGTAAATAAGTCTATCTTTTTTAAAAAAGGGGGGTTTGGGGGGGGCTAGAGAGAAGGCTCAGTGGTTAAGAGCACTGACTCTTCTTCCAGAGGCCCTGAGTTCAATTCCCAGCAACCACATGGTGGCTCACAACCATCTGTAATGGGATCTGATGCCCTCTTCTGGTGTGTCTTTTTTTTAAAAAGAAGAAGTATGACACTAATGAACATGCTAAATGGACAGGAAAAAGCCCATGAGGTCTCAACCCTAGACCAAGAATGTAACTATAACTACTGGGGAAAGCTGGAAGAGTACAAGGTGATCTTCCCAGGGAAGAGTAGGCCAATTTGTTATCCAGCATCAAATATCCAAGCCTGAAGATATCCATAAGGTACATGTGTATATGTATATATGTAGTATATATGTACCTAGTACATATATTCCCTAATATGTGTTGTATATAATTTTGTACATATGTGTATATAAATAAATATTTATATAAAATATGTATTATAAAATGTAATATATGTGTACATATTATACATATATTTATTTATACTTATATATTTTATATTTATATTTATTTATAAATATATTTATATGTGAATATATATTTACATAATTTTATATATGATATGCATTAGGAAATATATGTAATACATATGCACATATTTCCATGCAATAGCAATTAATAAAAAAAAAAGGCCATGAATCTGAAGGAGAGTAGGGATAGGTGGCTGGGAGAGTTTAGAGGGAGGAAAGGAAAGAAAGCAATGTAATTATTTTATAATCTCAAAACCAAAAACTGAAATGTATAAAGATCACAGAATGGGTATGAAGTCAGCAGTTCACACCTGTAGCATACACAGAGCTCTCTAATTTTTCCATGTTTAAATTTCAAAGTAGTGGTTAATGATGGCAAGAAGTAAAATAATGCAGTAAGAACCGAGCACCAATAACCTACTTTTTAGACAAGCTGGAGTTGATGGACAGTCTCATGTGATGCTCTCTCTGATTCTCAGGGAGATCATGAAGAAAATCCATCCCAGCTACCCATTACTCAGTTACTTAAGTTTGTGCTCACACTGAAACAATGGCTCTCAAACATGTCGCTCATGTGCCTTCTCTGGGCTTATGTCAGTCCCCTCTTGGTTCCTCTCTGCCATCTGATCCTCTCCCTACTCCCCTCTCTCACTGCACCAGAGTGATTGTTATAAAATGGGGTTGCTTCTTCTTTGGAGAGCCAAATAGCTCCTGATACTAAGAGAGGTAAGCCCCAGCTTTTCACGGAGGGCTCGCCTGGTCCTTCTCACCACATCTATATGAATGCAGTCTTTAAACCTTACATACAACTCTAGGTATCCCATGGGTTGTGGGCTAAGACCCTGTAGCCTACAAAGAGCCCAAATTTCTACTCCTGTACCTGATGTCCTCTCATCACCACAAACTCCTGTACTGTTTCCAAACCATCTTATCTCCATCAAACCACTCAAAAAGTCCAAATACGCTGAATTCACCAGGACTTGTTTTTTGCAGATTTTAGTTAAGGTCTCCTACATAGCCCCTGAAGCATCTGAAACTCACTATGTGGCCTTGGCTGGCCTTGTCTGAAATTTGTGGCAATCATCTTATTTCTATCTCCCCAACCCTGAGTGCTGGGATTAGAGGCATGTGCCATCATGCCCAGTCTAAGTAAGGGATTTTATGATGTCACTTTGTTATAGACTGGATATGATCCTGTCCCTAATAGAATTATGTATTAAATCCTTGGTCCCCCTACAAGTAGTAGTTAGATGTGGTCTTTCAAGAAGTGACTGCTTACGTAGATGGGTTAAACCATCAATGGGTTTGATTTTGAATAGACTGTAAGATGTTGCAGAACTGTAGAAGGTATGTAGTTGGTAAAGTAAGTCACTGGGCATGTGTCCTTGAAAGATAAACCATGTTCCCAGCCCCTTCCTGTCACTCTGCTTCTGTGCCACCATAAAGTGAGTGTCATCTGTCATATATTCCCCACCATAAGCTTCTCAGAATGGATCCCGCTGACCCAGAACTGAAGCCTCTCAAATGATGAGCCAAAATTGATCATTTCTTCTCAAGGTCAACTTGCTCAGGTGTTTCTCACAACAGAAAGTCCAATTAATACACACTTGCAGTGTCTGCAGCTCAGTTTCTGCCAGGACAATAGATGTGGCTAATTAAGGGCAGAGCTCCCAGCAGTAACATGTGTAACCCAATGAGTTTTGGTAGGGCACAAGCTCCTGCTTTTTATTTTAAAAAGAATATGTATTTGTTTCAGTGTAACATAGGAAAACACACATTCATCACTTTCATATTTTAAAATATAAAAACATAACACACATGGCATATCTGAATAGTACTTGGTGATGTTATTATGAAGCATGAAAAGTAAATTGTTCTAAAATATGCTGGAATATATGTTAATATGTAATAATAGGAGATAGAATCATGGTCAGGAATATATGAACTTTAAAAGACTGAGAGGCACCTGACCCACTATTCTCTGAGGTCTATCCCAGTACTGGGTACCAAAAGTACTGAGTTCAGGCTCTCTGTATAAAGAACTTATTCCAGAGTCAATAAGGAGGGAGCTCACAGACATTCCTCACTCTCAGCAAGTGGAAGGGGTAAGTTCCTCTCCATTTTTAGATGGAGACAAAGAAAGATTTTAAAGGAGCTAATATCCACCCAGAAGGCATTACTGAAAGCAAGATTCAGACTTGCTTCCTTGACATTGACCTTGACAGTTTTGTTTGGGACCAATTGATGGTGGCTCTGACTCAGAAAATAAAAGAACCCAAAGTTTTCACTTGATGATGGTCATGTCCACATTCAGATTGAGAGAGAAACTGCAGCTGCCCCCTTCCAGTAAGTCCACGTGTGATGAACAGATGGCAGGCTTCCTCTGGGAATGGTAAGATTTAGGGCTGCAAAGCAGAAATTGCATCAAGTGAGAACCACAGGAGCAGGGGGCGTGGTAACTACACCTGCACAGAGGAATTGTCACATGACCTGAATGCTGCATGCCTGACAGGAGCTATCAATTTGCATTTAAAATGTTGATGATTCATAAATCAGGAGACACTGAATAGATAGATATAAACAGACGGATCCAAAGAAACTACTGTCCAGATTGGTTTTTTCTTCCTAAATTTTAATATCAACAGCCTAACATCCTTATTTTGCATAACAGAGGTCCTAGAAATTAGGATCCCTGGCATTTCCTTCTGGCTGTCTAGAGAAGTATCTTGTCATATGCTGTAATTCCCAGTAGAAAATCAAGCCCAGGGAGGGAAAAGAGTGCAGGTAAACAGGTAAAGTATTCAGTTTTACAAGCTGTTAAGGAGATCTGAGGCATATCCCCTGTGAGTCCACCTACCAACATTTGTACTGCATACTTTAACCTAGTGGGGGTGATCTTGAAAACATCATGTCCACTCTGATAAGTGTGGGACTTGATGACTTGAAGGACCTTGTCAGTCTGAAGGTCCTTCAGCAATCCTGAATTGAAATAAGCCCTGAACAGGGCAACAAAGGACATAGTACACATTCAAAGCTGTGTCCAGCAAATGCCGTTGGGAGTCATAACCCTTAGAAGGTGTGTAAGGAGCCTCAATGTGAGCATGAGGAACGGACAGTGTCAGGGACACAAAGGGACCCTCTACACAGCACAAGAAACATGGAGTGCTGAGTCTGTGACAGCGAAGCCTAGACCAAAGCGTGCTGGGTTTAATGGAGAGCTGGTGAACAAGACAGGGCATGGGACACTTGCACACCTGACATAGGTAACAGAAGATGGACACCTCATCAGGAGATGTCTTTGGGTCCTCACTGGTTCCTACTTCTTCACCACTCATGCTTCCCAGAATTTTCATTTCTGAGAGAAAAAAAGATAAGACGGTCAGAAGAGTTAGATTAACAGCAGATTCTTGGAAAACTGTCTCCATCTATAAAGCAAGGACTAGGTGGCCTGAGCCTAGGGCCTCTCCTCCCTCAACAAGAACTGGGTGCCCTGAGCCTAGGGCCTCTCTTTCCTCAACAGATTGCTTACAGAAAAGGGCATTTAGAGAGTTTGACACATTATCTGGTACTAGGCATTGCCTTCCTCATCTTAGTAACACGCTCCCTGACAGTTTGTAGGGAGGGAATCTTAAAACTGTAGATAGGCGCAGGTCAGCCTATTGAATTGTCTTGCTATGTCTGTGGCCTAGATCTTAGGTACTGAGAGAAAGAGAAAATGGAAAATAATACAATGCAGACCTTATGGATATGATAACCTGGGGACAAGAGAGGAGAGAAGCAAACAGAGGAGGAGGAGATTCACAGTACAGTTGTGTAATAAAGCAGAGTGTGTTATTTAACAGAAGTGCTATTAAGAGTAGAAGTATTACGTTAGCTTAAAAATAATCCAAGACAAAAAAAAAAGAAAGAAAATGGAGTAACTTAAGAAAAGCTTTTAGAAATCAGTTATTTCTTAGGAATTTAAAGCAAATTTATTTTAAAACACTCTTGCCATATCTTACACATTTCAAGAGAAGAAATTAGAATTAATAACACCACTATAAATCATGACTACTATTTACTTCCTTTTTACTAGAATTTTGTTATCTTCTCAAATTTGACAATTTTAAGCACTTTAATTACTTTGGCCTGTGAGCAGATAGACAGCAACTGCTTGCTTCCCCTAGAAAGCTTGCCTCAGGGTCTCCTCTTTGGAGCCCAATACTCTTGATCTCCGTATTTTGATTTGTTTCTTGTCCAGTTGGTGAGTGTAATCAAGGAAGATTTATAAGAAGGCCGCGTTGGGAGGTAGCTCTGGAGTTCCCACATGTAGAATGTCATTGGTTGTTCTCAAACAGAAAAGATACACTAACTCAATGTTTCCTTCAACTCACAAGACTTTCCCTAAAACCTTTGCCCATGTCTTCAGGGTCCCTGAACTTTCCCTTTCTCCAAGTAGATGAATCTGAGAAATGTTATCACTCACTTCCAATATTATTATTCACATGATAACCCCTGTTGCTTGAAGAATTTTCCCTTTGTCCCTAGAAAGCATGAAAGTTAAGGGAATCAGATACTAAACTATGTTGATACCCTGAATGACCAGGCTATGACACTTGGTCTGTTTTCATTGCTCTCTAGTTGTTCTCCAAGGGACCACAGTTCTCAAGAATACTGTCTTTGTTCCTTTTAACACCCTGCTTTGGTCTTTCCTGAGTTTCAGGTTCTGAGTTGTGCTAGTCAGTTTCTATCAACTGGACACAAAACAGTTGACAGAAGAGGGGAACTTAACTGAGAAAATCCCACTATAAGAGTGTTCTGTAGACATTTCATTCCTTCTTAAAAGGGGGAACCAAATACACACGGAAGGAGTTGCAGAGATTAACTATGGAGCAGAGACTGAAGGAAAGGCAAGCCAGCCTAAATATAGCTATCTCCTGAGAGGCTCTGACAGTACCTGATTAACACAGATGTAGAGGCTCACAGCCATCCATCGAACTGAGTACAGGGTGAAGCAGTCCCCAGTGAAGGAGTTAGAGAAAGGACCAACGGAGCTGAGGGGTTTGCAGCCCCTTAAGACGAACAACAATATGAACTAAGTAGTACCCTCAGAGCTCCCAGGGTCTCAACCACCAACCAAGGACTGCACATGGAGGGGTCTGATTGTTCAGGCAGCATGTGTATAGTAGAGGATTGCAAATTCGATCATCAATAGGAGGAGAGGACCTCAGCCCTGTGAAGGTTCTGTGCCCCAGTGTAGGGGAATGCCAGGGCCAGAAAGTGGGAGAGGGCGGGGTGGCAGGCATGGGGAAGGGGGAGACAACAGGGGTTTGGTTTTGTTGTTTTTGTTTGTTTCTTTGTTTTTTGGAGGGGAAACTGGGAATGGAGAAATTTACATGTAAATAAAGAAAATATCTAATAAAAAAAGAGTGTTCTGTAGGCATTTACTCAATTAATAATGAATGTGGGGTGGGGCAGCTCACTGGAAGAATTACTAACTCTGGGCATCTTATATGTCAGATGGTCCTGGACAATATAAGAAAGCAAACTGGGCAAGTCATGGGAGCAAGCCAGTAAGCAGGGTTCTTCCATTGCCCCTGCTTCAGTTCCTGCTTCCAAGTTTCTGCCTTGAACTCCTGCTCTAAATCCCCTTCATGCTGGACTAACATCTGTCAACTGAAATAAACCATTTCCTCTCCAAGTTGCATTTGGTCACGACAATCACAGCAATGGAAAACCTAGCTAAGACAAAATGGATCTAGAAGATCAGGACCTGTGTAAAAAAAAAAAAAAAAAAAAAAAAAAAACCTACACAGTGTACCTGCTCTATCAGAAGCAAAGTCGGGGGAAAGAATAGTCAGTAATCTCTTTTAACAAGCTCTGGAGCTTCTGTTTAGTTATCACCTAGACAGATAAACTATCTTCTATACCAGCAGAGAGCACAAATAACACTGTTTCACAAGATAAAACCCAAACAGAAAGTTTCCTTTCTGTTGCTATGATTAAAAACAAAACAAAACAAAACAAACAAACAAAAAAAACCACTTTGACCAAAAGGGACTTAGAAGAAGAGTTTATTTCAGCTTATGCTTCCAGATCACATTCCATCATTGGAGTGGTGGGGTTCAGTGCAGAAACTCAATGCAGGGACCAGAATTGCTTGCTGTTCCACATAGCAGAAAAATGATGTCAAGAAAATAGAATAGGAAACATGAGGTAGGGATGCTTCTTGCTTCCTGGCTTGCTTACAGGATCATTCCAAGATTGTTTTCGTCTATGGCTCAGGACTATGGCCTAGGTATGGTGTCACCCACAGTGGGATAAACCTTTGTGAATAAATTAAAATCAAGAAAATCCTTCACAGATATGCCCACAGCCAATCTATTTAGGAATTATCTCAATGGAGGCTTTGCTCTCAGATGACCCTAGGCTATGTCAAGTTGACAATTAAAGTTCACTAGAGCTGGGCAGTGGTGGCGCATGCCTTTAATCCCAGCACTTGGGAGGCAGAGGCAGGCAGATTTCTGAGTTCGAGGCCAGCCTGATCTACAGAGTGAGTTCCAGGACAGCCAGGGCTACACAGAGAAACCCTGTCTCGAAACATTCCCCCCACAAAAAACCTCACCTCACTAAACAGTTGGTACCCCTTAGCAACTTCACATATTCACATACATGGTCATCACTTTAAATCATAACCCTTCAGTTCTCATCACTTTGATGTCATAGGAAGCAAAGCACAACTTTAAAATTATCCTAGTCCTAAAAATTCTACCACTTAAAAAATCTGAAGTCTTTTACCTCTGAACTCCTATAAAAATCAGAAACAAGTTAAAAACTTTCTTATTGTAAAAGGGAAGGACCAGGACACAGGAACAACTAGATCAAAGCAAAACCAAACCCTATAGCTCCGTCCAACATCTGGAACTCACATATGATCTTCTGTGCTCCAAAGAGCTTGAGAAAGCTCACTGCTCCAGCAACGCTATCCACACACACACCATTTGTCTCCGAGTCCCAGGCTAGCTCCATCCCTTCCACTATCCTTGGAGGTAATCCCAGGGTCCTGGCATCTCCAATAGTTTGGGGTCTCTACTTCACTTTCACCAATGTCCTCTCCTGTCCTTTCACTTCAGACTCTAAATGGTGCCAGGCCTTGGCAGCTCTGTGTCCCCATCAATCTGTCTTTCATTCCATTAAAACCAGTATCATGCCTACTCTAGCTCCCAGCTTAAGGTGCATCCCTGGCCCCATTAAACCAACAACACACTGACCCAGAGGTCATTGTGACCCTGATGTCACAGTGAACACTCAAGATTTTGGCTCAATGGAGCTGATCTCACTAGCAACTAAAGATATTATTTTTGTATTTTTTTAAATGAAAATAATTTCATTATTCCCCCTCTGCCTTCTCCCCTCAGCTTTTCCTATACCCTTCTCGACTGCCTTTCAAATCCAAGGTCTCTTTTTCTTTAATTGTTAGTGTTTTACACACGCAGACACACACACACACACACACACACACACACACACACACCACTGCAACCTGCTTAGTCCGTTCACTGTTGCTGGAATGTAGATAACTTCAGGACCTGCCACTTTCTGTTGGAGAACCAATCAGGGGTCCCCTTCCTGGAGAAAGCTCTGCTCCTCTCCTCTCAGCAGTTATTCAGTCTCTAGCCCTCTGCCTAGGGGTAGAATGCTGAGATTTTTTTCCTTTCCATATTAGCATGTCTATAGGTGCTTCCTCTGTTGAGATTTCAGGGGTGCAGCTTCTCTGTCACTCCAGCAGACACCTTCTCCCAGCGCTCTTCCTGTTCTCTGGCTCTTCTTCCAGCCCCCTCTTCTGTGATGTCCCATACACCCGAGGTGTAACCACAGGTTCTTACTTCAAAAGATGGCCCAGAGAGTCATGTGGTCATGTGTCATATGTCTTATGCCACAGATGGTCAAGCTGGTGCTGAAAGATCTGAGGTATGCCGGTTTCCCATTGGCTCCCTAGCAAGACTAAGACCTAAACACTCCCCCCGCACCAGCTCATAAACACACTTTTTTGTTGATTTTCTCTTACTTCTTCATCTGTGCATGCTGCCTCTCAGTTAAATTACATTTCTATTTTTGGTTTCTAAAGCATATTGAAAAAAGAAAACAGAAAAACTTCATATAAAAATGTGTCTACATTGTTGTCCACACACAAAATTGAAACATGATATGGTTTTTTTTGGTTGGTTGGTTGGTTGGTTTGGTTGGAGGTTTTTTGTTGGTTTGCTTTTGTTTTTTTGTTTTTCCTTTTTTTTCTCAAACAGTAGCATGGAGCCACAATGGTTGCAAGACCAATTCATTTGGTTCACTATAATGGGGATGGACAGGTTTCTGTGCCTGCAGAAAGAACTAGAATGTACATCTGCAGGACACTGGCATGATCCCTACAGTCAATACGGCTAACATGACATTAGCATAGAGTTATATATTGCTGTTTATAAATAATCTTCAAAAACACAGTGTAAATATTTCTTCAGTATCTATAGATGCTATGTGCTCTGGCATGCTCCCTGGAGTTAGACCTGCCCTGCTCAGACACATCACTTGCTCTCAGGTGTTTATTCTCAATGTTGCTTTGGAGTGAATATCAAAGAAGATGTGTATGTTATAAAAAAAATATTATGCAGTTGATCATTGTTGTTGCTTGGGGTTTTTACATTGCCTTTATTCATTGTCAGGGCGTGTGGAGGAAGAGGAGGTGAAACAGTGTTGGTGTATATAAACCATGGTGTGTGCTCGGAGGTCAAGGGATAACTTTCTGGAGTTGCTCCTCTCTTTCCACTGTGGACTCTGGGGATCACGTGCAGGTCCCTCGTCTTGTGTAGTGAGCTCTTTCTGCTGCTAAGCTGTCTCTCCAGCCCTGGTTTTAAAAAGAAAGGCAGTTCTTAAAATGCAACTCAGTAATAGAGTGCTTGCCTGTATGTGCAAGCCTCTGTGTTGATCCCCAACATTGAGAGAGAAAAAAAAGGGAGGGGGGAAGGGAGTGAAGAGAGTTCCGACTGAGAAAGTTAAGAATATGCCATTGCTTTTCAGATAGCAATGCTGTACAATATACATTGTTATTACTTTAACACATTGTAACAATATGATATATTTAATACATCATACATTGTTACTATTTTAATTTTACTATGTGTTTCCCCCTCATCCTTTGTTGGCCTGAGTATGAATTAATTAGAACCACTCCCTAACCCACAATCTCTTCTTATCTCTAATTTCTCCCTTATGCTGCCTACAGGACAGTAGTTCTTCCCAGAATGCTTTTCAATGCTACCAACAGATGAAACCAGACAGTGAGACTCACTGACTGACTGACTTACTGACAGGTAAGGCTGCGGGTCTGGGTTTTTACTTTTACTCTCTCCCTACAATATTCACACAAACTCCATACACTCTGTCCACAAGAACATGAATACTACGCTCTACTAACCTGAAGTAATGTTTACCTCAGAGATTTCTCTAATCTATGGGGGCCACTTGGAGCTTCAGAAAACCTACAACTAGGGGAAAGGTCAGGTGAAGTCATGCAGTGCTGCGTGATACCTGCAGAGATAGCACAAAGCTCTTAGGACTCACTTCACATCCAAGGACCACTTGGAAGGTCTCTGTGAGCATGGTTTACCCTATTTCAGAGTCACATAGATTCTTTATAAGGAAGAAGAACAGGACATGCTCATTTTTACTATTATTAAGGCAGAAGACAATATATTAGGATGGGACAAATTTTGCAGGATTTATCAGCACATCTGGAGAACGCTACTTGCAGTTGGTTGGAGTCCAGGACTTTCTGCTGCTGCTGCTGCTGCTGCTGCTGCTGCTGCTGCTGCTGCTGCTGCTGTGTTTGGTCTGGGAAGAAGCTTGGCTTACAAGAAGCCTTTCCCTACATTTCATTTGCTTTGCAATAAAAGCCCCAAAGCTCTGGCTTTAGGCTGCTGTTCCCATCACTAAGCTGCTTAATTCCCTTGCCTTTGAGGTTGAAGTTCAAATGAGGGTCGGTCCAGAGTCAGCCTAGCAGCTTCCCAGGATATCCATGAGGCCACTGGCCTGGGGCGGGGGGGGGGGGGGGGGGGGGGGGGGGGAGCTTTCAACCTCAGAGGGACCCCGTCCAATCCCCAGGAACATCTACTCACTTTTATCTGAAACTTGTAAGCCTCAGTGAACACGAGGATGGGACTTTAGTCAGCTCCTTCTAGCGTTTAGGTATGCAGGGTTGCTATACGCACTTATGGTTGAATAGAACTGGGCTGGACTCATTTGAGCAGATGACCCAGATACATTCCCCAGCATGACCTACATTGCTTCCTCAGACCCAGGGGCTCTCCATCTCACAGCCTTAGGCACAAGTATGTTGTAATGCAATTAAAAGAGAAGAAATGTACCAGAGCTTTCCTCAAAAATTCCCATTTTGGAGTTGACAGGCTTCTGATCCAATAACTGATAGCTAACACTAAGTACTCAGTGCATGCCATATACTTTAGAGTCCCTGCATACAGTTCCACATTAACTAGTGATGTATCTCATCCCACGGGCTCTTCTTACACAGGGATGTTGACGCTTCCCTTATTGAGCGGTAGGATTTGCAATTTGTTTTCCCTACAGTGATAATAAATCTTTGTGCCTGCTTGAACCAATCTCATGTGACAGAAGTGATGCCACATGACTTCTCAGGCTGGTTCATAAAAATGAAATGCCTTCTACATCATTGTATTAAAACAATAGTTATCAGAACCCAGTCGCAGGCCGTGAGGAAGCCCAGGTCACACACAGTGGCCAAAGTGAGGGTCTAGACACCATTCTTTTAAGAACATGGCACCCAACAACACGAAATCAGTTTAACTTCTCCCCCAGTCCCTTCCTTATATGTGAGAATGGGCAAGTACATACATCTCTGGAAATAAATGCCAGTTCCTTCCCACGCCGGCAGTGCTAGAAGCTGGGGCTGGAGATAGCCCAGGTATTATTGATTTTGTGTCCGTGGTGCCTTCCCTTACCCCATCACTCATCCGGTCTGAGCACTGACCACATCTCTAGAGAACACGGATTTCTCTTGACTGCTGGCACAGACATTGCTGTAAAATGAGAAGCCAGAAGACAAAAACTGTGTGGTTATGTAGCCTCAGTGTCAAGGCAGCCATCTGGGGAAAGCTCAAGTGAAGGTCCGCACTTAAGGTGGGAGACGGAAGGGTGATGGGCTATCATCTCCAGAGTGGCATCAAACCACGCGGTGACACTTACCACACACCTTGGAAAGTGCAGGGTTTTAGGAATCTGACTGAAAACATCATGCCTGATGGCTTTAGTCAGGTGTGAGCCGCCCGGGTATGTGGAGACTGCTAATGTTACAACCTTGTAGTGCAGAAAGGCTGTCACTTTTTCGACAAGCCTCTTGGGGGTAAGAAACGCCAGGAACAGGAACAAGTTCCATAAGAAGCAAGTGTAAGGATCTATGAGTAAAATCTGCAGCCTGCCTGCCTGGGTTGCAGGAAGAGCTAGCTGAGAGAAGAGGAACTGGGGGGAGACACGCAGCCCGGCTTTCCAAAGAACAATAAATTATTTCTGACCTTGAAAGTTAAAGAAATGACTCTCCGATGTGTGTTTAGTGCCTATCTGATCCCCCTCGGCTTCACAATGAGTTTCACAGCACTGGATGGAAAATCTATCAGGACTCAAATAAATAAAAGACGGAATTACTGCTTCTCAGGCGGTCAGCCACAGCCTCAGATGACTGCTGTGAAAATTGAAATTCCCACGCGTGTCCCCGTCCCTTCTGGTTCTGTCTAGTCTCTTCTAGTAGTTGAGAGTCTTTTTTCCTACTTCACCTTAAGAGTCTCTCATGTTCTGACATAAGCCCTCACCCAAATCTAGCCTCCCCACCTTCTGGCTCCCAAGCATTCTGTGGTTGATGCCATATGAACGCCACTTCAAGTTAAGAAGCATGCCTCAAAGGTCACCCATCAGAATGTGTATGATATATCCTATACCTCCTCTAGGTAGGTTTTCTTTCTCCAAGGCTTCATCTTCTTATCTAGTAGCCTTTTGTGTAAGTTGCTCCCCCCTACCATCTTCTAAGCTATTTTTCCCCTTCTCCTCTACACATTCTTCAAATAGTCTTCAGAGTTAGAACACACATGTATACTGGGAGAGCATGCCTTTGAGTACCCCATCTCCTAAATGACCATTGTGAAAGCCTGCCGGTTTTATAGAACTAAGTATGTCTACAGGTGGCCACAGGGCACTGTCCTGTGCCAAACCGTGATAGGAACCAAAACTGAACTCAAAAATTCAAGCATATGTGTCATCTATTACCAGTCTGCCTTGGTTTTGGGGGAGTTGTGTTGTTGTTGGTGGTGGTGCTTTTGTTTGTTTTGAGACAGAGTTTCTCTGTGTAGCATTGGCTGCCCTAGAACTTGCTCTATAGACCAGGGTGGCCTCAAACTCACAAGAGATCTACCTGCCTCTGCCTCCTGAGTGCTGGGATTAAGAGCAGTCTGCCTTCTTAATGAGTTAATATTTGGGGTTTAATATAGGGGCCAAATCTCTACTATCCCAGGCCATCCAAAAACTGAAGCACATTGGCAGTAGACAGTTGTTAACTTGTATCTTCTTCCACATTGCTTCAGTAAAGACAAGCAGGAGCTGTGGATTCCCTTTGTGATGTATGGACAAGATCTGCAATTGTCTTGTCCTGCCCAACAGCCAGCATACCAGCTCCGAGGAGAGCTTCCCTCACTGATTCAAGGTCCTGATGATTTTCCACTTACACTAAAGCTTTTGGAGAAACTGAAATATCACAGAGTAGAAACACGCACCAAATATGCCTAGCCTACAGAGCATCATAGCTTTGCACTCTTCAGGTGAACACTGATCTGAGAATATGAAAGAACATAGAGTACTACTGTCATGAACATGAGAAAATACCAAAATGTAGATTTGAAGCCTGGCTTCTACTTAATGTGTATTGTTTTTACACTGATATAAAAATGTCATGAGCACCACTGTGGTAAATCCAGAACTTTCTGCGTCTGTTGGAATGCTTTCATCATAATACCCCACAGGAAACGCTTAACTACATGTGGAGGAACTTCCTCTCTGAAGTCCACTTCTCTTCTCACAAACAAAACAGAAGGGGCTCTGCCAAGACATTTGTCATACTCTATGCATCTTCAAGTCTATTCAAATATAAAATGGAGATTGCCACAGTCGAAATTTCTCTTCATAACTGTGCTCCTGAACTCTGAGTGTGGAAATAACCAATATTTACCAGATTAGAGCAGAAATACTCTAGGAAAGCCTTGGTGCGATGTAGTCTACTACTCAGAGACAGAAAGGGATACTGCGGCGGCACACACAACAGGCTAGAGGAATCCAGATAAAACTTTATAGCAGGGGTCCTCAACCTTCCCAACATTGCAACCCTTTTATACAGTTCCTCATGTTGTGGTGACCCCAACCATAAAATTGTTTTAATTGCTACATCATAACTGTAATTTTACTACTGTTGTGCATTGTAATATACATATATGTGTTTTTCTGGTGGTCTCAGGTACCCCTGTGAAAGGATTGCTTGACCCCAAAGGAGTCATGACCCACAGGTTGAGAACCACTGTTTTAGAGCCTCATGCTGAGGGAGAAAGCCATCACCAAGGTTATGTACACCATGATTCCACTTATTAAACATAAACCAACACAACTGTAGAAATCCATACTAAATAATGTGGTTAGCAATAGAGTCGCATGTGTGAGGGGGACTTTGGCACTTGCTATGAATGAGCATCATGAGACATGTTTAGTTGATGAAAATGTTGTTTGCCTTCATGACACCAAAATCAATACCTTAGTTAAGATGTTGCCGCCTATGGAAAACAGTAAAGGCTACAAGGGGAATTCTTCTTCACAAGTTCTTTCAACTGTTTAGAACACAATCTCAAAATCAGAAATGCAATTGAAAACAATGAAACCCAAAGCAAATGCATCATCTTAAAACTTACAAGAATAGGCCCTATACGGGCTTTCTACCTGAATCACTAAACCTCTTTCATCCTGAGCTTCTTCCAGTGGGAATGAAGTTGAGCAAGATCATTCACTAAGTCGCAACAAGTGGTACAGCTGAGTGACCTGAGAACTGCTCTATATCCACAGCAGCCTTAGAAACAGAAAGGAGCTGTTAGAGATGAGTAATTTATGTAAACATGATTTCAAAGAGCATTTTAGACCTGGATTCCAGTAAGAGCAACAACAAAAACAAAAAACTTAAAGAAAGAAAAAAAAACAAAACCTCAAACATGTTCACATCAACAGAGTCATGACCAATAAAGTCAGAAATTCCCTGTACAATAACGTGATTAAACATATATTTTGTTTACTGCAAGCAGCAAAGCGAAGCAGCACATCCATCACCTTTTTGGCCCAGTACCCCCCACCTCATGTTCTTCTTTCATTATTAACCTCTTCTTGTCCTTGATGTCCTATCTCCTGAGGAACCACAACACAAACAGGAAGGCCTTGAATATCGTCTACATTTTTAGAAGGGAAAAACCCGAGCAACTCAGTAAGACACGGAAAGCTCAGTCAAATTATTGTGTGCCTTTCATGTCACCAAACAACCAGCATGCTTTTTACCCAGCAGATAAACTGAGTTAAGTATTTGACATCAGATATAAAAGCAAAGTCAAAATATCAGACTGAGTCATGTGTCACATCAATTAGGAGCCTTTGCTCCTTTCTGAAGGACTTGTGTCTCATACACACTTGTCTTAAAGCAATGAAGGCTTTTCTTAAAGCCACATAGAATGAACAATAACAAGATAACATGTAGTTGCTGTTACCTGTAGTATTTGAGAAGTGGGAGAGGGTGTGAATTACGACAGAGCCACCTACCATGTCTATAATGCTGTAATGAAGTTACCCACATATATTACCTCCACTAACACTCTACACAATATCACTCATCCTTTTTAATTACTTAATAGCACCATAAAACGTGATCATGTCTCAGAGGATGGGCAAGATCTCATCTGGTGCTTCAAAGAACGGAAATGCAAGGCTTTGATAAATCCAAAGAGCCTTAGAAAAAGCAAGGTGCCAATTTCAAAATGATTTTTCTTTTCTATTTATCTATTAACATGTTAGTTACATTTACTTCTTCCATATGAACACTCTGGCCAAGAAATGCCCATCTTTATTATTTTTCCATCTGTGGATGGGTAAATGTTTTCTATACTAAAATCTCCCCTTTGCTGCCTTTGTTAATTTCTTAAGATTCCTAAGCTCCCCTATTATTGTTTTTGGAAGCTTCACACACCAACTTCATAAAAGCATGTCCATTCAACTTTTTAAAAAAATCATATTCAAAGCTTCCTTCATTTGTACCATATAAGTCAAAAAGCATGTCAACAAACATTTGTATTGTCCCCACAGTGGGTAAGGCACATTATCTTTAATGCCTTTATTATATAAATACTATGGCCTAGACTTAAGTATTTCAAGAATTGGTGTTTATTTACTACTTTAAGATTTATTCTACAAAAGCATTCCAATGCTTTCTTGTCATGAGAAATTTTACAAAAATGGTGCTAGATAAATGGCTTCTTCTAAGATGTCTTTGAAGTGTCATTCTTAACGTAATTTCAAGTGCAAAGAATAACAGAACTCCAAGCCCAGCATTTTAATGACATCCATCCTTCCCACAAGATAAATCTAGCTCCTAGATATCATTCTTACAGATAGCAAGGTCACTTTTCTCATAAATCATGTGACTTACTTGATGTTGTTTGCTGGAAAAAGACCATGAATTCAGAAAGATCACTGGATCAAAGATGGAGGACTTTAGCAGTGGTTTGGTTGGAAATGTCCACAAAAAGCTCAGTTTAATCGTGGGCCTTTAGGCATACACTGAGGATCACAGAAATGTACTTTTTTTTTAAACTACAGAAAAAGATTTCATAAAATCTCTTTTTAAATTGATTGAATCAAGATTATAAAAGACTTATTCCTTTTTATCTTTTAATGAC
Source organism: Mastomys coucha (assembly GCF_008632895.1). Taxonomy (NCBI): domain Eukaryota; kingdom Metazoa; phylum Chordata; class Mammalia; order Rodentia; family Muridae; genus Mastomys; species Mastomys coucha. Next base: position 83,858,565 of record NW_022196905.1, read on the forward strand.
ATCTAATTTCTCCTTCAGTCCATGAAATCCTCCCAAAACGTACATCAGCTTTGCACCTGAGCAGGAAAGGAGAACACTCATGTGGCTGGTCTCTAATCACAATCGCCTGCGATGCTTCTTGCAATTCAAAACCTGAATTCTAAGTCCCAAAGCAATTTGATTATGCAGCTTCCACAGGGGCTTGGTAAAAGCCAGTCATCTCTATCAGCTGCTTGTATGTCACGGCTGTCATTCCATAGCTTCTCTGACAATGAATCTCAGACTGAATCTTCATATGTACTTTCTCCTTCTCCTTCTCCTTCTCCTCCTTCTTCCTCTTCCTCTTCCTCTTTTTCCTCTCTCCTCTCTCTCCCTCCCTCCTTTCTCTCCCTCTTTCCCTCTCCTCTCTCCCTCTCTTCCTCCCTCCCTCAGTCTCCCTCTCCCTTCCTCTCTCTCTCCCTCTCCTCCTGCACCATCTCTCTCCCCTCTCCCTGTCTCCCCCCTCCTCTCTCCCTCCCTCCCTCCCTCCCTCCCTCCCTCCCACCGTGCTTTATGTTCACAATGAGATGAAATGTCTTCCATGTGCTCCCACAGTCATGACACTGCCCAAGTGTGTGGAGCTAAACAACCACAGGCTGACCTCTCTGATGGCTATGAAGAAAACCTAGCCCTCCCTTAAGTTTCTGCTGCCAAGTATGTGGTCACAGCAATAAGAAACTGACATATACAGCTGTTAATATCACAAAGAAATGTCTGAGTCTAGCATCCATTACTCAAATTATAGAAACTTCTGGTGTTAAGTATAATTGAATGTCTCTGGTTTCAGCATATTGATTATATGCTAACTAATCACCTTAGATTGTATTGCTTGTTAAGACAGTTAGTCACAGTAGAGACATAGAATAAATCTAACATAAACATTCACACTCATAACAACACCTTATATGAGAAATGTTCTTAAGAAAATTTCCGGTGGGCTGGTGAGATAGCTCAGCGGTTAAGAGCACCGACTGCTCTTCAGAAGGTCATGAGTTCAAATCCCAGCAACCACATGGTGGCTCACAACCACCCATAATGAAATCTGACGCCCTCTTCTGGTGTGTCTGAAGACAGCTACAGTGTACTCATTTATAATAATAAATAAATCTTTAAAAGAAAAGAAAATTTCCTATGACTTTCAGTATCTGAACATCTGGGCCTAAAAAAAAAATCTACTTTTTAAAATATGTTTTTCTTTTTTTTTTTTTTTTTTTTTTT
>NW_022196905.1:83860946-83876179 GCF_008632895.1 Mastomys coucha
TCTCGCTTGGATTTGGGCATCGCGGCAAAGGCACGTGCGGCAGAAGATCGGGAGGCCGGTCAGGACCCCTAAAATATGTTTTTCATATGATGACTATAAATATTAGAAATTTATGAACCACTGTCATAGATGTTAAGAATTAGGGCTTTATTGTTATCCACTGGCTTTACAGATTGGTGGATGTGGTGGTTTGAATATGGTTGACCCAGAAAGTGGAACAATTTGGAGGTGTGGCCTTGCTGGAGGAAGTGTGTCACTGTGGGTGTGGGCTTTAAGACCATTATCCTAGCTGCCTGAATGTCAGTCTTTTCCTGTTTGCCTTTAAAACAAGATGGAGAACTCTTTGCGCCCTGTCTGCCTGGATCCCACCTTGAAGATGATGAATGCCGCCATTCTTCCCATCATGATGATAATGGACTGCACCTCTGAACCTGTAAGCCAACCCCAATTAAATGTTGTCTCTTATAAAAGAGTTGCCTGGGTGATGGTGTCTCTTCACAATGGCAAACTCTAACTAAGACAGTGAGGTTGTTGGCAACTTTCATCCCTTAGCAACTTGCACAGCACCTTCCAACACTATGCATGAGAGAGCTAGTCCTCAGGGCACAGGCTTTCATATCAGTTCCCGCTGGATCCATCCAAGTTCTGTGTCCAAAGAATGTGTTGTCTTTAACAATGAGGTCTCACTGTCAATTTTTGGAAGCAACCAAGGGCAATGGCAAGAGCACATATTGTTTTGGAGGTCTCTTGGACCCCCCTGACCAACAACTCAAAGAGATCCATCTGTTGTCTGACACTGGGGTTTTTATTAGACTATGGCTCCTAGGGAAGAATTCATTCACCTTGTGTGAGTTAAATTCAACTAAATTACATATATAACATAAAATTGTAACCTAAAATGCAACTTGGTTAAACAGAATATTCTGTATGTTTTGGTAAATGTCAGATACTTCCCTCAGAGCTGGTTGTGTGTCAAAGATATAGGCTGTCACTTTATACCTTCTCTAAATACAAAGACTGAATCTTTTTACATACTTTATATCATATATCTGTCAAGATATTCCCAATGGTGCAATAATGACACATATATATTGGAGGTAATCAGTAGTTACCTAAATGGACTTAAGGACCACTCAGTAAGAGAGAACTCATGGTTGATACCACAAACCTAGTCAACAACCCAGGGCTAGAGAGGCTGTAGACTCAAGAAGAAAACTGTTACTGCCATTTTCTTAAGTTAATACAATTTCCAACTGTATTCAAATGGGTATCCTATAGATAAGCATAATTCTCACCCCTTCATCAAAGAAGCTCCTTTGCAGCAAACAGAGGCTATGACAGAGATCTACCACTGATCAAAACGCAGAAAGTGACAGTGGGGTGACCAGCCCAAACTGAGACATTCACAGCATCACCACTATGTGTAAAGCTTCAGGAACACTGCAGAAGAGGAGGCAACAAGGTGAGCGCTAGACAACCAAGACAACCACTGTGAGATGACAGCATCTTCTGGATGGGACAAGGAGACGGTGCTGCCTATGAATTCTCAGTAATGTGGTTTCCTGAACAAGACTACATCAGTCAGCATGACAACCTAGATGAGGAAGATGTCAAATGAGCCACCCCTAGGTACAGAGCTACAACCATCACTGGCTTCCAATGAAGGGAGAAATCGTTTTCTCCATGGGAGAGCACTCTAATAGGTTTTCCAGTTCTGGGTGGTCCCTCCTAAACACAGATAGGTAATATTAACTGGACACAGTATATTCTGTATATACTTGTGTATGTGTGTGTATGTGTGTGTGTGTGTGTGTGTCTGTATAACAATGATAATTATAGAAGAATAGATAAAGAATTCTTACAAAGAGATTATTGGGTAGATGAGCACAGGAGAAGTTGGAGAGAGAAGATGGGGAGATGAAAATGATAAAAATACAGTGTACTCATCTATATAATTCTTTTAAAAAAACTAAATTAAAATAAGAATAAGGGCTTTAGGGGAGGGAAAGGAGACTCAGTTGGCAAAGTTCCTGCCATGCAACCACAAGAATCTGAGTTTGTTTGAGTCCCAAAACCCACATGAAAACTGGATGTGGTGGCTCATGCTTATAATCTCAATACTGAGGAAGAAGGCAAAAACAGATCACTGGGCCTCACTGCCCGTCCAGCTTAGTCTACTCTACATACTTCAAGCCCATGAAAGACCTTGTCTCGCTGGTGATATGGCTCAGCGGGTAAGAGCACCATTTGCTCTTCCAAAGGTCATGAGTTCAAATCTCAGCAACCACATGGTGGCTCACAACCACCCACAATGAAATTAAAAAACAAAACAAAACAAACAGAAAGACCTTGTCTCAAAAAATAAGGTAGACAACTCTTTTTTTTTTAAAGATTTATTTATTTATTATATGTAAGTACACTGTAGCTGTCTTCAGACACACCAGAAGAGGGCATCAGATCTCATTAGGATGGTTGTGAGCCACCATGTGGTTGCTGGGACTTGAACTCAGGACCTTCGGAAGAGCAGTTGGTGCTCTTAACCACTGAGCCATCTCTCCAGCCCTGGTAGACAACTCTTAAGGAACAACACTTCAAATTGGCCACTGGGCTCCAATATACACGTGCATACATGCAAACATGCACATGCACACACACACACACACACACACACACACACACACACACACACAGATGAGTAAGGGCTTTTGGCCATATACAAACATGGAGGCAGGAAAGGGAAAGTGAACTTTGAGACAAATTGAATTATATTAAAATCCTGGCTCTTCCATTCTACAGCAATATATCCTTGGGGTGTCGGAGGAAATATGTCAACTCTCTGATTCAGTATCCTCACATAAAACACATAACTTACAGTGTTTGTCTAAGAATTAATTTGTTATATAAGTTAAGTTCTTAACAGAATGCATTCTACAAATAATGACTTACATTTTTATGAAGTACTGTTTCTCCTTCCCATGGGAATGCAAATCTTGGACAATGCTCTAATTTTTTATTATTGTTTTAAACTCTAGTACTCACCACTGTATGAAGTATCCCAACTGTGGTCTGAGCAAAGAATAGTGGAACAGAACTAACATCTTAATTCTAGAAAGAATAATACAGTTATAACTTCTGCTTTCTATCTTTTTGTAGATCACATCAAATGGTTGGTGTGATCATAATGTTCATTAAAATGCAGGAATCTTATTTACATATACTGTCGCAAAGTCAGGTCCATATGTTCTGTGCTGCTTTTCTGAAAGAAGGGCTACAGTACTGAATTCCATCTTGCTGAAAAATATAATATATTTTTTGCATGCTTGCTTGTCATGGCAACCTGACTGCTTTCTTCTGATTCCATGTCATGTGTAGATATGATTGGTACCCTTAGTATTTTCAGAGTTTGATCACACGAAATATTCAACATATCAGGATGTCTCAATCAAGTTGAAGTCATTAGGGGTTGTCACAGCAGACGCTGATCTCTTCCCCTGTTATTCAATCATTTATGTCACACCTTTCCCAAGTTCAGAATCAACAATGTGACAAATTCCTTAATGCACACCAAATTTTATTTATATATGCATAACAGATCATCTTGCTATGTCAACTTTTACAGAAATAATGATAAGCTTACTGTGACACTATTTGGTTATTATCTAAATTATTTTGAGACTAGGAAGTAAATAAATTTTATTTTTTGCTTTTAAATAAGGAACAGGCTTTGCTCATGTCAACAATAAGAAAATAATTGGTGGTAAATTTTTAAAGCCCAGTTTTAACAAGGATTCCAAGTAGTGGCCAGACACAGCCACCCAAAATGCCAAGCCCTGATTACTTAGTATATTCTGCCACAGATATACAAGATAAGGAGGTGGCAGCACAATTCTAACACAGTAATGTATCATTTTCAACTTCAATTTTTAAAAATCAAGTCCTTAATTGACCGAACTTTGGAATTTTATTTGGCTTTTCAATTATAAAGATAACCTTTTATAATTGTTTAAGTTATAATATCTTTATATCATTTCCCCTTCACTGTCCTCCCTCTAACCTCTCTCATGTACCCTCTATTCTGTTAACTTTATGGCCATTTTTCTAATATATATATATATATATATATATATATATATATATATATATATATATATATATATATATATATACATATATGTATATATATGTATATATATGTGTGTGTGTGTATATTATGTACATATACTCACATGTACATGTCTATATTCATAAATGTATTAATACAGACTGCTCAACCTGTACAGTGTTGCTTGTATGTATACTGATTATGTCTAGGCTGAGCATTTGGTAGTGGATAGCCAAACTTGGGTGCTCCTACCTGGGGAAGACTATTTCTCCCTCTCCTACCACTCCTTAGTTTCCTGTAGTTCTTTGTTTAAGACTGAGACCTCCTAAGCTCTCCCCCTTTTGTGTTAACGAGTTTATCGATACTGTACTTATTCCCGTCTTTCAGACTTTTAGAAAGGCACGGTGATGAAACTTCACAGTTGTACTTTCTCTGTGTGTAGGAGATACAGCCTCACGACAAACTTCCTGTTCCTCTGGTTCCTACAATCTTTCTGCTTCCTGTCCATAGGTCCACAGTGATCCTTCAGCCATAGGTGTGTTTTGATGTGTGGGTTGGGACTGGATCATATGATCCTGTCTTAGTTAGGGTTTTACTGCTGTAAACAGACACAATGGCCAAGGTAATACTTATAAAGACAACATTTAATTGGAGCTGGCTTACAGGTTCAGAGGTTCAGTACACTATCATCAAGGCAGGAGCATGATAGCACCCAGGCAGGCATGGCACAGTAGGAGCTCAGAGTTCTACATCTTCATCTGAAGGCTGTTAGCAGAATACTGGCTTCTAGGCAGCTAGGATGAAGGTCTTAAAGCCCACACACAAATGACACATCTACTTTAACAGGGCCACACCTTCTAATAGTGCCACTCCCTGGGCCAAGCATATACAAACCATCACAGACCCCTTATTCTCTGTATTTTAATCAACTGTGGTTTTCTAGAATATTGTCTTTTGAAATTTTTATTTGAAGAAGGATGAGGACTACACTTATCTGTGAATATAAAGATAAATATTGAGAATACTGTTAGGAGTGATTATGGTTTAGTAACATGGCAGTTGTAGATTTTCCTCTGTCTTAGTTAGGGTTTTACTGCTGTGAAGAGTCTCCATGACCAAGGCAACTCTTATAACGGAAAACATTTAACTAGGTATGGCTTATAGTTTCAGTATTTAAGTCTGTTATTTTCATGTTGAGAAGCATAACAGCATGCAGGTAAGTTAAGCATGGTTCTGGAGACGGACCCAAGAGTTCTACATCTGAGTCTGCAGGAGACTGTTTCTTATACACTGGGCATAACTTGAGCATATATGAGACCTCGGTGTTCACCTCCATAGTGACACACTTCCTGCAATAGGGCCATACCTTGTAACAGTGCCACTCCATATTGCCAAGCAATGAAACACATGAGTCTATGGGGACCATACCCATTCAAACCACCACATCATCCAACTTCCATGACTTCTCTAGCCCTGGGTAATTGGCTCGGTTTCTGGTACCAGTTTGATTTCCCTCTTGTTAGGCAGGTCTGCCTTCCAAGGGAGAGAATCTATATAAACTACAATAACCACCACAGCACAATAAGCCTAAAGGTGCAATCTTGGCGTGCATACCTTTATGATACTCTAAAGCTCTCTAATTCACCTTTGTCCTTTAGACACAATGATAAGACAATTTCTCAGTTGTCATTGGCACCTATTGCCATACTCAAGTTTGTGTGAAGCACCTCAGGGATGTCATTTTGAGTTTTACTAGTGCCATGAGGTGTCTGGGTATAGAAATGTTAAGCATTTTGTTTCAGCAAGAAAAAAATGTGATGCTGTTACACTTTTAAGCAGTTATGACTTCTAAATAAGTTTTTAAAAATCTTTTTAGCAGTATTCAATTGGCTTCTGTGGTAGCTTGAATGAGAAGTGTCAGCCATAGGCTTATGTATTTGAACAACTGGTCCCATTGATGGTGTTGCTTGGGAAGGTTAAGAAAGTTCTAGGATGTGGAAACTTGCTGGAAGCTGTCACTGGGGCAGGCTTTAAGAGTTTGTAGCCTCACCTCACTTCAGTCTGCTCCTTATTTATGCAGCTGGGATGTGATCTCTCAGCTTCCTGCTCTGGTCACCTGCTGCCATGCCTCTACTGCCACCATGAAATCTCCTTCTAGAACATGATTTTCTTAAATAACCTTGACTATCCATAACCTGGGCATATCTTTGTAATGGCCTTGATGGATGTAGTATGCCAAAGGTGATGTCATGTAGCCTCCATGCTATGTTATAGAAATGGCACACACTTCCACTTTGAGCTCTTGATGGACTCAATCTTAGAGTTCAGCTTCTGTGCTCTGAGAAAGTCCAAACTACCCCATAGGAAGAGACATATGGAGAGATAATCTCATACAGGCATAATAGTCTAAAGCCCCACTGAAGACAGGCATGTGAATGAAGAAATTCAGATGATTCTATCACAAAGCATCTTCAGCCTTCAAGTCTTATGAGCTGAGACTCTAGACATCATGGAAAGAAAAGTTGTCTCTGCTGTGCTCTGCCTGAATTAATGACTCAAAATCCACAAGCATGATAAAGTAGCTATTTTATACCACTACCTATTCTGTCGCATGACACTCAAGAATAAAACAATCTCCGTTTTAAAATAAGTGAATATCAAATAGGAGGCTAGGACGTGGCTCAGTAATGTGCTTGCTGGGCAAGATTGGAGACCTGAGTTCAGACTCTTAGCACCCACAGAAAAGCATGGTTTGGGGATGTGTGTACTTAAAATCCCAATGTTAGGGAGACAAAAGGATTCGAGACTTGCCACCTAGTTAGTCTAGTTGACTTAGGTGAGTTGTGGGGGGGGTGGGAAGAGGGGTGGGGAGGGGAGGGGTATGTGGAGGGGAATTAGAGATGAAGCAGTGGACAGTGGTGCTGGCTGTACAAGCATGGGGATTTGAGTTCGAATTCCAAACACCCAGGGAAAGATGTAGATGTTAGAGAATAACCAGTAATACTAGAACCAGAAGTCAGGGGCAGGATGGTGCCTTGAGTTGGCTGGTCAGTCAGTTCACCCAATTCAATGAGCTCTGAACTCAATGAAACATCCTGCCTAAAAAATTAGGTGTAGAATGGTCAGGAAAGATACTCAACATTTACCTTGGGCCTCCGTATACATGCATATACATGTGTGTATATACCTACACACACACACACACACACACACACACACACACACACACACACACACCAGCAACTATAGCTTCTACCAGAATGAATCCTAAGATAGACCTGTGTGTCCTGTGTTGAGTGTGTCGAATTCTTCTATGTTAGAAAGTTTACTCCAGAAATTATTGGTATTGTTTCAAAAGTCCCAAATTCAAATGTTTTATAAAACATTTCCAAAACATACCAGGGTTGGCTGGACATTTTAAAAATACCATTTTCAATCTGAAATTGATGAAAAATGAAAGAAGAAATTTGACCAAGATCACAATAACATGATCCTTATTGTTCCGCTGACCCCTACATTTTGGGCATGCTCTTGATTTCCCAATTACTTGTGGGGGAGGGAACTGTCCAGCACTTCTGCTTCCTGAATGAAAGGAACTCCTAGTTCATCCTACAGTGTGAAGGGAGGCTGAACTCCTCCCTTTTATAGAAATCAAGGCCCTCCATAATGAAAATGCTCTCACCTACCCACCATACATGAATGCCTACTAAGAGTACAACCAAATCATGATATAGAATGAAGTTAATCCAACCAATGGATCCATCACTGACTAAAATTTCTACAATCCTTGAAGGATACAGAACTTCTCATTTATCCTTTTAGCATCTCTTCCCGTTGTTAAGATTTTTTAAGAAGAAAAGAAAGATATATTACATTATGCAGGTTCATTGTGAAAGCAGAGTGTTCTTACTCCCTTACAGGAAATGGCCTACATGAAAGACAAAAATGTCTTCCACATTCAGAGTGCCTTCATTATGGGATTAATTTCAATGCTTCTTCACAAATAATTTACAGTTGAATTTTTATGCTAAAATATTCTCCTGAAATTTAGTTACTAAAAGTCACCTTGCTAGAATAAGGAATCCTAATTTTGGTCCCCAACATCGTAACCTCAGTAGCCAGGGGCTGGACAGATGCTTGTAGGATGATTTGTGCTTCAGATGGTTTTGAATATTTAAAGTCAGGTTTGTAGTTTTTAATAAAGCTTATTTTTATTCAACTTCAAGCAAGATCTTTTTAATAAGGCATATTAAGGAAATGGGATGCCAATGTAGATAACTACCCAGTAACAAAGGAATGCTGGGTGCTAGAAAGCACACTCTGAATGCAGTGAAGGTACAGGTAAAATGTACTCTGCATAGCATGCTACCTGATTGACATCTTGGGAGTGATGTAGTTTTCATCATATTTTTATCTCTACTGAGCAGTTCTGCAGACTACATTCCTACAATAACAAACTTTAAAGACCAGGGTAGGTTTTCATTTTCTGCCAAAATACATCTTTGTTCTTTTTCATTCTATATGCATTTTTACCCTCATACATGGTTCATATCTGTTCATATAAATACCACCACAGTTTGATGTTGATGCTGGCCTGGTAGACATGCTATGCTCATTCCCCACATCCCTTTGGATTCCAAGTATGCACTTTGGGATGATGAAGTACTTACCATAGTAACATAAAGTAGGGTTCACATCTTACTAAGGTCATGTCATTATTTCCCACAGTGCAGACCTCACATTCTAAGACTAATCTAGTATCTAAAAATACACTGGAGACAGCTCACATTGCCATTTATGGCAAAATATGACTGAGTCAGTTAACTAATTTTCCTGTGGCATAAAAAAGAGTCTCTGGTTGGCAAACCATAAGATCTCAGCTTTAGGAGAACAGAAATGAGAAAGAGAAAGGGAAACACTGCCTGTTTAGTAGATTTCTGAATCTGAGAAAATAACACTAGTGGAGAACGAGGTCCAACAAAAAAGACCACCTGTAAAAATCAAGAGAGAGGCTGGTGACATGGCTGTACCTGATCCTGTGCTACATACACACATGTGCTGACAAGCAGGCACAGAAGCATTCCTCCAACTGGAACTTCCTGAAACAGGTTAGCTCCTGCTTAACTGTGGCTTTGCAACTGCATGAGACATAGGACTGCCAGTGACCTCAAACAGAGTCTATCTGGCTTATCTGTTGCTTGTGCTCCCAACTCTCTTTTCCTGGTCACCCCGGTTCAGTGGGAGAGACCCACTCAGTGTTTCTCCCTCAGGCCCATTTTGAAGTTTACAACAAGAATCTTTGATTTGATCTTCAAACTTTAAGCAAATTCAGACAAATTCTGAATACCAAAAATGGCAACTATAGAGACAGAATGTTTAAAAAAAAAAATTAACTTCCTTTGCTTGGTGTGGGCCTGCTACTGCGTATGTGGTCTGGTTATATAAACTAGCTTGGCAGAGAGAAACTTTACAGTAGGCCCTCACTACTGTATGTCTCAACCTTGAGTACAACATTTACTGCGGTTTTTTAACTAAACCCCTTAGACATTCCACTACCAGATTTTCTCAGGTTTGCATTCTGGGAGTAAACAAAAATTACTTGTCTCTCAGCTCCAGTGCACATGGGGAGGATGTCTATTTAGTTCTAAAGCCTTTCTTTCAAGCTTTGGCCATTCATTTCCAGGTAATGACATTTACCCAGATTCTCACTACCAAAGATCTCTCCCCTCCCCTTCTGATATATAACTTTATTCTAATCTCCCTTACTCCTTATAATGTTTAAAGTTCTTTTTTTCAAGAGGTTCTGTAGACACAGGCTAAGACTGATTCAAAAGAGACCCTGGATAATAGGTTAACATATTGTATACACACACACACACACACACACACACATGGGAGGGGGGGACAGGATTTGTCTATCGACACATTTGACAAATCAGAGCTTTTCTCCTGTGCATAAGCCTGACTTGATGATCTAGGAATAAACAAGACAGACCCCTTTGGCCAATTCTAGAAGACGGGATTGGGGGGTGCTATTATGAAGTAACTAAAAAAGATGATTTAACAGCCTTGAAATTAAGATAGCAAGCTCATTTAAGTACATAGCAATGCACATATAATCTATCTTCCTTAAAATAGTATATACCCTGAGATGTTTCACAGAACAGAAAGTTGATTTGGGATCTATCCAGCTTACCAAATGAGAACAATCATAAGAAACATGGATGATAAGGAAATGTGTTCTCAAAATCATCATCTCCAGGAGAGAAGCTTTTGGATGCAAAAACTGCAGCAGGAAAGCTAGATGTCAGGAAACTGGGTACCTCTGTGTGGGAGACCAGGACACAGCCCAAGTTTGTACTGTAAATCTCTTTGGAGGAACACCAATATTTAAAGTTGCTGAGCTTGACCCCAAAGCTGTGTCTGTAGTCATGGCCAAAGCCGGGAGATACAGCTGTCTTCATTTAGTAGGGCCCCTCTAACCAAGGTACAGGTCAAACGGAGAGCAAGGGATGCCACAAAGAGCTGGGACAGCAGTCCCAGGTACCTGATCCTGAAAGTGGTCCTGTGTAAGCACAGCTGCTCTCTCCCAAGGTATTGCCCACAAAGGCTGAGCAGATATGCCTAAGAACTCCTAGTACCCTTCATTTATCCAGGAATGATAGTCAACTTCATCACCTTTACCTGGACCTGACTCAAGGCAGCTGTTAAGAGGGTTAAAACTGGAGGAGATAAATTACTTAGAGCACCAATTTATAGCACTGATTTACAAGGCTTTATTCTCTACGCAAAACAATACTAAATAATAATCTAATGTTACTAGTTCTAGTTTTTTGCACTATCGTGATGGAATTTCTTTTGTTGAATTATCTCTAAAGGCTAAATCATGAAAACCACTTCATCATATCAGCAATGTTAGATTAAGAAAGGTTCATCCTTCGGCAAGTTCCAGGGCTTTAACCAGCTTTCTTCTGTTAGGTCAGAGTGTACCACTTATAAGTAGAAACAGTCTTAATCATAACTGTTGTTTCCTCAGACGTAGGAGGTAGACAGTTTGTTCTCTGTTGTTCAGAAACAGTAAGTAGTAGCAAGTAGCATGTCATGAAGTACAATAGCAAGTGTGAAGATGAACCAGGCATGGTGGCACTTGCCCTCAATCCCTGAACTGGGGAGATGGAGTCAGCCAGAACTCTGTGAGTTCGAGGCCAACCAGGGCTACACAATGAGACTCTGCCTTTAAAAAAGCAAAGGGGTGTGACTATGCCATGGCTTCTTGTCTCTTACTGTATTGTTAATAATCTAAATTACCACACAAGAGTGCAGAAGCCTAAACCCTAGTGTACCAGGCCAGCCAACAGGAGTTTATTAATTCCATACAGTTTCAGACAGAAGGATTTATATGAACAAGTAAGAGATTTAGATTCCTTGGATGAGATTGCCTACTCTTTGCTTTCAATTGTGGATGTAGTAATGAATGAGTGAACTAATTCACTAGAGTGCTCTGGGTTTTCTCCAGCTGTAAAACAGAGAGATTGGCAGCATTACCAAGTCCAGCACAGACTTCCCTCCCTCATCACCCAGCCACCTCAGGAGGAGCGTGGGAGCTTTGATCAAACAATCTGCACCAATTTCACATGTGAGAGAAACTGAGTTCGTAATCTATTTCTGATTTGACTTCAGCAAGTTCACAGGAAAAAAAACAGTTTAGAATTAGTTATGATACAAGATGATATTTTGAATGTTTGTATGTGACAAATTCATGTAAACTTCAAATCTAAGTATTTCCAGTTGATTCTTAGGAGTCTGAGTCAGAACGCGTCTCTTAGATGACTTTGGATAGGTTACTTAATCTTATCCCTTTAATTTCTAGATAGGTTAAATGTAGTTAATAATACATATTTTATAAAGTTGTTTGGGTGATAAAATGAATTCATGTATATCTAAATATATATGTGTGTATACATAATAATTTAACAAATTACTTTAAAAATTACTTTAATTTTGTCATGAAATTTTGGTCATAGCACTCTGGAAAATAAGCACATGAGGACGTCAGGGTGGTGGTGAACCTTGTTAATGCTTTCATTATCCTGAGATGGAGTTCTGGTAACGGTGCTGATGGCTGTGATTGTGACGGTGGTCGAACGTAGATTTAAGCAGAAGTCAGTCATAAAATGAGGCCTGGGGGTTTAATCTTACTAAAACCTGATTCTTAGTGCTGGGCCAGTTGCATCTAGTTTCAGTTTCCTGCGTCCGTTTGAGTGGCAGGTGCTCTCTGAAGGACCAGAAGAAACATCCCTTAACGTCCGTCAGCCAATCTTTTCATTCTGCCAAACAAGATGAGCCATGCTGGCTTCACAGCTGTTGAGATCCAACGTTATGTTTTAAGTTTTAATTACTGTGCCTAAGAGATCCATAAAGTAAAAATGCCTCTAACCTGTAAGCCCCCTTGCCCAAGGACAGATCCTTCCTGAAATGGGGTTGGGGGCGGCTACTGTTTCCGGAAGGTTACAAGGGGTGTGTTTCCCCTCCCCTAAACAAGTTTGTTTGATCCAACTGCACCAAAAGTGCTTGATCACATAAAGGCCGGAGGTATGTAAGCAGGAAATACATCAGGATGTATTCTTGTTCCTGATTGGAAGTACTCAGGCAAGAAGTACGTCAAGATACGTGTCTGCTCCTGATTGGACTAGGTAGGAAGTACATGCATAGCCTTATGGGTTTGCCTTATAAGCCTCTGCAAAATGTGGCCACTTCCTGGGAAACCGGGGATGGTCTTGTCCAATGTCTATCATCCTGGCAAGTATTTCATTAAACCTTGCTTCATTTTTGACTCAAAAATTGTGGTAGTGGTCTTCTTCAGCTAGTGGCTTTAACACTGAGAGCAACATCAATCCATGGCAGAAAATGTAGCTCAGGTCATCCCTCCTGAAGCCCCAGACTGAGATATATAAAATGAGGTAATCCAAGAAAAGCCTTTGCCTAACAAGCACGGAGCCATTATCTCCTGTGGTGGTCCACATTGACTAAAGAAACCTGCTGGCCTCTGTTTACCCCTCAAAGCAGATTTCCGCTGAGAAGGTAACAAGGCAGTCACACTCCCCCAGAACAAAGTATTAGTGCTAGAACAAAGCGATACCAGTAATTTTTTTTTAACCTTAAAAGAAAAATGTAAAGACCACCTGTGCTGGAAACATACTGTACGTGGGAGGGAGGAAGGTAAAGATTGCTATGGAAAGGCGCCTCAAACATCAAAGAAGACACCATCTGGAAACTACTTGTGAGTGTCTGGGGCAGACTAGGGAGCTGGAAAAGAGGACAGAGACTCAGATTGAGCCAGGAAGGACCGAGTAAAGGTTTGTCCGACAAAATATCAAAATGACTGGAGCAACTGAGGGCTCCATCTTAGATCTGAGGCTAGCCCTGGGACATGTTGAAGCTGTCATGACCATAGCAGGAATTCCAGGAATGCAAAAGACCCAGCTGTTCTCTAATCCAAAAGAGTACTCATCCAAAGTACACTGTGACCTTCGCCTTTAAAGGCCCTCCTCCCCTTTAAGCTGGGTCTCAGTCCCAGATCAGAACTTGGGAACCGAGGACAGCTGCAGCCTAAATAAAAGATTGGCTAATTGCAACTGGCTAGAGTCCAGGGGTCTCCAGGTGTTTTCAAACTCCTTAACACAAGTTCATTCCCCTCTATTTAAGAAACAGCTTGTGGATCTCAATTTCTGCTCTTCTGTCCTTCTCTGCTTTTCAGTATTATCAGCAAACTGCAAGAGTGGGCGTCCCATTTTCCTAACACAGGTGATTTGAAAGCCTGCGCAGTGAGCAGTACAAACAGTCCCGCTGGGCACTGTGTGTTCGAGACGTCCCTTCTTTAGGGACGACTAGAAATTGTTATGAAGAGGAATTTTAAAAGCTTGCCTCTTGTTCTTTAAAGATCACAGAGTCATTGATAATTCGATGAAGACAGTGTAGGGAGTTGACGGTCGCCTCATTTTACAAAGGAGGAGAAGATGGTCCCTGGAGAATAAGCAATCACAGGGTTTTGCTGACAGAATCTGGACTAAGTTACTGGTTTCCTCACTTGTATCAATTGCTCGTTTTTGTCTTGGGGCATACGGGAAAGTAATCAATTTAAGTTTGTCACCTCCAATTGCATACGCACATGAAATTCATATTTCTAAACTTAAATGTAAGCACCCCAGTTTTTATTGGTGAGTGCAGCTGTAACATCACAGCTTGCAAAAGACAGGTGGATGTGAATGATGCTCACACGCGAAAGGCACAGTTCTGCAAATGCCAGTGTCTGTGATAGCATGGCAGTGCCTGCATCATGTGTTAGCATGGTAATGGCGCATGCTTGGGTCAGTCAGCAGGCATGTACTGAACTCTTATTGCATTCTAGATGCTGCTGTGCTGGAGACCTGAAAAGAGCTCATAAAAAAAAAAAAAGACACATAAAAACAAATGCTTCAAGCTTTACCCCCCCCCCCCGCAAGATGCCTCCCTTCCTGCCAGAGAGATAGATCCTAAAAGAGACATGAGAGAGAGAAAGAAGCAGCCAGGTGGAAGAGAGAGCAACTTCGGACAAAGCAGGGGGAGGAGAGAGAAGTTCCCGACTCATGAGAACTGTTGTGTGCACAATTCCACATCTGAGAACCCCAACCAATAAGCATACTGCGAAGGGCAGAAGAGCCTTGTCATGCATCCAAGACAAGCCGAGCCTCAGGACTGCAAACTAAACACTCACCATTTACATTGTCTGAGGACTGGCTGGAATTGACAGCATTGCCCTGGCCAAAGAATAAATAATGATAGTAATAATGATGATGATCAATCTTGTATCTGACGTCTCCTTACCAGGTATGTAAAGCACCAGATGAGCAAATCCTAAATGTCGAATCACCCCAAGGCTCTATTAATGATCTTAAAAAACAGCCATGGGGCCAGGGTATGGCTTGGCTCAGCAGTAGACAGTTTGCCTAAGAGATCAGCACTAAGGGAATCTTTATCCTTCTCAGCTGGGAGGCTCTGCACTCCAAAAAGGTAGTTGGGTAATTTACCATCCCTCCCTCCCTTGCTACCATCCCTCCCTCCCTTGCTACCATCCCTCCCTCCCTTGCTACCA
>NW_022196905.1:83877824-83882472 GCF_008632895.1 Mastomys coucha
CCTCCCTCCCTTGCTACCATCCTTCTCTCCCTCCCTTGTTACCATCCTTCCTTCCCTTGCTACCATCCTTCCCTCTCTCCCTTGTTACCATCCCTCCCTCCCTTGCTACCATTCTTCCCTCCCTCCCTTGCTACCATTCTTCCCTCCCTCCCTTGCTACCATTCTTCCCTCCCTCCCTTGCTACCATCCTTCCCTCAGTTGTTATCATCCATCCCTCCCTTGTGGTCTCATTGCTGTGATGACAAAAGAAATGGATTTGAAAGGCAGTGGGGAAATGCCTGTCTTAGATGAGTGTCTAATTGGATTTCTGTAATAAATGCAGACAGGAAACAGTAATGGGGAAAAGCAAATTATGTGGTTCTTGAAGAAGGCAGCCCCAGCTCCCTTTGGAGGACATCAGAACCATCAGGCCACAGGCAACACCGCCCAGGATCTCTGTCTCTGGGCCTCATCAATTCTAATGCTGTTTCCACCTGATGCAGGAGATTGGATGGACTCACACAAACAGAAGAAATTCCACCACAGCCCTGAAATCAAGGTGAGATGGATGACCACCTGCGGAGGTTGCAGTTAGGAATGAAAAACTAATACTTGAAGTTCTTGGTTCAAAAAAATTTTCTCAGAAAGAACTGCAAGAAGAATCCTGAACTGCAGAAATAAAACTCCACTATTATACAAAATGCTACTGGGATTAATTATCAGAAAAGGCAAATAGGAAGTTCTTTATGGTACAGTGTCAATTTGATAAGTAGCTCCCTTGTAAGGAACCATATCTCTGGTGCCATACTAAGAGTAGGTGCTGTGGAGTGGAGCCTAGGATATCCTTGGGATGACATAGTAGGTGAGAAGTAAACTCAGAGCAAAACAGAGCTGAATATTAGTCAGGGCATCAGAGCTAAGTATGGGGCACATGGGGCTTACTTATTTAGATAAATCACAAGTGTGGCAAGAAAGTAGGGCCCAGAAAAAGTGTATTATCAAGCAGGCCACCAATGTAGGGAATGGGAACATAATCTTACTGGCCACCCTCTGAGAAACACAACAGATATGCATGAAGACTGTTCTAATCCAAGGTGACTGGGCAGATCTCATTGCAAACCAATAATACAAGTGAGATCGGCTGCCCATTTTCAGTGAGAGAGTCAGTGTTTTTTTGTTTGTGTGTGTGTGTGTGTGTGTATGTGTGTGTGTGTGTGTGTGTGTGTGTTTTGAATTAGGACTTTAGCTCAAGTCCCTAATTTTGGCTGTTTTCAAAGGAAACAGTAAAGGTGATAAAGGAGAGCAAAATTCTGCCCAAGATGGACGAGCACAAACCTCCCTTGATTTTCTGGGAGGTTTAACTCGGTATTTATCCACTGGTCATGCATAGTTTTAAAAGATGTTTTCCAGGGGAAAGGATGGAGGAGGCCCCTTCAGATTTCTTTCTGATTTCATTGTGGCTGAGTAAGCTGTTTCATATCTTACAGATATCTCATGACTTATAATCAAGTGTATATAGTTGCATGGGTTTGGTGAAAAAGAGACCCAATGAGAGAGTAAATAGAAGAGACTCGACCTTTTTTTTTTCCTTCGTCTACCAGCTGAAGCACAATTTTCCAATTCCAGCAAAGAAAATAAATGTGCTGGGCGAAGCCCTGTTTGGAATTAATGCTGAAAGGAAAACTATATACTCAGGAAGAAGAGTATGGCTAAGGAGACAGTGGTGAAATAGGGAGATTCTGCACCAAGGAGACATTTACATTGGCATTACCAACACCTAGCCCACAGTGATATGGGGAAAAAGTAAGTTTGAATGTAAAAGCATGGATTGGCATGGCTATTATCCATGTGTTAATAAGTCCCACTTCATTTTTTTAAAAGAATTATAATGGATTCATATGAATTCATATGTTTTACAATAGTTGTTTTATATATATACATATATATTTATATATATACCCATATATTATATATACATATATATAAAACTTTATGTCTACACGAAAAACATAAATGAGCAAAATTCCAAATAGAGAAATATTTACTCCCTCCTTGGCTAATTGGTAGAACTGTCATAGAACAACTGGACAGTATTAAGAAAAAGGTCCTCTGTTGTCCTTGTTCTCATCTTTTCATTTACCATTTCTCTTACAGTTGAAGAATATGCACATATACACACACATGAGCACACACACATGTACACACACACATGTACACACACACACACACACATGTACACACATACACATGCACACACACCCCCGCAGATACTCTCCCTTGGCACTCTTTGTAATACTGTTTTTAGTTGTGACCTTTTCCAAACAGCTTACTCAGCCACAATGAAATGGGAAAGAAATCTGGAGGGGCCTCCTCTACTCTTTTTCCCTTTGAATTGGCCAGGAGCTAACTCTTCAATATTTATGACCAATCTCTGAAAATGCATGATTGTTCTGCTGGAAAATAAGATTGCCTTGAGCAGAGTTGCAGGAAATGTGATTTGAAAATCCAAGTCAATGATGTCCACAACTCGAATAGGCAATGTTGTAAATGAAACCTGAGTTAGTAAGAACAGCAAAGGAATGATATAGTAAGACTAAGAAGCCAGGGAGGTGAGCCAGGGGGGCTGGCAAGAGTTATGGGGAGTGGCTACAGCTTGGGCCATGACCAAGAAACAAATTAAAAGCTAAATAAGGGCAAAGAGTTCATTTCTGGATTGTTTCTTAAGATCCTCTGGATCTGAACTATTTAGTATTACTGAGGGTTTGAATAATTTCTAAAGAAATACAATGTGTTGACAGTGACTAGAACATCAGCTTAAATACCTATGGACCAAGTTGTCAACTTTGCCAATGAACACAGCATGTTGCTGGTGTTTCTGAGACACTAAACCTCTTACCTAAAAACTGGTTCCAATTCAGTCTAGCTGACATGATCTCAGAGTACCTAGCACAGGCCCACTTAAACAGCACACAGTTAACCCTTTATGTTCTCCTCCTCTTTATCCCTAAGCATATGATAACTGTTGGAGAGAGAACAGTCAGTACTGATGGGCTGCTTCATTCGGGAAAGGTGCAAATGCAAGATTATCCTTCAGAATGAAGCTCTATCGGGAGACAGGGGATCTTGACCATGGGAGATCTTAGTAGGCACTGGAAAAGGACAGCATGCTTGGAGCCTTAATGAAAGAGCCTCCCCTTTAACACCTGCTTGCCCACATGTGATGGTGCATGCCTTAAAGCTCAACAAGTGGAAGGCAGGGGCAGGCCAACCTCTGTGAGTTCCTGGCCAGCCTGGGCTACCGGGCTACATAGTGAGACACTGGTTTTGTTTTGTGTGTTAAAAACAAAAACAAAAACAAAAACAAAACATTAAGTAAAAATAAGGAATATCTGTCATGGACAGGATGAGGAAATCCTTCAAAAAAAAATCCCTAAACGAAAGGAAATATCTGACTTCTGTATCCTTTTGGGACGTTGTAATAGAAAGAATCATGTCATAATTTAGCCTACATGAAAAGAGCATGGAGAAGCCAGATATTGGTTATAGGTTGTAAAACTCCAGCACAGATGGATTCTTAACTCTCCATCTGAGAGAGGCGGGGGGGGGGGGGGGGGGGGATTGTGAGAACTGACCAACTTGGAGTAGTGTAAAATGAGAACCTCACCAACTGACAACAGTCTTAGTGCCTCACATAGCACCTGAAATGTAAACACACTGAACATGCCTCAGAAGTAATTGGTGTTTATCTGCACCTGAGACAGAACACCAAAAAAAAAGCAACGTACAGAAGAAAAAGGTTGCTTGGGGTTAAGTTCCAGAGGGATAAGAGTTCCTGATGCAGAGTGGAGGCAGCAGGCAGCAGACATGGTGGCTGGGGCAGAAAGCTGAGAGCCATAAAGCCTGCCCCCAATGATATACTTCCTCCAACAAGGCGATACCTCCTGAACTTTCACCAAAGATGGACCAGTATTCAGACGTCTGAGTCAGTGGGAGACGTTCTCACTGAAGTCACCACATAACTGATAAGTTTTGGCAGTTCTGTTGTAACACTCTCTCTATTAACAACTCATCTATGTTAGCACACAAGGGTCCCATGTGTCAGTCTTGAAAACACAGTTTTACAGTGTTGTGTACAGATTCTAAGGCTGGACGTGAGTCTGCCATTTAACTTGGCAAGCTCTGTTTGACTGCTCTGTTTCAGTTTTCCTGGATACAAAATGACAAATAATAAAAACATATTCTTTTGCAGTTACAGGAGCTAAATAATTCAGTCTGTGGAAGTAAATGGTGTTATATCTGTGACTTTCACTGACAGTTGGAACATTTCATCAAAATTTAAACTCTGGCCTGAGTGTAGTGGTACACACACCCAGGAGGCAGGTAGATCTCTGTGAGTTCAGGGCCAGCCTAGCCTACATGATGAGTTTCAGGACAGCCTGGGCTATACGTAAAGAGACTCTGTCTCAAAGAAGAAAATAAAATAAAACTAATCATGGGATAAAGAGGACTGTTGCCATTGTCAATTAGTCTTGCTCAAATCACCCCAGAGTAGGAGGTCTCAGAGGCGGTGGTGGCGGCAGCGGCAGTGCATTTCTGGATACCTGCCCCAATGTTCTGGGTTCCTGAATGAAAGACACACACACACACACACAGAGAGAGAGAGAGAGAG
>NW_022196905.1:83882578-83899362 GCF_008632895.1 Mastomys coucha
GAGGGAGGAGAGGGAGAGGGAGAGGGAGAGGGAGGGAGAGGGAGAGAGAGAGAGAAAGAGAGAGAGCCTTAATATGTTAAACAGCCCAATGGACGGTTGGGCCACTCTTAAACCGCCACATGGCTAACACCTTCCCTCAGATATTTCTGAGTTATCATTTACTAAAAATCTATATTCTATCATTGTTGTCCTAGACCCAGCTGGTCCCCCCTGGGGCTACTCTTCCTAGGCTCTTACATGTTGGCTGTCTCTCTGTCCTGCGTTCTCAGGAATGGCCATTACTCCTTTCCCAGCATGGTGGTTCTCTCTCTCTCTCTCTCTCTCTCTCTCTCTCTCTCTCTCTCTCTCTCTCTGTCTCTGTCTCTGTCTCTCCCTGTCTCTCTCTGTCTCTGTCTCTCTGTCTCTCTGTCTGTCTCTCTCTGTCTGTCTCTGTCTCTGTCTCTGTCTCTGTCTCTCTCTCTCCCTCTCTCTCTCTGTCCCTTGTTAGGGCATCCTAAAAATCCCACCTCTGTCTCCCTGCCTAGGCATTGGCCACTGGCAACCTTACTTACCAATCAAAACCCAGTTGGGGCAGGGTCCCTCAGTGCCTTACCTGTAGATGTGCAGATTCCTGTGTAATTTGGGGGACCACATTAACATAAGTAGCATTAGACCAAACCCTCAGCAGGAGAGATTCAGGCTGAATTTTCACAATAGAAAATAGGCACTACAAAGGCCTTCCATTGTGATTTCTCCAAGAAGAGAACCAGCCTAGAGCTTGTGGATGTAGAGGGTGCCTGGAGGTCAGCACTGTGTTCTGTGTAAGTGGAAATCCTCTGGGAGCATGAGTCCATTAATATCTGTCTACTCACTGTGAACAAGGCTCTACCCAGAAACACACAGTATACCCAATCTCACTTAAATATTCACAAAGTGTACATTTTGGGGGTTGAGTTTTTTATTTTATTGTCAATTTATGTTAACAGTGAGTTTCTTCTGGGGTCTATATGAAGTAGCTGAGTCAGAACAGAGAAATAATCACATACATCCATGAGTGGGTTTCTGTCCTGGATTCGGTCCTTTGAGGTGTAAACAGGGCCTTATACTTAATTTTAAGGGAAGGGAAACATTTCACTTCACCAGCCACAGCACTTTTAAGTTATCATGACATTCAAGATGGTTTGCCTTTACAGCTATATCTACAAACATTGGAAACCAGAGAACACATGCGGACTATGTACACGATACAGCTGATGGAAGCCCCATCGATCAACTATGGGATTCTACCTTCAGGACATAAAAAGGTCTAAGGAACAAAGAGCCTTTGGCCAGGCTGGACCTCAGCAAAACTCACGTAACTTCCACCTTTGAGTTCTGGCCAACACTAAGGAGCTACGTGTCCCCTACCTGTGTCTCTTTGGATTCGTTTTCATCATCCTCTTCACCCTCCTTCCCTGTCAGAAGGGCAATATCCCCTATTGCTATCCACCCAAATCCACTTTGCTTTGCTTTACTTTGTCAGGATAGGCCATTCCCAATTATACCCTTCTCCAGTGCGTACTACAAGATGCTGGATGGTAGGAGTTCTCTCTGCGCCATGTTTTCTTGCTCTCTGGGTCAGTGTCTGTCAGGCATGACTTCCACCCTGAAGGAATCAAATGGACCCAGATTCAAAAGTACTTTCTGTGGCACCCTCAAAACAAGACTCACCTTGCCCTCTCAGTGCTACCTGAATTTTAGGATAAAGGTCTGAGCTCTGGAATTCCCAGCATGGTAGACTCAGCCACACACCTTCAATATACCAGTGAAAGGTAACAGTGAAAAGTAGGAAAAGGAAATTTGGTCATGTTAAAGGAGAGACAACCAAAGGGGCCTGCTGACCCCCAGTCTATCTGGGGACCTAAGATGAGGCTTAGGTTTGAAAGAAGAATGTGAAGCCATACAGAACTGGCCACCACGGAAACTGCTCATTGTCGAATCATCTTGTGTCCAGTCTTTCTTGCTAAGTGGTCAGAGATGCTGTGAAATTTCTTCGGGGGTGGGGGGCGGGAGAGGGCAAATTCAATTCTTTGACAAGCACAAAGGCCCCATCCTTTCCTGTCACCCAGCATGGTATACTAGGAAAATGTCAATTGGGGGTGTCCATTGTTCCACGGTCTGGTAGCATAAAGGACAGGAACAAGTGTCTCTTTGGACTGTCTCCCATCCTTACTGAGCAGATGCCACATCAGCACCCACAATACCAGTGCTGCCTTTCACTGGACGTCTACATGCAGCTCCATAGGCTCTTTCTTCTCCACGTTCACATTCTCATAGACCTGTCTCCCTCAGTTTATTTGGTGACAAGGGTGTGGCTACTTCCTGCAGTTACTATCTCTGTAATATTCTCCCATTCTCCTGCTGCTTTTTCCTCGTCCAATTCCTCATGGCAGACTCTCTCTTTTGAAATAGCTCATGATTTTCTGTCTTTTTCTCCCATACCTTATATCTCATCTAAAGGACTGCATAAATGGAAATAACAACATGAAATTAAATTCATTATCATTCTCCATAACATTATCTATACCATCCTTTTTCTACATGAATGCACAAGCAAGTCTGCAAAAGAATTGATTTCTTAATTCTGTTGTCCACTGAGAATGGCTTACATACAGACTGACCGTTCTGAAAAGCTTTGACAGTGCCTTGTTTTCTTTTGTTTTGTGAAAGAAATATTTACTGTCTGTAGATGTTTGGGACAGGATTAAACACTGGCAAGAGAGATGGTTGTAAGGATGAAATGAGATAATGTCCTTGCTCTCATAGAACTGTGGAGGAATGAGGGCAAACCAATGCATACAAATTAATAAGGAAAATATATGAAAACATAGTATGAATGGAGTTAGTGATACAATCATAAATACATTTAGAGATGAGAAACAGAAGAGGGGCCAAAGGTCAAAATATGTAGGGAGGATTTCACATGAAAACATGAGTCACTTTTAGAAACCTTAAATGTGGGGAAAAGGAAGAGATTGAGACCTTCTAGACTTCCACTCAAGAAAACTAATATAACCTGAACACGCCATGAAAACAGAGTCTTAGGCTTCAGTCTGCATACCCACTGATTCCAGCTAATGTGAGCTCACCACTGTGCAGATGCTCCTGGGTCTGCTACCAAGGAGAATCCAGATCAGAGTGAATTTATAAATATCCAAACCAACTGGAATCCCATATGCCACTTACAGAGACCCTCTGACTATCAAGTCAAGGGTCACTGAACTGTGGGAAGTTAGAAGCCCAGCAGATGCGCTCTTACTAACAGCTGGGGATTTGATATTTGAGATCAATATCTGGGAAATTCTTTTGATTGGCTTAGAGGTTTTACCAGGGAGCCTCCATCTCTCTGACATGACCCACATGTCAATTCCAATCCAAACACAAGTGCTTGGTAGAGAAACCTTCTAGAATCAACCATAGAGTCAAAGCAATATTCTGCCCCGAGAAACATTTCATGGATTATAGATGCCTTTTGGAAAATTACCTAAGGAACCAAGTAGGTTATGGGACAATTTCACTAAGAACTTTTGTAAGTCAGTAAATTCAAGTGGGGACAGAATTCCCTCCAATTACAAATGAGACAATAATCAATCATAGAATTAAATCTCGCCCTTCCCATAAAAGCAACTACCCTCTTTCCCTACCTCCAATTTACAATAATGTAATCCACATGGAAGACGTCAGTGTGTGTCTGAGAACCAAATCCTATACTGTCTTTCCCAGCACAAAAAGCCAATTGTTCCTCTCCAGGGTCTGTCAGGATCACATTACCGCTCTGAAGTCTTAAAAAGGGGCCTGAGCTCAGGCCTCCTGCTGAAAAGTTAAGTTGTCAGTTGTTAGGCAGAAAATCAATCAGAAATGCATTTGAAACAATGTGTGCCTGGACTGACACTGGGCCTGGGAAAAAAAAAATCGACCTACGGACAGAAGAATACTAATGACTCCAGATACCCACACCAATTTAGACAAGGTGGATCGATTTATTTAGACACCTCTGCTAAATGAAACTATGCTGGTGTCTCGTCTCAAATTTACACACAATTACAGACATAGCACTTACGGATGTTTTCCAAGTATTCTGGTACCCTATCTTGTGATATAATCCAGGATCTCCAAAACTGTTATGGATTAGTTGATGTGTCTTACATTCCCACCCCCAGGCCTTGCCATAGGTACACAGACACACAGATCCCACAGTATGGATAACTTATCCATGCATTTATAAAAGGTACTTAGAAACAGATTTATTTTATTTTATTTTATTTTAGCCAAATGGCACTCACTCCTCACCAAAGACCAGAAGGAAATGGAAACCAGTGTGACAGCCTGGCATCTCTGCCTGCAGTTTGTGCCTGCCTTAGGTCAGATTCTCTGAGGAGCCATGTTAATCGCTCATGGAGTGTCTATCCACCTGACATTTCATGCCATTCAAGGCTGATCGGTATGTCATGGCCCTATACCTGCAGATACCTTGGATTTGAGGAACAGCTGGTCCCCTCCCTCATTAAAGGTAATTATCCCTGAGAGTGAGGCTGTGGCACTGGATAGGAGAACTTCTCACACAAAAAGGACTTCATTGGACCTTCTTGTAGAACAGGAGCTGAGCCTGTTCATATATATATACATATATATACATATATACATATACATACATACATATGTGTGTATGTATGTGTGTGTGTGTGTGTGTATATATATATGTATGTATATATGTGTATACACACACACACACACACACACACACACACACATACATACAGGGTATATAGAATAACCTATACCCTGACCAGGACAACTTAGTCTTATATACTACTTGTTCGTTTGCCCTAAGGTCTTCCACTATTGAAACCTAAATGTTGTATCAGTACACCAAAATGGATTTGGGTCACTAGAGCCATAATCAGTTCTTTCTTCCAAGGATGCACTGGAGGCCTCAGCCCTCCCTCTCCCCAACCCCGCAGCTAGTTGACCCTAGGAGGACAGGAAAAATGGAAGAGTCTCAAAGCTTTTGTAGTCACCCAAGGGGTTTTTTTACTTAAAAATAATTATGTATTTAATGTATAGAAGAGATCTGTCTACAGGTCTGTCTTAGCACTAAAGTACACAGTGCCCATGGAGGGCCTGGGGTTACAGATGGCTTGTGAGCTGCCACGTGAAGGTTGGGTGGCTCAACAACATCAGTGTTCTTAGCAGATGAACCATCTCTCCAGTTTCTCAGTTTCATTTTTTTTTATCGAAATTAGCTTTTTTTTTTTTAATACAAGTTGTTTTGATCATGGTGTCCCCTCCTCCATCTACTCCAGGATCCTCCCCTCTGCCGACTCACTCAAATCCACACTCTTTCTTTCTATCTTGTTGCGCTGGAGAATGTTTGTGACCACCAAGGAGCCAATTCTGATGCAATCGAATTAGATTCTCTTTTTTAGAAGCTTGAGCTTGGGTCCCCGTCAGCCCTGAAACAGCAGGATGGGAAGGGGGAGCCCCCAGCCCAGTTTCAGGCAAGCATTTATAGAGGCAAGAAGGGGTATCTAGCCTGGTATACATCTGATTGGGGAACTATTATGGCCTTTAACATAATTGGCTGGTGCTGGGAGCCAAACCGTAAACTTAACTTCTGCTTTCCTCCTGAATGGTAGCTGTTAGGTTAAGTGAAGTGTCAGGGGTGGGCATGTAACCTGGGGGTGCAGATTTGTTGGGGGAATAATCTGAAAACTGGTGCTAGATGCAGGTTTTGTTGGGAGGTAACCTGGAAACTGATGTTAGATACAGATCTTGTTGGGGGTAGCCTGGAAACTGGTGCTAGGTACTGGCCTCTTAGTTAATGTGAGGTTAACCTAAGGTCAGGTTCTCTAAGATAGAGTCTGAACCCAAAAGATCTGGTCTCCGACTTTCTCATTAGAAAACAAGAAAAAAATATAAAATTAAATTAAGTTATTAAAATAAAATAACCAGACTCAGACAAAACAAGCAGAAAAGAGTCAAAGAAAAAGCACAAGAAATGCATACAGAGGTAAATAAACATACAGATTTGCACACAGAAATTCCATTGAAGACTCATAATCGGAAATCATAACATGAAAGCAAAAGACTAGTAAAGAAAAAAAAGTCCAAAAAAAGCATTATGAGACCCAAGCCTGCCCCCCCCCCAAAAAAAAGAAAAAAGAAATTGTCATTGAGTTCACTTTGTGTTGGCCATCTATTGCTGGGCATAGGACCTGCCCTGAAGTATAGTTTGTATGTACAGAGAGACTCCACTGGAAAAAAGTAATTTTAACTTTGTGGATAGTTATTAGTTAGCAATAGCTTGTGGATTAGGGATTCTTTTCTCACGTTTTCATTGGCCTGTTTAGCAGCTTTCTACCACTATTTAGTAGGGTAGAGAAACAAATGTTCAGACTCAGTGGGCCCTGACTTCTGATGGTGTTAGTTTTTCTGTGACCGGTACACTCTGAACCTCTATTTCCCGGTCAGTTTGTAGTCTCTTTGAGCCATTCAGGTTCTTTTTGCACTAATTTGAGTTTCTGGTATTTGCTTGACAGGAAGTTTGAGTTCCTTGTCTTTGGGGCCCTTTTGAGTCACTAGCATTCTGTAGAAGTCTTTGTTTATCTGCTGGTGTGCAGGGATGTCTGACTTCTGTAAATTTGTGTTAGTGATTAGCAGGGAATGGGTGTAAAGTGCCCAGAGAAGAAAGAGAGTGTCGGTGGAAAAAAGCCCATTTGTGCTTTCTGTAACAACTGGAAATTGTAAACATGCTATCTGGGTGAGCACTGCAGAGATTCTGACTGTTGCAGTGATAATTATAAGCCCCTGACTAAAGTGGGATGAAGGACTGATTGCTCTAACAGCACACACTCTGATTCATGTATTAACCATTGCTGTATCTGTCATTCCATGCATTATCCATTGCCCTGTGTCTGTGCTGATCTGCAGAATGGAAACTGAATGTCTATTGTCTGTGCTTCACAGTCCTCTCAGAGGGTTGAACTCTGGACTATGAAGAGACAAATCTTCCCCCTGACTTATTCTGGGTGACTTTATGTAACTAAGGTCTTAGCAGGGATATCGTGGAGAATCTGCCAAGCAAGGGAAACACTAGGAATATATACCCCCTTCCATTGGAAGGAACTCTCACAATTTGTTCAGGAGTTGTGCTGATGGGTTGGTCACAATAAACCTTCATCTACCTCACACTCTTCAATGTTGGGCCATCCTGAGATGTGTCAGAGGGGATATCTAGCCCACTGGTGACACTCTAGGAAGACATTTCCATTAAGTAATACCCACTGATAGCCCAAATGGCTTCCCTAACTCTAGCTTCAGCCACCAAGATGAGCCTAATGTAGAACATGCTTGTAAATGCTTGTGTAAGATACATAGGTAGCAATTTTACCACACACACTGTGGCTCTAGGTCAGTGGATCTCAACCTGTGGGTCTTGGCCCTTTCTGTAGGAGGGTATGGATCAGTCTTCACAGGAGTTACCTAAGAATATCAGAAAACACCAAGCTAGGCATTACAATTCATACTACTAGCAAAATTATGATCATGAAGTAGCAATGAAAATAATTTTATGGTTGGGAATCACCACAACATAAGGAACTACCATTAAGGGTGGCAGATTAGGAAGGTTGGGGAACCACTCTTCTAGATGAGGGGGTGGGAAGCAGGCAAAATTCCCTAAGCACACTCTGCAGGCTTCAATCTTTATATCCTGTGCTATTTTCTCCAAGTTGTTTCTGAAAGGATGGCATAGTCAGTTAGACTCTAGTGTCAATGAAACGAACCCTAGAAGTGATAATCTTGAAAGTAATACCTAATGTTTGGAGCCCTTTTATGTGCTCATTGTTTTATATGTTCCTGTAGCCCTCCAAACAAGAGGTAGCAGCTCTTATTCTCATTTTATAGACAGGGAAACTGGGGCCTAGGGAGTATGTCATTATTCAAGCTCACATGGCTGTTAGGAGTATGAATTGAAGTCCTCTGATGAAGCCAAGTTTACATCACAGATCTTACAGGCTGTTTAAAATAGCTAAATATTCTTAGGCTATTTTAAGCCCAATAATAGACATTTACCTTAACTTTTGTATCCAACCTAATATTCTCATGACTATTATGTAAATGAATTGCTAAGTTTAGTAGACTCTGAGCCTCCACCAACCCAAAGCTAAGATTGTTATAATATTTGAAACCATTAACAATGTTTCCCCAATCTGCTGTAGCACACCTACCCCACACACCCGCTTCTATGTTTAGTCTTGATTTATGACTTCCTTTGTCTGTGACTATGTTAGGACTTTAGATAGTTGAAAGATCAAAGGGCATTGGGGCTGAACTCCTTCCCCATACTCCACAGCCTGCAAAGCAAAGGACTAAAACAGCAAGACTTTAATTACTGACTGGAAGAATGGGGCCTCAGTCATATCTCTGGCCTAGAAGGTGTAAAATCCTGAAGTGCCTGCCCAATCTCTATTGGATAACTCTCTAAATGTCATTTCAGAAGCCTTGTGAGACAACTGTGTAACCAGGGACTTTCTAACGAAGAACAAAGACACAGCATTCTTTCATCCTATGGAAGCAATCCAATCACGTCTGCTACTCACCTAGACAGGACAGAGTTCCTCAGGAAAAGCTACTTGTTTTAGAGAAACCTCACAATATAATATAAAACCTACCCAAAATGTCAGTCTGGACAGTGTTCTCTGGGGGCCATTGTCCACTCTCATCCCAAGCTTATGTTCTAGTTTATTCTGCAAGTAAACTTCTTATTTTCTATACCAAACATTTGTCTAATTCTTTTTTTAGATTTAAACTGTTTCAGATTTTTTTTTATTCTGTATGTATGGGTGTTTTACCTGCATGCATGTATGTGCCTCACCTACACATTGTATCTGCAGAGGCTCAAAAGAGGCATCAGATCCTGATGCCTCTTAACTCATAACTGGAACTATGTTATAGATGGTTGTGAGTCATCATGTAGATTCTAGGGATAGAATATATGCTCTTAAAAGAGCAACAAGTGCTTTTAACTGCAGAGACATCTCTCCAGCCCTTCTGAATTATTTTGACAGAGTTCGCAAGCTCCAGCAAGAGATGTGTCACAAGCACCATGTGAAAATACAAGTTAATACCACTCCCTCCATGATGGAAAGTGTCATTCGTGGTAACATAAATCTGAACTTTGCAGGTCACACTGTCTCACAATTAGCTCAAAAGAAACTATTTTCTTCAATAGTTACTTTAAAGCAGAGTCGTTGCATATGTCAATGGAATGAATAAGAAGTCAAAATCAAACTGAATGACCTAAGAGCCCCATCTTTACTGATTCTCCTACGTAACTATACCTCTAAACACAATCTCTAGGCAGACCATTCTAACCATGAACTTCTGCCTTAATCCCAAGCCAACTGCTTCTCAGAATGTCTATGCCAGTGGTCTCAAGGAAATCAAAGAGTCACACACAGAAACTCAGTGAGTAGGAACCATGACATCTCATATTTATTGTTTAAGTGTCTGGATCAGCTGGTTTGATCAACAATCTCAGAAAGTCTGAACTCAAGTTTGGACCTCATGGGACAGTCACTGAACCAATACCAACTTCCTCTACAAAATGAGTCTGTCATTTCCTCACTGCCTTCCTATTATGGTGTCACGCCTTTTTTCTGGTCCTCTGGAGCTTATGAAACACCAGAGTGTTTCTTTGAGCAATTATTTCCTTCCCTCTAAGCTAATATAACTGCCTGGACTAATGGTTTAAATGCTACAATTAGGTTTTCCAAAGACTGTACTCGTTTATTCATATTCAGTTATAGGCCATGGAGCCAATCATGGATCAGGGGATCCACATGAGGTCCTAATTGTCCCAGCTGAACTCTCGCTTACTAATGGATTCTGGGGGAGGGACTAAACATTGCCTTTCCTAGCATACCCGGCAGTGAGCTTACTGGAGAGCTTGTCACCACACAGAAACTCCTGGCTAAAATCAGTCATAAACCAAAATAAAAAGAAATGAATGTGGGGCAGAGACCTGTAGAGAGGATGGGGGATAACAGGATAGGAGAGAAATAGAGAAGAGAGAAGGAGAAGCAGGGAGTAAATAGAATGTACTATTTACATGCATGAAATTGCTAAAGAACAAATTTAATTAGGAAAAAAAACCTTAAAGAATACATACCTGGCTATGGAAGGAAGAGGCTAGCAGTTTAACAGATAAAACAAAAAGGTCTAGAAGATTGCATACGTAAAGGTTCCTAGCACCTTGCCAGGAACCCACACAGACTGAGCATGTGGGAAAAGGTGGAAGCATCCGGTTAGACAGGTTAGTCCAAACCCTGTGAACTCTGGTGTGCTGTACTTTGCTGCAGTTCACTCAGTTCATAAGGCTGTTATTTCTTCCCGTCTCCCTCGCCTCCCGGCTCCCCACTCCTACACTCTCAGCTAACTCATGTTTCAGTTCTTATTGTGGCCTGAGCTTTACGTGTGTCAAGCATGTACCCTACTTTTGAACTCCCTATGAGCGTGCACACACACACACACACACACACACACACACACACACACACAGATCCACACATATACACATAATTAGATGTAAGACATCTTTATGGGATTAACACAAGGTAAGGTCCCTTCTTTACAATGTCCCAGAGGTAACACAGTATACACTCACAAAAGCTTCTGCCCAAATGCCTCGCTTCAAAGCCCAGCTCAACTGCAAATTGTGTGTGATCCTGAGCAAATTCATAACCCTATGCCTTGTTACCTGTCTAAAAGATGGAAATACTGCACTTAATTCATAGTTGGAAAGAGAACTGAGCTCATGGAGAGCTACAACACAATTTCTAAGGAATGTTAAATCTTTGCTGCCTATACTATTCCAAGGCTGTTGTCCTTAACTTCACAGAATGTCTCACCTGTACTAGGACAGCCCTATATCGTGAAGTCAAAGTAAACTTACCATCTGCTATTCCCACCCCCAACTCTTCCTCTGAACCACTCCCAGCACTTATACCATGACTCCCATTTCACATCCCAGCCTCACAAGTACCCTGCCTAGCAATTTCTCTCAAAAGTACAGCTTTCCTCAAGACAGGAATGGCTGTGAATTTATAGAAATTACTTTCACAATAGATAACATTTCTCAGATAAAACTCAAGTCAATTCTGTCTCTAAGAGCTTTTGACGTCTACGACCTCTGTGATATCATGGAACCGTCTTCTCTCTCCCATCTCAATAGCACAGAACTCACTGACCACGCCACACAGCATTCGGCAGTCTTGAGAAGTCACGAGGACCTTCTTCGGTGTGTTTTGTCTTTTTCTGTGAAATTTCAAACCCGGGACAAGCAGCTGAGGTGCCTGTTTAACAGAGTGAGGCAGACTGCCCTCTGGATTCTCCCAGCATCCCTCAGTCTCTATCTGTTACAGGGTATGGCTGGCATATGCCACCCTCTGTCCTTACCTCTCCAGCCCAGGGCTGGGCTGCCCTCCCCAACCCCCAGAGGCTCTTCCCCATATAATCCAGACATTTTGGTTACCTGCTTTTTTTTTTTAATCCTTTTGTGCTGGTAGCTTGCTGGCTGTTGTACTTGGTTCCCCTCTTTCCCTCCCACCCCCAACATGATTTGGGGTCAGGACCACTCTGGACTTCCCCTGATGTGTCTGTCTCTGCCTGTGCTTTCCCACATACCTATAATAAACCTTCTCCTCCACCCTGCCTAGGAGTGGTCATGTCCTTTCCTTTGCTTTCCTTTCCTTTTTATTTATTTATTTATTTATTTTAATTCACTTTCCATCTCTGAGTCCTCATAGTAACAAACACTACTGCTGTCTGTCTCCTGGGACCATCCTTTCTTTCTTCCATCGAACTGGAATTTTAGAGGGGCACATTCCCACTAAATAAAGATTCTACTTCCCAGTCTGTCTGCCAGAGGCAATGTGACTAAGTTCTAGCCAATGAGATGTGAGCAGAGGATCTGTGTACCACTTAATCTAGGATGTGTCCTTAAAGCAAGGCCCTGATCCCCTCTGACTTTTTGTTTAAATGCATGGTGAGACAGCTTGGGCCATGAGGTTAGGAGCAGTAGCAGAGATGGAAGTAGCAAAAAAGCCTGAGTCTTTGAAAAACTGTGCCAGCCCTGGCTCTTCCCATGCTATTGCAGTTCTGTCTCTTTTACACTCTACTGAAACTACCTTCTATTTGATATGTTTAAGCAGTTTCAGTGTATTTTTAAAGAAATTGAGTTCTGTCCTCAACATTGTTTTAGCTTCATGTAAGCATTCTTGCAAATCCTTTATTCCAATCTCTTATTTCTCTCCTTTTTAAAAAGGCATGTAAGTTTTACCTAAAGGCTAGGTTTTTGTTACTTCTTCTAGATATTCTGTGTGTGTGCAAGTGCTTGCATGCATGTGTGCACACCTGTGCATGTGTACCAGTGTGTGTGCAAGTACATACATGTGTGTATATGCATACCAGTATATGTGTGTACAAGTGCATGTATGTGTATATGTGTGTATATGCATGTGCATACATGGGCATGTGTGCCAATGTGTGAGGGTGCAAGTGCATGCGTGTGTCTGTGTGTATCTATGTGTCCACCACTATGACAAAATGCCTGGCAGAAGTGACTTAAGGGAGGAAGGGTTCATTCGGGCTCCTGGTTTCCATCAAGGGCTCATCAGCCCTTCGTGGTGAAGAAGGCATGGCAGAGTCCTCTGCAGCAGAAGCATGAAGCAAATGGAAAACAGAGAGGTAGATGGGAGCCAGAGGTAGGTGAGGGTAACCTTCAAGGTCGACGCCTACTGACCTACTTCTACTATATAGTCCCTAATCTCCAAAGATTTCTCAACCGTGCAAGACGGCACTGTCAGCCACAGCCAAGTGTTCAGATACATGAGTCTGTGAGGGACATTTTACATTCAAGCCAGGATACTGTAGAAAAGTACTTTTTCTTCAGATACTGTATATTAATCTTTGTACTTACCTGGTATCCATTTTATTGATTTCCATATGGCTTGTCTATTCTAGTATTCCATATTTCCATGTGATAATGATCTATACTATTTCTATTTTATACTCTCATTTTTCTTTATTCTAAATGGAATGAATACTTGCAGAAGAAACCTAAACTCAGAAAAGCAAAGATATATTCACATAGATTTGCTATGTATTAATAACTTGTTCTTGCAAAGGCAATTTTCATTTTAGCATTTAGTATGCAATATGTGTCATTAAATACATATTGTTTAAAATGTATTTTATTATTAGTTCATTGTTATTGTGTTTTGTTTATAATTTCACTTTCCTTTTCAAAAATAAAGATCTTTAAACACAGCTGATATTTGTTGAACGTTCTAATATGTTTTTTCTTGTTACTGTGTTTTGAATTGCTGCTTTGTTTCAGGAGCTTGTTCTTAATTAATAGTCCATTCATTGAAAGTTGCTGAGTCACTTTTTCCTTAGCTTTTAATTTCAATTTGCAACTATTACTGCATGTATAAACACTATCAAATTTTAACAATTACATTCAAGAACTCAGACCAAGTATTTCATTACTCTTTTCATTTGTTTATTTTGGTTGGGTTTGATTTTTGAGACAGGGTCTCATGAAACTCAAGCTAGCCTCAAACTTGTTAAGTAGCTGTGGCTCCTCAATCCCCTGCTTCTCAAGTGCTGGGATAAGAGACATATGCTTCCACACACAGATTGACTAATGTTTTAAATATAATATTTTCTAAATCCTTTGAAAATTTCATACATGCATCTAATATACTTTGATCATAGTCAGCCCTCCACTCCTTCCCTAACTCCTCCAAGATTCCGTACCCACACACTCCCAACATCCTCCTTTTAAGAAAGAAGCCACTGAGTCCAATTTGCTGCTCATATACCCATGGACATCGAGTTTGGCTGACCTGCCAGAAACCACACTCTCAGTGAAGACTGACCCCTCATTCCCAGAAGCCTTCCCCTGTCAATATCGCCTCAGCTAGAGGTAAAGGCTCATGAGCACCCCCCTCATGTTGGACTGTTACTTGGCTGAATCTTGTGCATGTCCAGTGTAGGCAACCACAGCAGCTATTGAGTTCATGAGTGAGTAGCCCTGTCACATCTAAAAGATACTGTTTCACCCCAGTGCTCCCAAACTGCTGGTTCTTGCAATCTTTCTCCACCCTCTTCTGAGATGTTCCCTGAAGCTTGAGGTGAAAAGGTACAACACAAACGTCTCGTTTGTAGCTCCACAAACATTTATTTTCTACATCTTGAGTAGTTAAGCTTTGGCATTAACTATCATCCACTGCATAGAGACACTTCTCTGATGGAGTCTGAGAACTGCACTAATCTCTAGATAAAGAAATGTGAATTTAGAAGGCAGTTTGATGCTATGTCCAGTTAGCAAAAAAGCAGTAATGAGCTCATACCTGGATCACACAAGATCCCAGCCATGAATGAGTTCTTGGTTTGATTTACAATGCCTAACATTAAGTCTAATCAGAAAATGATTTTATTACCCCACCCCTCAAACATCCACATACTCATGATCATATCTTGTCACATTATTGTAGCTCACAGAATTCACAGTTGGATAAGCAGCCTGCATGGTATCTTTCAAAGCCAGCCAACAAGGAAGATTTCTGGACAGTATCAGCTTGATTTCTCTGCCTTTATACAACAGTATATCCTGTCTTCAATAATAGAATCCAGCCACCAAGTTCTGGTGGAAAACCAGGAGCAATGACAACAGCCTCTGTTATTGTAGGAAGCTTCAGGACACTCTGAAGCAATTAATTATTCAAGCCCACTCCTGGCACTGGACCTTTATTTAGCAACCAATTGCTTCTGGGAGAGGCATCATCCCCTGTGTAGGGTAACTTTAATTAAACTCTTTTATATGGTGTGTGTGTGTGTGTGTGTGTGTGTGTGTGTGTGTGTGTGTGGCTTATAAAATAGTAAGTTTCCATAAAACACATATTTATTAATTTTTGATCTGTTCCATTTATTGGGTTTCCTTCAGAAACATAAGATCCTTTAATTTCTTACTACGTATACATAGTTGATGTAATTGTTTTTGAAAAAAGCACTCTTTGACTGCTACTATAAGGAACTTTTTCTTTTTCTTTTTTTTTTTTTTTTTTTTTTTTTTTTTTTTTTTTTTTTGGTTTTTCGAGACAGGGTTTCTCTGTGTTGCCCTGGCTGTCCTGGAACTCACTCTGTAGACCAGGCTGGCCTCGAACTCAGAAATCCGCCTGCCTCTGCCTCCCAAGTGCTGGGATTAAAGGCGTGCGCCACCACCGCCCGGCTAAGGAACTTTTTCTTAAGCACTTAAATATTTAACTAAATTCAACATATTAAAACATACTAGGGCTGAAGAGGTTGCTCAGTGGTTAAGAGTGTATTACTGCTCTTGCAGAGGACCTGAATTCAGTTCCCAGCACCCATGTTAGGCATCTCACAACCATCTGTAACCCCAGCTCTGGGGGATCCAATACCACCAGCCTCTAGGGCACTTACACTCACTTGTGTGCTCTCGCCTACACATCCATATGCATAATTTAATTTAAAAAAATAAATCATTTTTAAGAATAAAGTAAATGCTAAGCTCTTCTAAAAATCAATGATATTTATAAATATAGTAAAATATACATTTCAGCTTAAAATCATAGGTCAGATTTACATATTTCAAATTCAGATCCCAAGGCTAGTGGGTCTTTAAATCCAAATGTGTACCTGTTACATTAGATAAACAGAAAAATGTTACTATTTTAGATTAAGCCATTATAACTAAGATCTATCTATGTTTCCCCTTTATGAAAGATGCTTTGTGCTCGTCAATAAAGGAGCTGAAGCTTGTCATCCCTAGTTGGTTCCACAGTGACATGCTTGGGATAATAAGACAGCTTATTAAGCAGTAGCAGAGGCTAGGACTGATCTCAGATCACAACAGACAAGATGAACCACACAGAGGCACTCTGCATTGGGACCTCCAAGACCATGGTACCAGATAGGTTGGTCTTATGACTCCCTGACTTCTAGACTCATGTCTTGTACTTCTTCAATCTCATTTGGGTTTACAGTATCCACAGAAAGCCTGAGGCAGCACTTGATTGGATTTAACTAATGCAGTTACTGCCTGATTCTATTCTAAACATTCTTCATGTTGTTGCTGTAGGCTCCCACTATAAGTGTTATAGATATTTTAATGACATCTGATTGAATTTTCCATATTTCTCATCTTTGAGTCTCCAGTCCCCAGACAACATCTTAGCAATAACAGCAAGGATGTACACACATCTGCTCATTATTACTGGACTCTCTTGGAATACATATTTGCCTTCCAACTCTTTTCATTCTTCAAAGTAATTTTCACCCACATTCATATTTCTAACGCTAATAATGTTGGTAAACTTTATCCTATCCCTCAAACACTTGATTTTTTTTCATTATAAAGACAGTATGGATCTTCTCTCCGGTGAGTTCCTAAGCCGGGAGCAGCCAGCTGGGAGGCACAGGCCCCACGAGTCGCAGGGGAGCCTCAGGGCAGCAGAGACAGGATCCTCTCAGCTTCCAAGTGACAGAGGTGGATCAGCAACCTTAGCTGCCCCCTTCGCTGCAAGTGGAGGGCCTGCCTCCAGGGACTGCCTTGGCCCGGAGTCTCCAGTGAGAGCAGCTATCTTCTCTCCTGTGAGTCTCTAAGACCAGAGAAGCCAGATGGGAGGCACAGGCCCCACGAATCTCAGGGGTCTTGCAGGGCGTCAGGGACAGGACAAGCT
>NW_022196905.1:83899639-83899834 GCF_008632895.1 Mastomys coucha
CTCAAAAATCCCTTAAGGAATTGCAGGAAAACACAAACAAGCAGGTAAAGGAATTGAGTAAAACCATCGAGGACCTAAAAATGGAAGTTGAAACAAAAAGAAAGCACAAAAAGAGACAACTCTGGAATTAGAAATCTTAGGAAAGAAATCAGGAAATATAGATGCAAGTATCACCAACAGAATACAAGAGATAGA
>NW_022196905.1:83904404-83912621 GCF_008632895.1 Mastomys coucha
CAGCTATTAAAAACAATAAATTTATGAAATTCTTAGGGAAATGGATGGATCTGGAGAATATCATCCTCCATTGTGAGGTAACCCAATCACAAAAGAACAAACACGATATGCACTCTCTGATAAGTGGTTATTAGCCCAAAAGTTGGGAATACAGGAAGAACAACCCACATTCGACAAGGAACTCAAGAAGAAGGAAGACCAAAAGGTGGACATTTCATTCCTTCTTAAAAGGGGGAACCAAATACCCACAGAAGGAGTTGCAGAGATTAACTATGGAGCAGAGACTGAAGGAAGGGCAAGCCAGCCTAAATATAGCTATCTCCTGAGAGGCTCTGACAGTACCTGACTAACACAGATGTAGAGGCTCACAGCCATCCATTGAACTGAGTACAGGATCCCCAGTGAAGGAGTTGGAAAAAGGAC
Source organism: Mastomys coucha (assembly GCF_008632895.1). Taxonomy (NCBI): domain Eukaryota; kingdom Metazoa; phylum Chordata; class Mammalia; order Rodentia; family Muridae; genus Mastomys; species Mastomys coucha. The sequence goes on from NW_022196905.1 coordinate 83,904,828, forward strand.
CAATGGAGCTGAGGGTTTTGCAGCCCCTTAAGACGAACAACAATATGAACTAAGTAGTACCCTCAGACCTCCCAGGGTCTCAACCACCAACCAAAGATTGCACATGGAGGGGTCTGATTGTTCAGGCAGCATGTGTATAGTAGAGGATTGCAAATTCAATTATCAATAGGAGGAGAGGAGTTTGGCCCTGTGAAAGTTCTGTGCCCCAGTGTAGGGGAATGCCAGGGCCAGAAAGTGGGAGAGGGCGGGGTGGCAGGCATGGGGAAGTGGGAGGCAACAGGGGTTTGTTTTGGTTGGTTTTCTTTGTTTCTTTGTTTTTTAGAGTGGAAACTGGGAATGGAGAAATTTACATGTAAATAAAGAAAATATCTAAACGAAAAAAAAAGTCATGTATGAAAAAAAACTTAGGTAGCTACAAAAAATAAAAATAAAAATAAAGACAGTATGATGTGCATCTCTTTCTGGGAGACAGACATGTCCTCTTTCTAGATAAATAGATATAGGGCTCAGTTTGAGTCCACCATTGTGTGTGGAACTTGTTTTTTTTTTTTAGTGTCATCTTGTGGTCTTGTTAGCAAGGTGTGTGGATAATGATACAGGAACAGTCTTTTATTATGCCCATGTTTCAGAGAAGTACAACTTTGGGCTTAGCTCCTTGGTGTCTTGTCATATTTCAGAGGACCCGTCCTGGGTCTGTGCAAGTGTAAGAGGAAAGGGGTAGTTACATTGCTGTGGAAGAGTATGAAGGCACAGAGCACATGGGAAATGTGTCCCCTTAGCACACAACTTGACCAGGATCTACTCCACAGGTTTTGTGATCTTAAGGACAGCTGGTGGGAGAAACCAGGAGTATGGGAGAAGCCTTAGGAAACATCGCCCCACACACCCCTTGTCCCTTCAAATATGGGCAAGAACAGGTCAAGTTAGCAGCTCTTTCTGAGGAATGGGCCTCTGTTCACTAGATAGGACTGTCTGCTTGTCAGAGCTTGCAAGACTCAACCTTCTGGAAAGAAAATGGAACTTTCCACAATGAATGTCAGCATGTGTGCACACGTGTGCATTTGCTCAAGCTTGTGTGTGTGTGCATGCACATGATTACTTGGTGGAATTTTATTTTTGTTAAATTTCTTTGCAGTTATTCAATAGAATTCACCTACATCTCCCTGTCAAACTTTGGTTCTACCATTATAACCCTGGGCATAGTGAATTTGGAGCTCCTTTGAAATTCCTGAACAGGATCTGGCATTCTTGAAAGCTGAGATTGTGGAAGGGTGGGCGGGAGATGCTGATTATACATCTATTTCCTAGTTTACATCCAGCAGGTTAAAAGGTCTCATGGCCTCAGCTAGGCTATGTCCCTCTTGGGGGAGTCCAGTACCCATCCCCTAGGCACCTTGTCACCTGAATCCTTACTCCATGAAGGGGAAGCAGGCTTATTTGCTTGCTCTGTAGCATGTTCTCCTTCAAGTTCTTCCAGCTTCAGCTTCTGTGCGCAGGCCAAATGTATGCTGTGTGCTTTGGTGACGGTCTAGGGCCCTTTTGAGGAGGCAGCTATACCCGGGGTAGCATGGGTTTCATTTATATCAGAGATCCGTAGGGCTACTCACCTGAGCCTAGTCCTCTTGAAGCCTGCTGTTGACAAGCACGTTTCCGCCAACTGTACCCAACGCTACAATGCATTTTTAAAACTATATTTGCATCTAAGACAATAAAATCTATTGGGGGGGCGGAGACAGTATGAGCTTTCCTGGTTCGAAAACTTGACCTCTGTCCTCGGACATTCTTGCAAACCTCAGTCAGTTATGCCATTAACAGAGAGTTGACACACTATTAAAGTTGTCTTCCTCAAGTCTTTTTGTTTTTTTTGCAAGAGTCCTTTTATTTCGAGTCTGACTCGGATTGCAAACCTCCCTACAGAGTAGGTCCAGAGTGCGACCCCCACAAACCTCTCAACAGCATAGGTCCAGAGTGCGACCTCCAGCTCGGGGGGGGGGGGGGGGGTCTTAGCACTTATATACAGAGTAGTTAAAAATTCCTTGAATGCTTAAGGTGAAGGGGAGGGAAGGCGGGTGAGGTAAGTCATAACTCAGACACAATACCATTTGCGAGGGCAGAATCTCAAGGCTGGGAGGGGGATTAAAGATTGTCTTTTGTGGGGCTATCAGGGACTAGTTTTATAGCCAGCCATAACTGTCTATGATCTCTGATTACCTCTTTTCTACGATTTAAGCGTGGGACTCTAATCTCCTTTCTTCAAGGATAGGCACCAGCTGCACCTGGTTATCTGCGAGATTTGGTGGCCTTGGTGCCACCAAAGCTGAGGAGTTTGGTTTTTGTTTTGTTTTTTTGTTTTGTTTTGTTTTGGTTTTTTTTTTTTTTGGTTTTTTTTTTGGTTTTTTCAAGACAGGGTTTCTCTGTGTAGCCCTGGCTATCCTGGAACTCACTCTGTGGACCAGACTGGCCTCGAACTCAGAAATCCACTTGCCTCTGCCTCCCAAGTGCTGGGATTAAAGGCTCGCACAACCACTGAGCTTTTGTTATTTGTCTTACACCCCTGGCTCCTTGAGTCCTCTCAGAGCATGAAACAGCCAGGGAGGTGGAAAGAACCCCTGAGTTTGCTGCAAAAAGGGGGGAGGGGGAGCAGAGCTTCTGAGGGAAAATGCGGAGGCAAGCTGCCTCACCGTGTTTGTTGTGGGAGCTAGCCTAGGGGAAAGGGGAACTTCTGCGGGAGCGTGCAGAAGCAAGCTGCCTGTGCCCCTCAGGCTGACTCTCTGTGGTGCATGGTCTGTAGCTCCTGCAACAGTCCCTCAGTGGCCTTTCATTTATTTAATTATTTATTTATTTATTTATTTATTTATTTATTTATTTATTATTTCTTTAGATTAAGAAATAGCTTTATTGTTTGACAATCCAATGATTGAAAAGGCATGTTTCTGATCCCAAATAGACAAGAAGCATAATGTAAAACAAAATTCGCTTTGAAAACTTAGCTTCTGAACTTATTATACTGCAAAGAATCACATTTTAAAGCAAATGTTGGCTTCCTCAAGTCTTTATAGGATAATTTTTAAAATTTGGAATTTCAGATATCAGGAAAGTCGGGAAAAGTGTCAATAATTCCCAAGCACAGCACCAAGAGTCCTCAAGCTTTATCATTTCTCATATTGCCTTTATCATGTGCAGATGTATAAACTGCTTCTGTAACTTTTGAAAGCAGGTTTCAGACTATGCCTTTAGCTTTGCATTTTTCACTTATCATGTCTAAAAACCGAAACATATCAAAAGCAGGGATTTAATAACGTCAATGAAATTTCATTCAACCACCAGTGCCAGTGTGACCTTTATGTCTCTGACCTAGAGTGAGAACTAACCAAATATTTATCTAGTAAAGAAGCAAAGAGCTAGATTCAAGTCATTGAAACATTTGTAAGTGAATTGGTTAATAATCTCTCAACCATAATCTCTGAGTTGTGTGATAACAGCTAGATCTCCTTCACTCCAGGCTGCTCACTTAGACACTCACTTTATGGCTGATCTCAGTCTTCTGATACTAAACTTACTAGGAATGTCATTGATCTCCATCCCAATGGCAAGACACACAGAAGAGGTTTCCCATCTTCTCATCACTTTCTGCAATGTAGATCATACAGCTCCCTCAATGCCTTGGAAATTTCAATCCCTCCTCTTGGCCATGTCTTCCCTTGTGAATATTTCCTTTGCTTTCTAGCCTAGAAGTCTTCAAAGTGCATTATTTTTACAGTGTTTTCTTCTTGGACTCTTTTAAAGACTCACCAGTTTGAAGAAACAAAGAAAAGGAATGAACCTAATATTAACCCTCTCATTTCTTCTCTTCTCTGAACCTACACATCCATTCGAGACAACCAGAGAAGTAGAAGCCTATCAGACTGTGAAGACTTTAAGATCTATGCCTTGACATCATTTGAATTAGATCATTCAAGACAATGAGTAATTGCCAAAGAAGACAAAAAATGGTAAACATTTTTAAAAACTAAAATCAAATGATGGAAAAGAGTCTATTTGAGATGTAGTAGAGTAAGAAGAAATGCAACTGAGTTGCCACACACAGAATATTTAGGGGCTAGAGCTATCCAGCATGCAAAGACTATATCAAGGAAGTCATCTTTCTCTTAGGGTTTAGTGTCAGGCTTAGAACCAACATGGGGAAGTCCTAGATCATACTCCGGGAGGTAGGAAGGAAGAACACATGCACATAAGGATTTCTGTATAAGTCTGATGTGTCACACTCATCTGGACATGGCAAAGGTTATAGAAAAAAGGACATGGATGTCCTTGTGCTCACAGAGAAGCACTAGAGAAACCAGGAAGGTTAAACACACAGGATTGTCCATTCAAAGAAAAAGATGCATAACCTGTAATCTGCCAGAAGCCTGGAAGTGAATGTGGTGATGTCCTTTGTGACATCTGTGTGGCTGAGACCACACCACATCCTCCCTTAGACTCTTGGTTTTTCGAGACAAGGTTTCTCCGTATAGTCCTAGCTGTCCTGGAACTCACACTGTAGACCAGGCTGGCCTTAAACTCAGAAATCCACCTGTCTCTGCCTCCCAAGTGCTGGGATTAAAGGTGTGTGCTACCACCACCCGGCTCTCCCTTAGACTCTTACCATGAGCTTGTCAATGTATAAAACCCAGCTTTAACAAACACATGAAGGAATTGAACAAAACCATCCAGGACCTAAAACTGGAAGTAGAAACAATTAGGAAATCACAAAGAAAGACAATTCTAGAGATAGAAATCCTAGGAAAAAAGTCAGGAACCATAGATGCAAGCATCACCAACAGAAAACAAGAGATAGAAGAGACAATCTCAGGTGTAGAAGATTCCATAAAAAACAATGACACAACAGTCAAAGAAAACACAAAATGCAAAAAGATACTAACCTGAAACATCCAGGAAATCTTGGACACAATGAGAAGACCAAACCTAAGGATAATAGGTATAGAAGAGAGTGAAGACCTCCAACTTAAAGGACCAGTAAATATCTTCAACAAAATTATAGAAGAAAACTTTCCTAACCTAAAGAAAGAGATGCCCATGAACATACAAGAAGCCTATAGAACTCCAAATAGACTGGACCAGAAAAGAAATTCCTCCCACCACATAATAGTCAAAACACCAAATGCACAAAACAAAGAAAGAATATTAAAAGAAGTGAGGGGGAAAGGTCAAGTAACATATAAAGGCAGGCCTACCAGAATTACACCAGACTTCTCACCAAAGACAATGAAAGCAAGAAGATCCTGGGTTGATGTCATACAGACCCTAAGAGAACACAAATGCCAGCCCAGGCTACTATATCCACCCAAACTCTCAATTACCATGGATGGAGAAAACAAGGTATTCCATGACAAAACCATATTTACACAATATCTTTCCACAAATCCAGCTCTCCAAAGGATAATAAATGGAAAACTCCAACACAACGAGGGAAACTACATCCTAGAAAAAGCAAGAAAATAATCTTTCAACAAAACTAAAAGAAGATAGCCACATGAACAGAATCCATCTCTAACGACAAAAATAACAGGAAGCAACAATTGCTTTTCCTTAATATCTATTAATATCAATGGACTCAGTTCCCCAATAAAAGGACATAGACTACCAGGCTGGATATGTAAACAGGACACAAAAATTTCTTGCATACAGGAAACCCACCTCAGTGACAAAGACAGATGCTTTCCTCAGAATAAAAGACTGGAAAACAATTTTCCAAGAACATGGTCCCAAGAAACAAGATGGAGTAGCCATTCTAATATCAAACAAAATTGACTTCCACCCTAAAGTGATAAAAAAAAATAAGGAGGGACACTTCATACTCATCAAAGGTATGATCTACCAAGATGAACTTTCAATTCTGAACTTCTATTCTCCAAATACAAGGGCACCTACATTCATAAAAGAAACTTTACTAAAGCTCAAAGCACACATTACACCACACACAATAATAGTGGGAGATTTCAACACCCCACACGCTGCAATGGACAGAACATGGAAACAAAAACTAAACAAACACACAGTGGACTAACAGAACTTATGAAGCAGATGGATTAAACAGATACCTATAGAACTTTTTATCCTAAAACAAAAGGATATACCTTCTCAGCACCTCATGGTACTTTCTCCAAAACTGACCAATTGTCACAAATCAAGCCTCAACAAATACAAGAAGGTTGGAATAACTCCTTGCATCCTATCAGATCACCACGGACTAAGGCTGTCCCTCAATAAAAACATAAACAATAGAAAGCCCACATACACTTAGAAGCTTAACAATACTCCAATCAATGATAACTTTGTCAAGGAAAAATAAGAAACTAAAGACTTTCTAGAATTTAATCAAAACGAAGCAACAACAAAATATGGGACACAACAAAAAGCAGTCCTCAGAGGAAAACTCATAGCTCTGAGTGCCTACGAAAAGAAACTGGAGAGAGCATACACCAGCAATTTGACAGCACATCTGAAAACTCTAGAACAAAAAGAAGCAAATTCACCCTCATACAGGAGAGAAAAAATGTGTGTCACACAACAGTACCTACTAGGTTTGATGACTATAAAATTCTATTTATTCTTTGCAATTAGTAAACCTATTGTGTGAGAGAAGATATTGTGCAGGGCATTTATGTTTTGAAGGGCACATATATTTCTATAACTGACCGTGATGGGACAGTTTCCTAACGGACCAATGTACTCGTCAGGACCAGCTCAACTATGCTGAGATGATTTAGGTAACCCTGTGCTTTGCCGAAGGAACTGAACTATGTACCAATTCATTCAAACTTCCCACTCGGGCAGGGGAGTGCTCTGAAATCCTGGACTCAGTTGGGCTTGGGGAGGGCTGCCACCCTCCAAAAAGGTTGGTTTGCATTCTTTCAGGTGGCATCACAATCAGCTATGGAACCTTGAAGGCTGTGGTTAGGGGCAACCCTCTGAGCTAGACTTCATTCGTGAGGTTGCCTCCAAAGTATTAGCTACTAGGTTTAGGCCTGGTATCTTATTCGTGGTTAATTAGCACAGTTAGTCTGATATTTGAAGGTTTAGGTATTTAGCTAAACCTTCAGACCCCAAAAAGAAGACTTCTGAGGAAGTTTTCTAGGAACTCTAGGAGTTTCCCAGAGTGGACCCCAGTGAACTGCCAACATCTGACTAGTCACCAGTCGGCTTCCAATATTGCTTTATTATCTCCTCCATTCTTTGACTGACCCTGACGTCTAAAGTCAACTTGGTTTATACAGCCTAATAGGTTTCAAAACTCCCACCAACCATCTACAGGGAGGAGTGATTCAACACACATCAGGGTGAACCACCCAAAAGTACCCACCTGGAGCCAGGCATAGGGTTGCTTTCACTTGGAAAGTAGAAAGGAGCCAACACCCTCGAGAAAGCAATCCAAGCAGTTTGCCATGTGGCAACCTAAAGAGCCTGGGGTAGAGATGAAGCCCAAAGTTTCAGGAAAAGGTCGAAAAAGAAAACATCAGCCTGACACTATGAGAGAGACAGACACTGAAGCTCCAAAAAGACACTGCAAGGATGGAACAGGGATAGTATTTAAAGAGCCCAGCCAGGCTCAGAAGAAGACCCCTCAGGAGCACCAAGACCTAGAGCTTCAGAGCCAACAGCCGAGCAAGAGTCAGTTACAGAAACACCAGGAAGAGAGTCCAAGACAACTGAAACCCCTAGAGTATGCTGAAGGTCCTCTAGAGCAGGCTGTAACAGAGAGGAAGCCTGCTGAGGGCTGCAAGGGTCGCAAGC
>NW_022196905.1:83916863-83928160 GCF_008632895.1 Mastomys coucha
AGGAGCTTAGTTGAGCAGGGTCCAGATGAGCTGTAGAGTAGTAGCAATGGACAAACGTATTGATAAACTCGGGGCCACTTGTCATTGAAGCTACGCTGCATTACTGTAAATGGGAAGTCAGGCACAGACTTAGGTGGAAACTGGAAAATGAAACATATCTTTTTATTTTTTTTTACCAGATTTAGGGGGAGGAAATGTCTCAATTCTCTTTTGTCTATAGCAGCGTGAGGATGAATAGAAAAGGCAACATAGTTTGGGGAATGGCTCAGTTGGCAAAGTACTTGCCAATAAGTGTGAGGATCCAAGTTGCACCAAAGGCTCCATTAAGATAAACTATGATGGGTGGCCACAAGACAGAATGGTTTTCTATATCATCTCTTTCCTCCACCCCAACTCCTCCCTTGGGAGTATTTTTTTTCTAATCAGTCATCCTTGCTTTTTCTGCAAGTAGAAGTCTCTGATTGATTCCTTGAAGACAGAAGATCCTAGATATCCTTCAAAGGGTCCTCTAAACCTTGCTATCATCTAATATGAGCAGTATCAGTGTTCAAATACACAATGTATACACTTTTCCAAAGAGCATTGCATAAGCTGGAAAGATCGTTCAAAAACCTGAAGCTCATTTGTAGATGGGAGAGCTTACCCACGTATTATGTGGTGAGTCCATGTTTTCAGTCCTCAGCACTGAAATACATGTGTATGTATGTCTTTCTCTGACCTTTTCCATCAGCAACAATATTGCTATTGATCCGAATACTGCAAACAGATCTGAAGTCAGTAGTACCAAGAGCTTTGGTGGGAGACATAGCTGTAGCTTTAAAATGTTTGTGGATGTTCCACTCCAAGAGATCATGAAGCAGATAGTCAAATTCAGTAAGAAGATGAAATTTCCAAGCAGTGGTTGTATTGCAGATGGCTCTGTTCTTTCACAGGGCTTCTTTTCATGTTCACATGTATGCCATATAGCTGACCTTCAATAATACAATGTAGTCTTTAGAAGAGCATAGTGGTTCTTTCCCTCTTGAACTCAGATGAGCAGCTGTGTGAAGGAAAACTCAACACAAACTTAGTTCAGAAACCTCAGTAATTCAATTGCTGTATGAAACAACTAAAATTCTAATTGTCTTAGTCAGGGTTTCTATTCCGGCACAAACACCATGGCCAAGAAGCAAGTTGGGGAGGAAAGGGTTTATTTAGCTTACTTCCACTTTGCTGTTGATCACCAGAGGAAGTCAGGACTGGAACTCAAGCAGGTCAGGAAGCAGGAGCTGATGCAGAGGCCATGGAGAGATGTTCCTTACTGACTTGCTCAGCCTGCTCTTTTATAGAACCCAAGACTTCCAGCCCAGGGATGGCACCACCCACAAGGGGCCCTACCCCCTTGATCACTAATTGAGAAAATGCTCCACAGCTGGATCTCATGGAGGCACTTCCCCAACTGAAACTCCCTTCTCTATGATAACTCCAGCCTGTGTCAAGTTGACACACAAAACCAGCCAGTACACTAATCATGTAAGCCTTATTAAAACTAAATTCTCTGGTGGGGAATCCTGATGGATCTGCCATTGAAACGGGGAGACACACATAGCTACATCTTATCCTCCTGCTATCTCTGTCCAAAATGGCTCATTTTCATTAAATTCTTTAAAAGCCTTTAATTTCTTTCTTCATTTCTTCCTTGACCAAGTAAGTTATGGTCAATTTTATCCTAAAAGAAAAGGATATACCTTCTTCTCGGCACCTCATAGTACCTTCTCCAAAACTGACCATATAATCAGTCAAAAATCAGACCTCAACTGATACAAGAAGATTGGAATAATTCCTTGCATCCTATCAGATCACCATGGACTAAGGCTGCTCCTCAATAACATAAACAATAGAATGTCCACATACACGTAGAAGTTTAACAACACTCTACTCAATGATGACTTGGTTAATGAAGAAATAAACTAAAGTCTTTCTAGAGTTTAATGAAAATGAAGCAACAACATATTATGGGACACAATGAAAGCAGTCCTCAGAGGATAACACATAGCCCTAAGTGCCTCCAAAAAGAAACTGGAGAGAGCATTTACCAGCAATTTGACAGCACACCTGAAAGCTCTAGAACAAAAAGAAGCAAATTCACCCAAGAGGAATTGAAGGCAGAAAATAATCAAATTCAGGGTTGAAATCAACCAAATGGAAACAAAAAGACCTATACAAAGAATCAACCAAACCAGGAGCAGGTTCTTTGAAAAAATCAATAAAATAGATAAACCCTTAGCCAGACTAACTAGAGGGCACAGAGACAGTATCATAATTAACAAGATGAGATATGAAAAGAGAGAAATAACAACAGAAACTGAGGAAATCCAAATAAAATCATCAGATCCTACTACAAAAGCCTATACTCAACAAAACTGGAAAACCTGGATTAAATGGACAATTTTCCAGGTAGATACCAGGTACCAAAGTTAAATCAAGATCAGATAAACGATCTAAACAGTCGCATATCTGCTCATGAAATAGAAACAGTCATTGATAGTCTCCCAGCCAAAAAAAGCCCTGGACCAGTTGAGTTTAGTGCAGTTTTATCAAACCTTCAAAGAACATCTAATACCAATACTCCTCAAATTATTCCACAAAATAGAAACAGAAGGTACTCTACCCAATTCATTCTATGAAGCCACAATTACTCTTATACATAAACCCCACAAAGACCTAACAAAGAAAGAAAACTTCAAACCAATTTCCCTTATGAATATTGATGCCAAAATACTCAATAAAATTCTTACAAGCTGAATCCAAGAACACATCAAAACGGTCATCCATCATGATCAAATAGGCTTCATCCCAGGAATACAGGGATGGTTCAGTATACACAAATACATCAACATAATTCACTATATAAACGAACTCAATGGAAAAAAAAAAAAAACATATGATCATCTAATGAGAGGTTGAGAAAACATTTGACAAAATCCAGCATCCCTTCGTGATAAATCTTCGAAAGATCAGGAATTCAAGACCTATACTTCAACATAGTAAAAAGCAATATACAGCAAACCAGTAGCCAACATCAAACTAAATTGAGAGAATTTTGAAGAAATCCCACTAAAATCAAGGACTAGACAAGGCTGCCCACTCTCTCCCTACCTATTCAATATTGTACTTGAAGTCCTAGCCAGAGCAATTAGACAACAAAAGGAGATCAAAGGGATACAAATTGGAAATGAAGAAGTCAAATTATCACTATTTGCTGATGATATGATAATAAACTTAAGTGACCCCAAAAATTCCACCAGAGAGCTCCTAAACCTGATAAACAACTTCAGCAAAGTAGCTGGATACAAAATTAACTCAAGCAAATCAGTGGCCTTCCTCTATACAAAGGATAAACAGGCTGAGAAAGAAATTAGGGAAACAACACCCTTTACAATAGTCACAAATAATATAAAATACACTGGTGTGACTCTAACTAAGTAAGTAAAAGATTTGTTTGACAAGAACTTCAAGTCTCTGAAGAAGGAAATTGAAGAAGATCTCAGAAGATGGAATGATCTCCCATGCTCATGGACTGGCAGGATTAATATAGTAAAAAAAGAAATGGCCATCTTGCCAAAAGCAATCTACAGATTCAATGCAATCCCCATCAAAATTCCAACTCAATTCTTCACAGACTTAGAAAAGCAATTTGCAAATTCATCTGGAATAACAAAAAATCCAGGATGGCAAAAACTATTCTCAACAATAAAAGAACCTCTGATGGAATAATCATCCTGGACCTTAAGCTGTACTACAGAACAATTGTGATAAAAACTACATGGTGTTGGTACAGTGACAGGTAGGTAGATCAATGGAATAGAATTGAAGATGCAGAAATGAACCCACTCACCTATGGTCACTTGATCTTTGACAAAGGAGCTAAAACCATCCAGTGGTAAAAAGACAGCATTTTTAACAAATGGTGCTGGCTCAACTGGCGGTTAGCATGTAGAAAAATGCAAATTGAGCCATTCCTATCTTCTTGTACAAAGCTCAAGTCCAAGAGGATTTAGTACCTCCACATAAAACCAGATACATTGAAACTAATAGAAAAGAAAGTGGGGAAGAGCCTCAAGCACATGGGCACAGGTGAAAATTTCCTGAAGGGAACACCAATATCTTATGGTCTAAGATCAAGAGTTGACAGATGGGACATCATAAAGTTGCAAAGCTTCTGTAAGGCAAAAGACACTGTCAATAGGACAAAACAACAACCAACAAATTGGGAAAAGATCTTTACCATTCCTATATCTAATAGAGGGCTAATATCCAATATATACAAAGAACTCAAGAAGTTAAACTCCAGAGAACCAAATAACATTATTAAAAAATGAGGCACAGAGTTAAAACAATGGAGTACTACTTAGCTATTACAAACAATGAAGTTCGGAGTACCCAAAGTACTCAATAAACTCAAGAAAAAGTAAGGCCAAAGTGTGGATACTTCATTCCTTCCTTAAAGGGGGAACAAAATACCCATGGAAGGAGTTGCAGAAACTAACTATGGAGCAGAGATTGAGGAAGGACAATCCAGAGACTGCTCTACCTGGGAATCCTTCCCATATTCAATCATCAAATCCAGACACTATTGTGGATTTCAGCAAGTGCTGGCTGATAGGAGCCTGATATAGCTGTCTCCTGAGAGGCTCTGACAGTACCCGACTAATACAAAGGTAGAGGCTGACAGCCATCCATTTGACTGAGTACACGGTCCCCAATGAAGAAGCTAGAGAAAGGACCCAAGGAGCTGAAGGGTTTGCAGCCCCTTAGGATGAACAACAATATGAACTTACTAGTACTCTAGAGCTCCCAGAGACTAAACCATCACCCAAAAAGTACACATGGTGGGTCTAATGGCTCTAGCTGTATAGGTAGCAGTGGATGGCCAAGTAGGTCATCAATGGGAGGAGAGGCCCTTGGCCCTGTGTTGTTGTTTTATTTCTTTTTTCAGAGGGGAAACTAGGAAAGGAGATATCATTTGACATGTGTATTAGTCAGGGTTCTCTAGAGTCACAGAACTTATGGCAGTCTCTATGTAGTAAAGGAATTTATTGATGACTTACAGTCTGTAGTCCAACTCCCAACAATCAACTCCCAACAATGGTCAGCAGCAGCTGTGAATGGAAGTCCAAGGATCCAGCAGTTACTCAGTCCTACAAGGAAAGCAGGTGAAGCAGAGAGCCTTCCTTCTTCCAATGTCCTTATATAGGTCTCCAGCAAAAGGTGTGGCCCAGATTAAAGGTGTGTGCCACCACACCTTTAATCACAGATGAACTTGAACTCCTAGATCTTCCTATCTTAATCTTCTGGGATTCATAGCCACTATACCTCAAGATTCAGATCGGAAACTTGTATCTCTCAGACTCCAGATTAGGGCCACATGTGAGCCTTCTAATTCTGGATTGTAGTTCATTTCAGATATAGTCAAGTTGACAACCAGTAATAGCCACTACAATCCACCCCTTGTCAACTTGACACAAATAATATCTCATGTCCACATGAAACAATAGCAAAATCATGAAAACGCCTAACATGATATAACTATTCCTCATACAATCGCAAAGGCACTTGTAATTTTACAATGGGGCAATGTCCCTTGGGAACATTCTTTTAGTGTCTCAACTTAAATACCAATTGATGTTAAAGAAATTGGAAGAAAGACAAATGTGTTCTTAACAAAATAAGACAGAAGCATCATATTACCTTAAAATCCTCATTTCTACAACTGATTACGTGGCCTTAGCTGGTATTTATAACTACCTTCCTCTACTATCCATTCTGTATTTCCTTCCCCCTCAGCAAGCACCTCAGCAGGTCTTCGCTCTTTTCCTGGAGGATTGACCCATACCTTCATTCCAGATGGGTCTGCAACCTTTGTCATCCTGCTTGGATTAGGCTGCTGTAATTTCCCATTGACTTTAATCACAGGACATGGAAGTACTAAGAGACGCCCTAAGGGATCTTCTGCACTCCAGACATAATCCTGCTTACCTCCATTGTGAAGAGGCAATCTGATTTCTCCATGGTAATCTGGATCTGTCACTCCTCCTAACACTGTTATTCTGTTCTTAGCCTGTTGGTTTATGGGCATTAGAAGCTCAAAATGACCAGGGGGAAGTCTGAGCTTCCAGTACAATAGAATGTTTGTTGTGGCTCCTGGTAGGAGAACTCCACCCTCTGGAACCAAAATTTCTAGGCCAGCAGAACCTAGAGTTGTGGGGACAGGAAGCAAAAATTTTCCTAGAGGGTCACTAGGAGTGATAGTGAGTGGAACTATTCCCTTTTCCACCCCTTGATTCCTGGACCCATGGATCCTAGCAATGGGGAAATTGTACTATATATTGGAACCTGATTCAAAGCATATACTACCTTCTGAAGAACTCTGCCCCAGCCCTCCATGCTGTTGCCACCTAATTGGAGCTGTATCTTCAAAAGGCCATTCCATCTTTCTATCAGACCAACAGCTTCAGGATGATGGGGAACATGGTAAGACCCAGTGGCTTCCATGATCATAGGCCCACTGTCGCATTTCTCTGGCTGTGATGTAAGTTCCTTGGTCAGAAGCAATACTGTGTGGAATACTATGTTGATAGATAAGGCATTCAGTGAGTCCACTGGTGGTGGTTTTGGCAGAAGCATTTTGTGCAGGAAAGGCAAATCCATAACCAGAATAAGTGTCTACTCCACTAAGAACAAAATGTTGTCCATTCCATGGAGGAAGTGGTCCAATGTAGTCAACCTGCCACCAGGTTGCTGGCTGGTCACCTCGAGGAATGGTGCCATATCTGGGGCTCAGTGCTGGTTCCTGTTGTTGGCAGATCTGGCATTCAGCAGCAGCTGTAGCCAGGTCAGCCTTGGTGAGTGGAAGTCTGTGTTGTTGAGCCCAAGCATAACCTCCATCTCAGCCACCATGACCACTTTGTTCATGTGCCCATTGAACAATGACAGGGATGGCTGGGGAAAGAGGCTGACTGTCCACTGAATGGGTCATCTTATCCACTTGATTATTGAACTCCTACTCAGAGGATGTCACCTTTTGGTGAGCATTTACATGGAACACAAATATTTTCACATCCTCCACCCATTTGGAGAGATCTATCCACATACTTCTTCCCCAGATGTCTTTCTCACCAATTTTCCAATCGTGATCTTTCCAGGTCCCTGACCATCCAGCCAATCCATTGAGTCAGTGAACAATCGTACATCTGGCCATTTCTTCTTCCAAACAAACTGTAATACCATGTGTACTGCCCGAAGTTCTGCCCACTGTGAAGATTTTCCTTCACCTGTATCTTTCAGGGTTTTCCTGGAAAGGAGTTGTAATACTGCAGCTGTCCACTTCTGGGTGGTGCCTGCATTACTTGCAGAGCCATCAGTAAACCAGGTCCTAGTCTTCTCTTCTTCAGTCAGACAATCATAGGGAACACCCCATGAGGCTATAGGCGCATGCTTGGCAGCAGATGGCATTGTAACAGAAGTGGAAACCATAGGCATTTGAGTAACTTCTTCATGTAACTTGCTTGTGCCCACAGGACCTGCTCTGGCCTGATCACGTATATACCACTTCCATTTGATAATTGACTGCTGCTGTGCACGTCCTACTTTATGACTTGAAGGGTCTGATAACACCCAGCTCATGATGGGTAGTTCAGGTCGCATAGTAACTTGGTGTCTTATTGTCAAACATTCAGTTTCCACTAAGGCCCAATAGCAGGCCAAGAGCTGTTTTTCAAAGGGAGAATAGTTGTCTGCAGATGATGGTAGAGCTTTGCTCCAAAATCCTAAGGATCTCTTCTGTGATTCACCTACAGGGTCCTGCCAAAGGCTCCAAACAGCATCTCTATCTGCCACAGACACTTCAAGTACCATCGGGTCAGCTGGATCATATGGTCCAAGTGGTAGGGCAGCCTGCACAGCAGTCTGGTCCTGTTGAAGAGCCTTCTCCTGTTCCAGGCCCCACACAAAGCTAGCAGCTTTCCAAGTCACTTGGTAAATGGGCTTGAGTAGCACACCCAGGTGAGAAATGTGCTGTCTTCAGAATCCAAATAGACCCACTAAACATTGTGCTTCTCTCTTGGTGGTGGGAGGGGCCAGGTGCAATAACTTATCTTTCACCTTAGAAGGAATATCTCTGCATGCCCCACACGACTGGACTCCTAAAAATTTCACTGAGGTAAATGGTCCTTGAATTTTGGTTGTATTTGTTTCCCATCCTCTGGTACGCATATGTGTTACCAATGAGTCCAAGGTGGTTGCTACTTCCTGCTCACTTGGTCCAATCAGCATAATGTCATTAATATAGTGCACCAATGTGATATTTTGTGGAAGAGACAAACAATCAAGATCTCTTCTAACTAAGTTATGACACAGGGCAGGAGAGTTAATATATCCTTGAGGCAAAACTGTAAAGGTATACTGCTGGTCTTGCCAACTGAAAGCAAAATGCTTCTGGTAGTCCTTATGGACAGGTACTGAGAAGAAGGCATTTGCCAGATCAATGGCTGCATACCAGGTACCAGGAGATGTGTTAATTAGTTCAATTAACTAATTAATTGGAGTTACTACTTGATTTAGTTTTCGATAATCAACTGTCATTCTCCATGATCCATCTGTCTTCTGCACTGGTCAGATAGGAGAGTTAAAGGGAGATGTGGTGGGAACCACCACCACTGCATCTTTCAAGTCCTTGATAGTGACAGTAATTTCTGCAATTCCTCCAGGAATACGATACTTACTGGTTTCGATTCACTATTTTCTTTGGCAGAGGCAACTTCTAAAGGCTTCCATTTAGCCTTTCCAACCATAATAGCCCTCATTTCACAGGTCAGGGAACCAATATGAGAATTCTGCCAATTTCTGAGTATATCTATCCCAATTATACATTCCAGAACTGTAGAAATGACCACAGGATGTGTCCAGGGACCTACTGGACCTACTGTGAGTCGGACATCAGTCAAAACTCCATTAATCACCTGTCCTCCATAAGCCCCTACTTTAACTGGAGAGTCACAATGTTTCTTGGGATCTCCTGGGATCAGTGTCAGTTCAGAACCAGTATCCAATAGACTCCAGAAAGTCTGATTATTTCCTTTCCCCCAGTGTATAGTTACCCTTGTAAAAGGCCGTAGGTCTCTCTGGGGAAGAACTGGAGAAAGGCTAACAGCAAAACTTTTAGGTATCTTATCAAGATCCTCCCTCAGAGGAACCTGGCCACCCCTTCATTCAAAGGGTTCTGGATCTGCTCACTGGCTCAAGTCTAGAAATTGATTCACTGGCCAAGACTGCCTTTTGCCACAATCCAATGTAGCCCTTCTTTCCTTTTTTTGAGAAATTTTCTGCTTACACAGGTCAAACAGATATGCAGTGGGCTTCCTATCTATTTCGTACCTGGAAACACCATGATTGATTGGCCAGGACCAAAGGTCCAAACTAGCCATGCCATTATAAATTTCACCTCTCCTGTGCTGACCATTACGGGTTATATCATTATAAACATTGTTTTGTCTACGCTGTCTGTTATGATAACTAAGATCACCATGTCTCTGGCAATTCAATGCTGCCACCTGGCCCTTGTTACCTTGGGGCCCAATTTAAACCCATTGAATTTAATTCATCTAATTGAGCAGCAGCATCTTCAACCCTAAGGTCTGGCACAAGGAAAAGGGCAAGAACAAAGCTCTTCAAATGTACTGGTGCCCCTCTCATCAGTCTGAGTCCTATAGGACTGGTGAAGGGCATATCTGCTGGACCTTCCCATTGTGGAGGATTAGGTTTTACACAAAGTATCCACTCTAGCATTGCAATTTCCCTAAGCCTTAAAATCCCTTTGTCAACACTAAGCCAAGGGATATCAGGTATCTCTAACTCCTTTACAGTAGGCCATCTTTTGATAAATGCTTCAGCCAACCATTCAAACAAACTTCTGACACCTTGATTTTTAAATATGTGAGCTTCCATATTAAACCTAGAATCTCCACCCAGAGGGCCCATGTCAATAAATTCAGCCTGCTCTAGTTTTATATCCCTCCCACCATTATCCCTTACCCTTAAAATCCATTCCCACACATATTCCCGAGATTTCTGCTTGAATGAATTAGCAAGCTCATTAAACTCCTTAGTAATTTGGCAAATTCCCTCATGGACTACACTTTTTTTTTTTTTGAGTAAACTCTTTTATTTTTTTATCAGATATTTTCATTTACACGTAAATTTCTCCTTTCCCAGTTTCCCCTCCAAAAAAACAAACAAACAAACAAAAAGAAACAAACAAAAACAACAAAAACAAACCCCTGTTGCCTCCCCCCTCCCCATGCCTGCCACCCCACCCTCTCCCACTTATTGGCCCTGGCATTCTGTGCCCACTGGGGCACAGATCCTTCACAGGGCCAAGGTCCTCTCCTCCTATTGATGATTGAATTTGCAATCCTCTACTATACACATGCTGCCAGAACAATCAGACCCACCATGTGCAGTCCTTGGTTGGTGGTTGAGACTCTGGGAGCTCTGAGGGTACTACTTAGTTCATATTGTTGTTCATCCTAAGGGGCTGCAAATCCCTCAGCTCCATAGGTCCTTTCTCTAACGCCTTCATTGGGGACCCTGTACTCAGTTCAATGGATGGCTGTGAGCTTCTACATCTGTATTAGTCAGGTACTGTCAGAGCCTCTCAGGAGATAGCTATATTTAGGCTGGCTTGCCCTTCCTTCAGTCTCTGCTCCATAGTTAATTTCTGCAACTCCTTCCGTGGGTATTTGGTTCCCACTTTTAAGAAGGAATGCACTGTCCACCTTTTGGTCTTCCTTCTTCTTGAGTTCCTTGTGGTTTGTGGGTTGTTCTTCCTGTATTCCAAACTTCTGGGCTAATAACCACTTATCAGAGAGTGCATATTGTGTTTGTTCTTTTGTGATTGGGTTACCTCACTCAGGACGATATTCTCCAGATCCATCCATTTCCCTAAGAATTTCATAAATTTATTGTTTTTAATACCTGAGTAGTGTACTCCATTGTGTAGATGTACCACAATTTCTGTATCTACTCCTCTGTTGAGGGACATCTGGGTTATTTCCTGTTTCTAACTATTATAAATAAGGCTGCTATGAACATGGTGGAGCATGTGTCCTTATTACATGTTGGAGTATCTTTTGGGTATATGCCCAGGAGTGGTATAGCTGGGTCCTCCGATAGAACTGTGTACAATTTCCAGAGGAACCGCCACACTGATTTCCAGAGTGGTTGTACCAGTTTGCAATCCCACCAGCAATGAAGTAATG
>NW_022196905.1:83929345-83936133 GCF_008632895.1 Mastomys coucha
CCCTGAGTTTGATTATTTCCTACCTTTGACTCCTCTTGGGTGAATTTGCTTCTTTTTGTTCTAGCACCATCCATTGATATTAATAGATATTAAGGAAAAGTAATTGTTGCTTCCTGTTATTTTTGTAATTAGAACTGGCATTCCGTTCATGTGTCTATCTTCTTTTAGTTTTGTTGGAAGATTACATTTTTGCTTTTTCAGGGATGTAGTTCCCCTTCTTGTGTTTGAGTTTTCCATTTATTACTCTTTGAAGGGCTGGATTTGTGGGAATATATTGTGCGAATTTGGTTTTGTCATGGAATACTTTGGTTTCTCCATCTATGGTGATTGAGAGTTTTTCTGAGTATAGTAGTCTGGGCTGGCATTTGTGTTCTCTTAGAGTCTGTATGACATCTGTCCAGGATCTTCTAGCTTTCATAGTCTCTGGTGAGAAGTCTGGTGTAATTCTGATAGGCCTGCCTGTATATGTTACTTGACCTTTTTCCCTTACTGCTTTTAGTATTCTTTCTTTGTTTTGTGCATTTGGTGCTTTGACTATTATGTGGCAGGAAGATTTCTTTTCTGGTTCAGTCGATTTGGGGTTCTATAGGCTTCTTGTATGTTCACAGGCATCTCTTTCTTTAGGTTAGGGAAGTTTTCTTCTATAATTTTGTTGAAGATATTTACTGGCCCATTACATTAGGAGTCTTCACTCTCTTCTATACCTATTATCCTTAACTTTGGTCTTCTCATTGTGTCCTGGAGTTCCTGGATGTTTTGGGTTAGGGTCCTTTTGCTTTTTCCATTTTCTTTGACTGTTCTCTCAATGTTGTCTATGTTATCTTCTGTCCCTGAGATTCTCTCTTCTATCTCTTGTATTCTGTTAGTGATGCTTGCATCTATGTTTCCTGACTTCTTTCCTAAGATTTCTAATTCCAGAATTGTCTCTTTTTATGATTTCTTTATTGTTCCGACTTCGATTTTTAGGTCCTCGATGGTTTTACTCAATTCCTTCACCTGTTTGTTTGTGTTTTCCTGCAATTCCTTAAGGGATTTTTGAGTTTGCTCTTTAAGTGCTTCTACTTGTTTACTTGTGATCTCCTGTAATTCTTCATGGGATTTTTTGTTTCCTCTTTATGGGCTTGTACTTCTTTACCTGTATTCTCCAGTATTTCTTTAAGGGAGTTATTCATGTCCTTCTTAAGTTCCTCTATCAGCATTGTGAGATATGATTTTAGATCCAATTCTTGCTTTTCCTGTGTTTTGGGATATCCAGGACTTGCTGCAATGGGAGTACTAGGTTCTGATGAAGCCAAGTAGTCTTGGTTTCTGTTGGTAGGATTCTTGCGTTTGCCTTTCGCCATCTCTTGATTTTTGGTTTTAGATGTTCTTAGTGTCTCTGACTAGAGCTTGTCCTGTCCCTGCTGCCCTGCAACTCCCCTGGACTGGTGGGGCCTGTGCCTCCTGGCTGCCTGCTCCTGTCTTAGAAACTCACCAGAGAGAAAATGGTGAATCTCACCGGAGTCTCTGAGTTAAGGCGCTCCCTGGAGGTAGGCCCTCCACTTGCAGGGAAGGGGCAGAGAAGGTCGCTGATCCACCTCTGTCACTCAGAAGCTGAGAGATTCCTGTCCCTGCTGTCCTGCAACTCCCCTGTGATTCCTGGGGCCTGTGCCTCCCGACTGGCTGCTCCAGTCTTAGAAACTCACCAGAGAGAAAATGGACTACACTTTCTACCTCCCCTCTAGGGGCCCGTTTTGCCTTGAGTCTGATTATAGGTCTAGAAGAAACTATTGGTGGGCCTTGAGAAACTTTAGTATTGTCTTGTCTGGCATTTCCTTCAGCAAAAGTCACTGCTGGTTTATCAGACTCTGGAGGATTAACTTCCTTGTGTGGGAAAGTCATTATTTCAAGGGGTGGGCCTGAGGGTACTACTTCCTCAGGTGGGGCAAATCCTTGAGAATCTGAAGATTCAAAATTCTCAGCTTCAATGGGGTCTTCCCACACATTCCCACCCCAAGTAATAGGATCCCATTCTTTGCCAACTAATGCCCTTACTTTAACCGCTGACACCCTCTGAGGCTGAGACTTGAATTTTTGCTGTAATTCAACCAAACTTATAATGAGAGGTTCAGTTTGATTTTCTGCAACTTGAGCTCTATGGCTGCTGGAGAGAAGATTCTCTTCAAGGACACACTTAGCACCTTTTAGATTGTTTACTTGTGTCTGGAGCCTTGCAATTTTATCACACAACTCCTTATTTTCCTTCATCATTTTTTCTCGAGATGCTAAGAGCAACTAACCAATAAAATCATTTTCCAATTTCTTCCCCATCTTGTAGAAAGCTTTGTACACCGAATCCCCTAATTCATCAAGATAATCAAGAGCATTAGCTTCTTTAAGCTTGAAATATAGTTGTGAGCACGGGTCTTCAGTATTCTCTGAGCTCCCAGGAGGGAGAGAATTTGGAGAGGTTTCAGTTGTTGAAGGAGCTGATGGATTCTCAAACTAACTCCGGATTTTTAAAAGATCCACCCTTATACTTCTGCTCCTCTAGAGCCACTCCAGGTACCAATTTGTATTAGTCAGGGTTCTCTAGAGTCACAGAACTTATGGTAGTCTCTATGTAGTAAAGGAATTTATTGATGACTTACAGTCTGTAGTCCAACACCCAACAAAGGTCACCAGCAGCTGTGAAGGAAGTCCATGGATCCAGCAGTTGCTCAGTCCCACAAGGCAAGCAGGGGAAGAAGAGTGAGCCTTCCTTCTTCCAATGTCCTTATATAGGTCTCCAGCAAAAGGTGTGGCCCAGATTAAAGGACTTTTGTGTGCCACCTTTAATACAAAAGTAGAGGCTCACAGCCATCCATTGGACTGAGTACAGGGTCCCCAATGAAGGAGCTAGAGAAAGGACCTAAGGAGCTGAAGGGTTTGCAACCCCTAAGGATGAACAACAATATGAACTAACTAGTACTCTCAGAGCTCCCAGGGACTAAACCACCACCCAAAGAGTACACATGGTGGGTCTAATGGCTCCAGCAGCATATGTATAGCAGAAGATGGCCTAGTCGGTCATCAATGGGAGGAGAGGCCCTTGGCCCTGTGAAGGTTCTATGCCCCAGTGTAGGGAAATGCCAGGGCCAGGAAATGAGAGAGGGTGGGTTGGTGAGCAGAGGGTCAGGGAGAGAACAGGGATTTTGTTGTTGTGGTTGTGGTTGTTTCTTTTTTTTTTTATTTCTTTTTTTTTTGTAGGGGAAACTAAGAAAGGAGATATCATATGACATGTAAATTAAGAAAATATCTAATAAAAAATGAAAAGAAAAGAGAAGAAAGAAAGAAAGAAAGAAAGGAGGAAAGAAAGAAAGAAAAGAAGGAAGAAAGAAAGGAAACCCCAGCTTTATAGAAGGTGTCACAGTTATTTTACAAAGAGTTTTAGTGCGGTCATGTCTTAAGCTTTATTGTGCTCATGTAATTGGTAAATTATTACCAGGAACATTTTTGCCAAACTGTGCTGTGTTTAAATAGGTAAAATCAACTCTTCTAAGTCAGACTCCTGAAGCTTGAACTAACACCAGCTACTTAGTCATGTTGAACAGAAATGCCTCCTTTTCCCTTGAGGATCATTACTCTGTTTCCATAGCAGTTGCAGAGATCCTAAAAGACTCACATAGTTAACCTGAACATTATTTACCATCTAATTCATGAAACATTTCTTTTTTATAAATATCAAATGTATCTCTGTTGAAAAGCAATCTACTTTAAGAAAATAATAGAGCTCAATATAAAGATAATTAAAGAGATGATAGAAACATATATATATATTCATGTGTGTAGATATATTACCAGCTAAAAACAATTTTTACTTATCTCCTTTTTACATGCAATAATTTAAGAAATCACTTTATTTCCTCCATGAGATTTGTGACTCTTAGAACACAACTAAGCTCAGCCCAGCCAGTGTTCTGTGTGACTATCATCTACAGAAGCCTGCTGTATGGCTGGCTCACTGCCCAGGCTGAAATTTCTACTATCCTGTCAAGATGGAAGGGAAGTGAGAATTAGAAAGTATTTCTTCCTCTTCTCTCTAGCCATCTACCTTTCTAGTCCATGGAGGTACATGTCCACATGCTCTGTTCAAAGACAAGAAAAACCTTTGCCCTAGCCCTGCATCGCTGAGGGCTGAAAGCAGACTTCCTCTCTCCCACCACCACATCTGCCCCCTAACAGCACTGCCCTTGCAAGGATCAGTACAACAGGCCTGCTAATTCCAAAGAGCAAATGTCTTCCCAGCATTATAACAGTTAGAACCTTATATTCATGGTGAGTTCTCACTAGGGGATTTTTTTAAAATTTATGTCCGTCTGATTTTTCTTTTCAGTTTTATATTGTTGTTGAGCGTGTGTTACTTGTTTAACTTTGCATTCACTACCACACCTAGTCACACACCTGATTGTGACCTTGATCTAGTGTCTCTCTGCATAGACACCACTGATCTAAAAGTCAACCTCACCCAAGTGGGAATCTTGCCAAAGCCTGAGGAATCTTACTGTTTGCATTCCACTGCTGTGTTGAAAGGAGGGCATTAAAAGGTTGAAACTTTGCAGAATAAATATACTGGCCTAAGTATTGACTGATTGTTTCTGTTTGACGGCATCATAGCTCCCATCCCTGACCTGAAAGGCAAAGTCCCTCCATCCTTCCACTCTTCAAGATAAGGCAACACTCACTTCAAGAGTCTAAGTAGGAAGGGTTTGGGCTAGTCCCTAGTGAATTTGCATTTTCTTCACTGCTCTTATACATACATCAGCCCTCTCCCTTTTCTATAAGTAAAGTCTATTCAAAGTCCATTCCTCTAGCCAAGGGTCAGGGTCAGCTTACGACACTGATGGGATTTACCCAGTGAACAGAAGGTCTTGTCTGTCATTGATTCTCTCTCCCTTGCCATGATGTCCCTGAGGGAGACATCTCTTCCAGGGCTTAAAAAAAATAATAATTAATTAAAAGGCTCAAGCCAAGCTCCTTACCCTAGATATCTGGAAATGAGATAAACAGAATAAGGAAAGTGACCTTGGACTTTTTATTATAAAGTACTTGAAATAAATTTTGTCTAGTGAAAGGCAGAAGCACACACTGGCCTTTGCTCATTCACAGCCTTGGCCTGCAGAACAATCAAGGGTAAATTCCTCCTAGGCAGAAACAGGATATTTTACACTCCATTGGTACCATGAACTGTTCTCACCAAAATGTAACCCCCATTTCCCATTGTACATTCTTCAGGAACTCAACCACCTGGCCTCCACATGGGGAAGTTCAAGGACCTGAAGGTGGAGAGTCCTTCCTTTTGCTGACATCGAGTTCTACCAACTGCAGAATATGCTGTAGCAGATCCTACTGTGTAGCAGGTGGAGATCCTCAGGCATATGTCACGGTGCACATAACATACCTCATCTCCAAGTGCAAAGCTTTTCCCTGGAATGCCAAGCACCTTTACAATATAAACAGATGTAAGAGAATGTATTAGTCTTGGTAAACACTAAGGAGAATGGAAAGTGTGTGCAAAACTAAGATTGTCTTTAAATGGAAACCTACATTTGCTCTGCCTTTGAAAGTTCCTATTATTCTGTCCCTTGTCACAATTATTGGAAGATTTATTCTATTTTGTGCCCAGTGAACGTAGAGGAGATAAGATAGTGTGTGATTCCTCAGAGTTTGCAGGGCATCCTGCTTATTATACGAGTGCTATGATCCAAATTCTGGTCCTTATGATTGTTTTTGGGTACTGAAACACTTCTCTGACCCTGACTTGTTTTAGATACAATTGGTCATTGATTATTTCCCCAAATGCAGGGCCTGTTACAACATATTTTGGGGTTGGTAGAACTCCATGTCAGCAAAAGGAGGGACTTTCCACCTTCAGGTCTCTGTCCTTGAAGCATCCCCATCTGGAGACTGGGTGGTTGATATCCTGCATGCCATAAGTGTTCCTAACCCTTTACCTAAGTCTGTCCCATGCTAAAAAGAAAAAATCCATGCAATCTTCTGGTTCCGCAAGTCTGCTCTCCTCAAAAATTCTCTCTCACACATTCTTGTCTTTGTCACAATCCCTACTGCCTTCTGTCCCCAAAGTCACCACGAGTCCAGAAAGCCTATAGCATTCTACCCTCTGTGTGATATTTTGGGAGGGAGTTGTGCAAATATGACGCATGTCTTGGCATGGGTCTTCATTTGAGAAACAAGCACTTCCCCTCTCTTTTGTTTACCACAGGTCTGGGCTACTCTCCAACGCTCTCCTCCAGAGTAATATCAACCTATAAGTTTATAATGAGAATGTCCACATGCAAGGACTGGGCAAGATAACCTAGGAAACATTTCCATAAGTATGTATAGAGAGGGGAGGAGCCATGTTACATGTTTAATGAAAGCACATTTGATTCTAAAAAACTTTCATTATTATGTTCTATTTTACTAACTTTAAAGAAAACCAAAATTGTGTACTTTTATCCAACTTATATTTGGGATACACAATTAAAGAAAAGTCAACACACCATTCTTTCCAAAATAGATAATGCCATGCAGCAATTTCTTCCTAGTTGAAACATTCTATCTTGTAGTAGAATTGTTCATTAAGACTCAGCAAGACTTAGCAAGCTTAGAGAAGCTTACTAAGACTACTCACAAGTCTCAGGAATTCCCTGAAAATTAACAAAGTCATAAGACCTCTCCCTCTCCAATGTTATGTAAGCAATAAAAATGGCAGAAGAAAGAAGACTCAGTCAGGTGGTGGTGGTGGTGCACGCCTTTAATCCCAGCAC
>NW_022196905.1:83936290-83943815 GCF_008632895.1 Mastomys coucha
AGAGAGAGAGAGAGAGAGAGAGAGAGAGAGAGAGAGAGAGGATTCTTAGATACTGTGGAGCTCCCTGAAAATCCTGCAGGATGATCCTGGCTACCAATGAGTTATCATTGTCATGAGTTATCACCAATGCTGGTATGAGGTTTCAGAATACAGCTCTTTCAATTGTCCATGTTCCTGTGTAAAAGTGACACCAACAAACTTATTGCTTCACTGGACTATGGTGGTATCATTGCTTTTATCTATCATGAGTTGTCTATTTGGGGTGAGTAGACATTTGTTCATAACACCCCCTCCCTTCAATGTGTCATATAAGAGGTGTATCTCCCTCTTTGTGGAATTCTAGGAAAGAAAATTTGTCCCACTTTAGATTCCAGAATTTTTCATAAAATTATTTAATCAAATAGAAGAGTTTTAAAAAATGTGCTGGACCACCACTTTAACTACACAGAAAAATCACCAGATAAGATGTTTAAAGATAAATTAGTACAAAATATTCCCAGAGAAATTTTATCTTTCCATAGGTCTGAAAGAACTAATGATTTTAAGTCATTAAAATAGTCATTTTTCTCACCTGCAAAATATAAAAAATCATTCTGTTCCCCAATATTGTGTGAATTTTAAGAAGAGTAAAGAAATCAATCTTTCTTGAAGTAGAGATAGAACCCATAGAGATCTACCTCCAGTAGATAGGCATGGCCCCCAGTCAAAGGATGGGGTCACCCACCCATCTCAAAGTTTTTAACCCAGAAATGTTCCTGTCCAAAGGAAAGATGGGGACAAAAAAATGGAGCACAGACTGAAGAAAGAGCCATCCGGGGACCGCCCCACCTGGAGATCCATCCTGTCTGCAGACACCAAACCCTGACACTGTTGCTGTTGCCAAGAGGCACTTGCTGACAGGAACCTGGTGTGGCTGTTCCTTGGGAGGTTCTACCAGCAACTGACCAATGCAGATGTGGATGCTTGGAGCCAACCATTAGATGAGTTCAGGGATCCTGTAGGGGAGCTAGTGGAAGGACTAGAGGAGCAGAGGCGGATTGCAACACCATAGGAAGAATAAAGTAGGCTGGCCAGACCACTAAGTGTTCCCAGAGACTAAATCACCAACCACAGTGTGTACAGGGAGGGATTCATGGCTCCAGATACATATGTAGCAGAGGATGGCCTTGCCTGATATCAATGGGAGGGAAGTCCCTTGGTCCTGTGGAGGTTTGATGCCCCAGAGTAGGGGAATGTTAGAGCAGTGGGGCAGGAAAGGTGGGTGGGGGAGCACCTTCAGAAAGGCAAAGGGGAGGGGAGAGAGAGCGGATGTGGGATGAGGAGTTTGTGGAGGGGTAACCCTATGACCAAGCACTAAAACACATGAACCTATGGGGGTCAAACCTATTCAAACTATCATTTCACTGCATCCATCTTTGGGATACTGACATGAACTTCAGCAGAGAATGAGCGGTATGCATAGTTAATCAGTGCTGCTCATCACTGTCTGGTCTTCCAGGCTCTATTCAAGTAGCCAGAGCTGTCTGAAACTTCTTGGGAAGTTCCTCCTCTGAGTCAACCTCTCACTTGCCCGAGCATGAGGTTCCTGGAGAAAGTTCAATTCTGTGGGCTTCACTGCTCCAATTATCTAGTAGCCCAGTACTCTCTTTAAAACATCATCTCTCCCCATAGGATGATTACACTGTTGCAGAATGAGCTGTGTTTTCCAAAAATTCATTATTAAAGACCTAACATGAGAATTTCAAATTATGATTGTACTGGGACTTGGGGCCTTCCAAGGACCTGTTGATATCCAATGAAGTCAGATGGGAGATGGGTAGAGCCTAGTCCAAAGAGCATACTAGCATCCTTATAAAAAAAGGCTATGCTAGAAAGCAGAATCATTGATGAAAGGCCATGACAGATGCAGGCAGAAAAGGACCATCTACAAGCTAAGGAGAGAAACCTCAGAAGAGACCACCCTAACAGGGCCGGCCTTGATCCTGGACATCTAGCCTAGGAAGTAGGAGGACAGAGATTTCTCTTGTGTAGGACATTCAGTCACGAACGTCTCATTTAACAATCCCAAGCAAACTAAGGCAGTCCCCTTAGGAAAATAATCTTTCCTATCTGCTCCTGCCACAGTCCACTACCTACCAGGCCTGGGTTTCACAGAGGATTGCCTGAATAGGGCTCAGGAGAAAATAAACAAAATCTGTAGCAAGCAAAAAAGGCCATTTTTCCCCCAGCCACTGGTTTCTCTTCCCTCCCTCTGCACTAGTAGAAGGGAACAGGACTTCAGTAAAACAGAATATCAGACCTATTTCACTGATATGAAACATATGAGGATCCTGGGGTAAGAGGAACAGAAACAATGCAGGCAGCAGGGATACATGCAGGGAAACTCAAAGTGTTGAATCTAGCGAGTCACACTAATGGTGACAGTTGAGATCACTGGGCTTATGGTTTCTTTCTTTCTTCTCTGTGATCTACTGGCTACATACAAGCTAAATATCCACCCCACCTGAGAAATATCATCATACTTCATTAAAAAGACAAGAGCCATTAAACACTGCACTTAAAAAGAGTTATTTGACTAGTTGTACAAAGAATCTGTATTTAACTTTATTGGGTATGTATTCACATGAGTTCTTTAAATTCTTAACTGAGCACTGAAGCTCAATTAAGGATCCCTGTTGTCTGACCAGAGGCTAGAGGTCAGAGGTGGATATGTCCCTAGGTCATGAAATCTGATCGCCCCATGTGCAGGAGTCCCCCAAGGGAAAGTGACCTTCACTAGCCATGAAGACAGTCTGGGTCAGATTAAATAGCTCAGGGTGAGTTATGAGTTTATAATTGTCAAAGTGCTAAATTTCTCAAACCATAGGCCAAAAAGCCCCAAAATGTATCTTTACCAAATGCTTAAATTTTTAAACATACGTCAACTTGACTCATAATACAGAAAATACTACTTTTTTGCAGCCTGACCTCAAGGTAGGATCACCCTGACCCCTTCAGTGGGCAGAGAAGAAATGGCATGATTCCAAGCTTTACACATCCAGGTCCCACACTGGTGCTCTCAGCTCTAGCTGAGTTCTCAGAATGACATCCCCCCCCCCCACTGCTGTTTTTGGATAGCACTGGGGTCAGGAATCATCTCCCCCAGGACAAATCAAAGACTGGTAATTCTTTCACATCATGGCTGTCCACATGGTTCAACCCTAAAGGGACACTGTCCCCTCTCCTCTCCTGGGTGTGTCATGTGACCCCAGTTGTCCTCATTTATCTTTCTTCAGTCTTCAGTTCCCACCAGGGAGAGGGGGAGAAAGAGGATGGGGTTTCAGGGAGTGCATGTATGCTCTCCCACACTTCTCCCCATCTTGCATCTAATATAGTTTTACTCTTGAAAGATTCTCCATCTGGAAGAGACCCAGTAAGTCCTACCATCCAAAAAGATGATGGCAGGCTTTGGTACAGTTAGTAAAGACCTTGCTCCCAAGCATGGGAACCTGAGTTTGGTCCTTAACTCCCTAAATAGTCATGGTGACACATACTTTTAATCCATGTGCCAAGAAGACAGAACAAACAGATCCTTGGAGCTCAGTAGCCTTTACTGGAAGATCCAGGCCAGTGAGAGATGCTGTCTCAAACAAGCAAGTTGGGGTGGGGGTAGAAAGAAAGAACATTTGAGTTTGGCCTCTAGCAAAACATGCATATAAGAATGTATGCATATGTGTACACATACATACACACAGACACATATACACACACACAGGTAGGAGAACAGGGAGATTAAACAAAAGGCTAAGTAGTTAACAGTAGGACATTCATCTATGTTCCCTCTTTAGCTACTACAATCTATATTGCCAGACTTCACCCAGGTAGCACATCTAAAGATGACCCTAAAAATTATCAGACCTAAAGTAAAAGCCGTTCAGAAACTAAGTCATCTTCACCCAAGAAATATCTATTCCCGTAATGTCTACTCACCTACCCGAGACTTCCAATGTGTAGCAGGTCCCATCTCTCTCCTTGCTATAAATATTCAACTTCTTGCTTTTCAATGTTCAATCTTCAGAATACATAGACAGCCAAGGATTATCATACAACTGAGGAAAGATTTTAATATTAAAGAATCAGCTGCATAAATAGAAGTAGGAACTCAAAATAAGCTTTCTTTTAAGCATATACATACATATATATATTTAAAAGTTCTAATTCTAGGAAAATCCAAAGACCCGATTTTGCGGATTTTCTCTGCTGAGAGCAATATGACATTTTCCCCATTTGCTGCTGCCCTCTGTCCAGCTTTTCCATTGGAATTCTTAACATTTCACTCATATTTAAGCTCATCGTGGGCTTTTCCAAAATCTCTGCCACAGCTGTCTGATTCTGACACTTGCTCTACCTCTTCAAGTCGTGCATGTATGAGACTAGAGGTGTTTGTAACTTTGAGAGAATTTGTTATTGATTATTTTTCATACATTTGTTTTTACCTTTTAGTATGAAATACTATATTCATTTAATGAAATACTAAATTTAGTTTTGCCCTTAGTATGACATTTTCGGCTGGAAGCCAGATATGCATTTGGGTTAACAGAACTCCCCAGAGTAAGCAGAGCTTTAGATGGCATCTTGCTTACCTGGCGAGGGGCTAAGTTACATCTCCTGTTTGCAGTTGCTGTAGGTGTCGGAGGCTAACGTTTCCTCTGGTCATTTATTACTCCTATTGCCTTTGGGTTTTCCTGGGGACTCTTTGTTAAATAAGGCCTGAGGTTGTAGTCTCTGTCATTATAAATTTTGTAAAGGGTTATTATAAAGGCTAGTGATATGGTAATAAGATGTAGGGGCAGGGGAATAATTCTCTAGTCCTATGGTTAGTCTGTATTTGATGAGCCTGTATCCCATGCTCTGGGATCTGTACACACACACACACACACACACACACACACACACACCATTCGGGTGACACACCAGGCTAGAGACAGTAAGAATTGTCTCTTTCCCTTTCACTCCTGTGAAACCTTGTTTAATTAGACCTGCGTAGATAGCTCCATCAAAACACATTTTGTTACAAAGAATGGAATTCTCCAGACAAGTTTGAAAATGGCCTAGACACAAATGTGATGGTGATGTCATGCGAAGCCCTCCTTTCCCTCCAGTATAACAAATGATAAAGGGGGCAGAAGTTAGGACAACTGAGCCACACACTGTGCCTTTAAAAATCCCCAGAGATGAGTGGCAAAGGCCTCTTAGAAAACACTGTAAACCAAGTTACTCTTTTCTTAGAATCCCCAAGGAAAAAAGGAGGCAGTAAGACACGCAAGCGTGGGGAGAGAAGGCATCCCCCACGAACTGATACTGGAGTTAGAAGAGCACTTCAAACATCTAGTTAAAAGCAAGCATCAAACTGAGGTTCTGTGTTTTTTAAAAAAACAGCTCTTCCTGTTTCAGTCTTTACTTACTTTGTACCTGGACCGCCACTGACCAGAAGAGCCACTTCAGTCCCCTTAAAGAATTCTTACAGATTAGCCCAAAATAGTGACCATTTTGAGCTTTAGGGACATTAGGGACAGTTACAGTGAAAGATGGAGACTCTCGAATATAAAAGGACTATGGAGGCAATCTGGGAACCATTTCTACAGTGTCACACAGGACAGGAAAGAGGCTATTTCTAATTTTAAATGAAATGACTGAGTAATTTTCTTTTACGTATGTTCTTAAACTGCTTCACTTACACTGAAAGAAAAGAACTAAACAGACACATGGACAAAAGGGGGAAGGACATGTGCCTTCCACTGAAAACATGGCTGTACTTTCAAAATCACACTGTATGATATGAACAATCTCAAGTATGCATTTGTTGCTTATAAAATGATTATATTTTGTGTGAGGGTCATCATCGTCATTATTTTATAACCAAATTATTTTTAGGAGGCAAATTATTTCTTGACAAACCAGAGGCTAAGCTGGAGAGCACCCCATTAGAGAAACAACCACTTAAAATGAATTTGAGGACTCAGGAAAATCATGCCGGCCAGAAGCCAGAATTCATTCATTTCTGTCTGTCTATCTGTCTGTCTGTCTGTCTTTGCTTTATTCTTCTAAGCTTCTTTTACTTCAGTCTGTTCAAGATGAACACTGTGCCCCCAAAGAGCTGGACAATCAAAAGCAATTGTGAATGTTAACAATAGTAAGTTGTAACTCTTTTTCAGGTTAAAATGTTTCAAACAGTCAAACTCATTTACCAACAACAAAAGCAGAAAGGATTCCCCTGTGCTGTTGTCCCCAGTGACTCCACCATGCTGCTGTCTCCTCTGCTGAAATTAAACAGGATCTCAGGCTTACTTTTGTGGTTGACACATACAGATTATACACTCAAGGAGTGCTGTGAGATGCTTCCATGCAGGTATACAGAACACACAGCACGGCTCAACCTCAGCTTCATCTGGCATAGTCACCTCTGTGGTAATAATGCAAACCCTTTCTCCCAGCTTGTGTTGATAGTACATTATCTTTTCCTCTAGTCACCTTCCTGCACAATAGAATAGCAAACTTATTTCTCTTGGCACTTATTCCCCATTCCCCAAACTTTCCCCATCTCTCCTCTGCTTTCTCCCCAACCAGTATCAGGATTTAAACTTTGAAAAATGAACTACAGGCATTTGTTGTTTGTTTGTTTGTTTGTTTGTTTGTTTGTTTTTTAAGGCTCACAGTATAACACACACACACACACACACATGCTTAGCAAATTAACCCTATCCTTTTAAAGAACTGTCCTATAGCTGTAGACAGGGAAATACAGTGATAGTTTTCTAATTCCACCATTCTGAAATGCAACAATAAGCAGCGAACAATCTTTTGCAGTATTTCATCTAGCAGCTATTTTAGTCTGCCTTATTCTCAGGCATCCGCTTTTTCAGGATAGTTCTTTTGCTGATGACCCCTGAGGCCTAGGATGGAAAAAGTAGAAAGGCCCAAGATAGTGAGACAGGTAACCAGAGGGGGATGGGGAAGGGGGGAAGAGATTCAAAACCTGGCTGACAATCTCAATTTGAAGAAAAACAGAAAATAAAGATGGGAGATGGGTAATGACTTCACACAGCCAAATTCCAGTTTTAATAACACCCCAGCTCAGACAAGGGAAGCCTACGCAGACCAGGATATAAGGGTAGGAAAAGCACACAGCCTCTCACTCACAGCCACATACTGAAAAGAGGCAAATAGCTAGTGTTTTCCCTAAAAAGGACCAGGTGGAACTTGGAACAGATTCTATGCTATCTGCCCTGCAGGTAGATGGTTTCTTTCCATTTTATTTTTATCTTTGCAAGCCTTCTGAACCCCAATGGAGATGATCTTCATTTTATACACACACTTCACCATATTCTAAACATTACTTCTTTTTTTTTCTTTATTTATATGCGAATTTCTCCATTCCCAGTTTCCCCTCCAAAAAACAAACAAAAAAAAAAACAAACAAACAAACCCCTGTTGCCTCCCCCCTCCCCATTCCTGCCACCCTGCCCTCTCCCACTTTCTGGCCCTG
>NW_022196905.1:83955048-83957863 GCF_008632895.1 Mastomys coucha
TTTTTTTCTTCCATCAATATTTTTATTAGATATTTTCTTTATTTACATTTCAAATGTTCTCCCTATTCCTGGTTTCCCCTCTGAAAAACCCCCATTTGCTGCCCTTCCCCTTGCTCACCAACCCACCCTCTCCAGCATTCTGTCCCTGGCATTCCCCTACACTGGGGCATAAAGCCTTCACAGGACCAAGGGCCTCTCCTCCCATTGATGACCGACTAGGCCATCCTCTGCTATACATATGCAGCTGGAGCCATGGGACCCACCATGTGTACTCTTTGGTTGGTGGTTTAGTCCCTGGGAGCTCTGAGGGTACTGGTTAGTTCATATTGTTGTTCCTCCTATGGGGCTGCAAACCTCTTCCGCTCCATGGGTCCTTTCTCTAGCTCCTTCATTGGGGATCCTGTGCTCAGATCAATGGATGGCTGTGAGCATCCATTTCTGTATTTGTCATGCACTAGCACAGGCTCTCAGGAGACAGCTATATGAGACTCCTGTCAGCATAAACTTGCTGGCATCCACAATAGTGTCTAGGTTTGGTGATTATATATGGGATGGATCCCCAGGTGGGGCAGTCTCTGGATTGTCATTCCTTCAATGTCTGCTCTACATTAAGTCTCTATAACTCCTTCCATAGGTATTTTGTTTCCCCTTCTAAGAAGGATTGAAGTATCCACACTTTGGTCTTCATTCTTCTTGAGTTTCTTATGGTTTGTGGATTGTATCTTGGGTATTCTGAGCTTCTGGACTAATATCCACTTATCAGAGAGTGCATACCATGTGCATTCTTATGTGTTTGGGTTACCTCACTCAAGATGATATTCTCCAGATCCATCCATTTCCCTAAGAATTTCATAAATTCATTGTTTTGAATAGCTGAGTAGTACTCCATTGTGTAGATGTACCACATTTTCTGTATCCACTCCTCTGTTGAGGAACATCTGGGTTCTTTCCAGCTTTTGGCTCTTATAAATATGACTGCTATGAACAGAGTGGAACATGTGTCCTTATTACATGTTGGAGCATCTTCTGATTATATGCCCAGGAATGGTCCTCTGGTAGGACTAGGTCCAATTTTCTGAGGAACCACCAAACAGATTTCCAGAGTTGTTGTACCAGCTTGCAATCCCACCAGCAATGAAGGAGTGTTTCTCTTTCTCTACAACCTCACCAGAATCTGCTGTCACCTGAGTTTTTTGATCTTAGCCATTCTGACTGGTGTGAAGGGGAATCTCAAAGTTGTTTTGATTTGCATTTCCCTGATGACTAAGGATGCTGAACATTTCTTTAGGTGCTTCTTGGCCATTTAATATTCCTCAGTTGAGAATTCTTTGCTTGGCTCTGTACCCCATTTTTAATAGGATTATTTGATTCTCTGTAGTCTAACTTCTTGAGTTCTTTGTATATATTGGATATTAGCCTTCTATGAGATGAAGGATTGGTAAAGATCTTTTCCCAGTCTGTTGGTTCCCTTTTTGTCTTATTGACAGTGTCCTTTGCCTTACAGAAGCTTTGCAATTTTATGAGGTCCCATTTGTCAATTCTTGATCTTAGAGCATAAGCTAGTGGTGTTCTCTTCAGGAAATTTTCACCTGTGCCCATGTGCTTGAGGCTCTTCCCCACTTTATTTTCTATTAGTTTCAGTGTATCTGATTTTATATGGAGGGCCTAGATCCACTTGGACTTGAGGTTTGTACAAGGAGATAAGAATGGATTGTTTTGCAATCTTCTACATGCTAACCAGTTAATCGAGCACCATTTGTTGTAAATGCTGTCTTTTTAGCTCCTTTGTCAAAGATCAAGTGACCATAGATGTGTGGGTTCATTTCTGGATCTTCGATTCTATTCCATTGATCTACCTGCCAGTCACTGTAGCAATATCATGCAGTTTTTAATCACAATTGCTCTGTAGTACAGCTTAAGGTCTGGGATAGTGATTCCAGCAGGAGTTCTTTCATTGTTGAAAATAGTTTCCGCTATCCTGGGTTTTTGTTATTCCAGATGAATTTGCAAATTGCTCTTTCTAACTCTGTGAAGAATTGAATTGGAATTTTGATGGGGATTGCATTGAATCTGTAGATTGCTTTTGGCAAGATGGACATTTTTATTCTATTAATCCTGCCAATCCATGAGCATGGGAGATCTTTCCATCTTCTGAGATCTTCTTCGATTTATTTCTTCAGAGATTTGAAGTTCCTGTCATAAAGATCTTTTACTTGCTTAGTTAGAGCCACACCAAGGGATTTTATATTATTTGTGACTATTGTGAAGGGTGTTGTTTCCCTAATTTCTCTATCAGACTGTTTATCCTTTGAGTAGAAGAAGGCCATTGATTTGTTCGAGTTAATTTTATATCCAGCTACTTTGCTGAAGTTGTTTATCAGGTTTAGGAGTTCTCTACTGGAATTTTTAGGGTCATATCATCTGCAAATAGTGACAATTTGACTTCTTCCTTTCCAATTTGTATCCCTTTGATCTCCTTTTGTTGTCTAATTGCTCAGGCTAGGACTTCAAGTAATATATTGAATAGGTAGGGAGAGAGTGCACAGCCTTGTCTAGTCCCGGATTTTAATGAGATTGTTGCAAGTTTCTCTCCATTTAGTTTGATGTTGGCTACTGGTTTGCTGTATACTGCTTTTACTCTGTTTAGGTATTAGCTTTGAATTCCTGATCTTTCCAAGACTTTTATCATGAAGGGATGTTGGATTTTGTCAAATGCTTTCTCAACATCTAATGAGATGATCATGTGAGTTTTTTTCTTTGAGTTTGTTTATATAGTGAATTATGTTGATGGATTTCCATATATTGAACCATCCCT
>NW_022196905.1:83959345-83961230 GCF_008632895.1 Mastomys coucha
TGGTACAACCACTCTGGAAATCAGTTTGGCGGTTCCTCCGGAAATTAGACATAGCTCTACCGGAGGACGCAGCAATACCACTACTGGGCATATACCCAAAAGATACTGCAACATGTAATAAGGACACATGCCCCACCATGTTCATAGCAGCCTTATTTATAATAGCCAGAACCTGGAAACAACCCAGATGTCCCTCAACAGAGGAGTGGATACAGAAATTGTGGTACATCTATACAATGGAGTACTACTCAGCTATTAAAAACAATAAATTTATGAAATTCTTAGGGAAATGGATGGATCTGGAGAATATCATCCTGAGTGAGGTAACCCAATCACAAAAGAACAAACACGGTATGGATGATTGTTTTGATGTGTTATGACGGGTTCTTGGATTCAGCTTATAAGAACATTACTGAGTATTTTTGCATCGATATTCATAAGGGAAATTGGGCTGAAGTTTTCTATCTTTGTTAGATCTTTGTATGGTTTAGTTATCAGAGTAATTGTGGCTTCATAGAGTGAATTGCGTAAAGTACCTTCTGTTTCTATTTTGTGGAATAGTTTGAGGAGTATTGGTAATAGGTCTTCTTTGAAGGTTTGATAAAACTCTGCACTAAACCCATCTGGTCCTGGGCTTTTTTTGGTTGGGAGACTATTAATGACAGTTTCTATTTCATGAGCAGATATAGGACTGTTCAGATCATTGATCTGAACTTGATTTAACTTTGGTACCTAGTATGTGTCTAGAAAACTGTCCATTTCATCCAGGTTTTCCAGTTTTGTTGAGTATAGACTTTTGTACTAGGATCTGATGATTTTTGGATTTCCTCAGCTTCTGTTGTGATGTCTCCCTTTTCATTTCTCATTTTATTAATTTGGATACTGTCTCTGTGCCCTCTGATACATCTGGCTAACAATTTATCTATCTTGTTGATATTCTCAAAGAACCAGCTCCTGATTTGTTGCTCCTTTCTATAGTTCTTTTTGTTTCTATTTGGTTGATTTCAGCCCTGAATTTGATTATTTCCTGTCATCTACTCCTTTTGGGTGAGTTTGTTTCTTTTTGATCTGGAGCATTATTCAGGTATGCTGCCAAGCTACTAGTCTAAAGTCTCTCCATGATTCTTCCTCAGGAACTCAGAGCTATGAGTTTTCCTCATGCCACTGCTTTCATTGTGTCCCATAAGTTTTGGTATGATGTGTAGTCATTTTCATTAAATTCTATTTTTTTTGCTTTAAGTAAATAAGAGGGATTTTATTATTAAAAGAAGACTGACCAGGAACAACCCAGAGAGAATTCTCTAGATAAGGCCTGGGCTATTGCTAGCTAAAGGATTATATAGGCAAAACCTACAAAGTACAATTTTGGGAAGGTAAAGAAACTCATATCCTGTCCAGTACAAGTGTCTTTTCTGGAGTAGTAATAAAACCTGGTTTGTGAAGTTGCCTGAAAAGCAGGTGTTGAGGGCATGACTCACCGGCTTAAGCCTTACATACATGTGCACATCAGTGGTTGTTACTCTGTTCTTTCCCTCTGCAATGGAGTTAAAATGTTCCAGAGAACATCCTCTCCTTCGTGGGTTGTAGAGGGGGAATATATAAGGAGTTTAGCTGAGCAGGGTCCAGATGAGCTTATAGAGTACTAGCAATGGACAAACGTATTGATAAACACGGGGCCACTTGTCATTGAAGCTACGCTGCATTACTGTAAATGTGAAGTCAGGCAGGTCCACCGCTCACCCCTAGGACAGACTTAGATGGAAACTGGAAAAGTAACATATCTTCATAGTTTTGACCAGATTTAGGGGGAGGAAATATCTCAATTCTCTTTTGTCTATAGCAGCTTGAAGATGAATAGGAAAAGCAACACAATTTGTGGAATGGC
>NW_022196905.1:83961973-83962307 GCF_008632895.1 Mastomys coucha
TTTGGTAAAACCAGTGAGGTCTTGTTTCTCCCAGAAGCCTGCATAGCACCATCTGTGCCTATGAAAGCCAGCCAGCAGGGAGAACATTTCCTGATGCTCAAGATGATAAACAAGATGATATTCAAGACGTTAGGGGCCCAGCCGGCCACTGAGGAATGGATAAAGAAAATGTGGGGTTTGGAAGATGGGATCAGTTGGTCAAATGGCAACCACACAAACATGAGTACAGCTATGTCAAAGCCAGCTACATTGGCCTGTCCTCTAGTTGCATCACCTTGAGGGCAAGAGATGTGGCAGAGACCAGTGGTTCCCTGGAGTTCACTGACCACTCAGC
>NW_022196905.1:83962318-83964769 GCF_008632895.1 Mastomys coucha
AGTTGCTTCTTGCATCTTCAACTCTTCAACTTATGGAAGAGGCGTCTAAGTCCTCTTCTCCTCTCGGGAGCCCAAGGCTGAGGCTGCATCCCGCTGGCTTCTCTGCTCAGTCCTGCTTCCTCATCTCTGCTTTTTCCCCTTTGTGGGTTTCTAAAGCTTAAGTCCACTTCTGCCTCGGGTATTCAGGTTCTCCTTCACTGGCTCCCAATAGCAGTCTCTAGTCTGCCACCAGTCTGTAGCCTAACTCCCAACAATGGTCAGTAGCAGCTGTGAATGGAAGTCCAAGGATCTAGCAGTTGCTCAGTCGCACAAGGTATGAGGGCGAAGCGGAGAGAGAGGAGAGGACATTACTTCTAATATATCAAAACATAAAGGCTCTCTAATTTTTCTTTTTCCTAGCTTCATCCCCGGCTCTCTGCCCAGGGCAGCTATGGGTTCTGTCCACACAGGATGTTCCAGTCT
Organism: Mastomys coucha; assembly: GCF_008632895.1. Classification (NCBI taxonomy): domain Eukaryota; kingdom Metazoa; phylum Chordata; class Mammalia; order Rodentia; family Muridae; genus Mastomys; species Mastomys coucha. Next base: position 83,962,781 of record NW_022196905.1, read on the forward strand.
CTGTCCCATAAGGGACTTACTTGTCAACCTTAGGTTTTTAAACCCCAAACTGCCAGAAGAGAAAAAAATTGGCCCACAATGTGTGTGGCAAGTCAGACTTTGTTCAGGAGAGCATGGGCTACTCTTCCTGTTCCTCAGGGGTTACTGATCTGATTCTCTAACTAGTAGAGCCAGGGAACCCTGGGATTTTAAAAAGAATACAATGGTTTGGAACATAGGACACTTATTCATAAAAAACTGTAGCTAAAACAGTTTTCTAGAATTCTCCCCAGAGGACAACTGCTAGGAGACAAACCAATAGAAATGTTTAACTAGCCACAAGCCCTCACTCCAACTCACTGAGCATGAGTAAATATTCTCTAGGAGGAAAGGCTCAGGACAGTAGAAGGTTTAAGGCTGAAAAGAAAAACATGAAAGGTTGGGGCTTTGTGACAGAAGAGAAAAACACATGGCTTTTCTCCTGTCAATAACAGTGATTTCCAAATTCCTGAGGAACCTGTGAGATTCAAAGCCTGGTGAGCTCAGTTGACTTCCTCCCTCAGCCTCCTGACTAGCTGTGCAGTATCAGCAGGGGTGGGAGACACAGAGTAGTGCCTGCAGCAGTTCAGGGTGCTTCAGGGAAACATAGAGCCTGGCTTCAGCAGTTCAGCAGTTCAGAGTTGGGGCAATGGCTGCACTTTCTGGGGGTGTGGGTGGGAGTTAAAAGTCACACCCTCTTTCCCTCCTCAGTTCAGAACCTAGAAGAAGTAATTCTGTCCTGTACTAATAACAAGTCGGTAGTTTTTTCCCTAAAATGAGAAAGGCTGCATTACAAGTGTGGTTCAGTAGTCCAGGGAACCTCCTGAGCTTGGCTCAGGACGTGTGTTATATGCAGCCCACATGGGAAAAGGCTTCAAGTTGTTTTTCTGTCAACTGGCCTTTTTCATGTGCTAAATCTTTTTTGTTTGATTGGTGTGTCCCTTTTCTGGAACCTACCCTGTAGACCAGGATGGCCTTGAAAAAAGTTCACATTGGATACTATCTCCCACCTTGGCAGCAACAACTTATTTAAGAACCAAAGTTGATTTGGTGCAAAATAGTTGAAAGAGATACCCATTAGAATATAAATGGGACAGTAAAACTGAGAGTCCATCCTTCTAAATAGGCAAGGAAAAATGTAAGGGGCGTGCAGTCCAGGAGGCCACTGAAGGCTCCTGAAGGGAGAGAGGATGCCAAAGCTCACTGAGGAAGTAAAAGGAACTCTGAAAAGACATTGGAAAACAAAGTAGGGTTTTCACAGAATTCCTGCAGCTCAGCTTTGATGAAGCCAGCTGCCCAGGCCTTGGTTTGTAGTGACTCCCTCTAAGTACCAGAATGGAAAAGTCTCTACCTGCCAGATACTCACAGGACAGGTTACGCATGACCAAAGGATTCCAGTTTGGACACCTGCAAAAGGCATGCCTGACTGACAGGCCCTGAGTGGGTGTAATTGCCGGGTGTTGAGAATTACTTGTTGTATATATATTTAGACCCAAGTCCTTCAAGATTGCTCAGCTATAAAAGCAGTTCCCATCCAAGACTGAATGACAACTTGAGCTGGGAAACCATGTGGTGGATGGAGAGGTTAGACTCCCAAAAGTTGTCCATTGACCCACACAATATACACTGTGCTGACCACATGTGTGCATATACACACAGAGAGATAAATATTTTTTTAAAAGTTAGAAGCAGAGCTGAATTATCTATGATAAGGTAATTTAAGCTCCACTCCTGAATTTGTCTGATTCTCTTCTTTTTGTTTTTGGGGTTTTTTTTGTTCTTCTTGTGGTTTTATTTTGTTTTGTTTTGTTGTTTTTTGTTTTGTTGGTTTTTTTCTTATTTGGTCCTTCTCTTCATATCAGCACTACAGAACTCAGTCTTCCTTCTAAACACACATGGGCTATTTTTTTTCTTCCATCAATATTTTTATTAGATATTTTCTTTATTTACATTTCAAATGTTCTCCCTATT
>NW_022196905.1:83969878-83970361 GCF_008632895.1 Mastomys coucha
TGCCTCCAATGTACTCAGTCAGGAAGGATTTGTTCCACAAATGGTGGTCTTACTTTGGAGTTCATGGACACTTGAGGAGATGGGACCTGACTAGGGGAAGTGGGTCCCAAGGAGCACACTGTTGAAGATTGTACTTTGCTTCTAGCGAGCTCCTTCATAGCATTCTGCTCTCTGCTGGCTGTAGTGAGCTATCCCATCTCTCCTTCTACAAGCCCTTACTTCTGTGGGTTTCACCAGGAATCATAACTAACAGAGCTGAGGACAGTGGACTGAAGATCTGCAACAGTGAGCCAAAATAAATCTTCCTTCCCTTGTCATTTTTGTCATGTTATCAGTCAACTAGAAAAACAAATACAGGCACATCAGATGTCCATCATCTGGATCCAGCAAACCTGCGATGATCAGTCTACCACACCCTTTGGATGTCCACTTAAATCTCTTCAAGTCTTAAGGGTTTATGACATTGATAACTTAGGATTCCTT
>NW_022196905.1:83970649-83970897 GCF_008632895.1 Mastomys coucha
TCCTGTGTCTTTCTGGAGGCAGCACTGAGGATTTACTATTTACCATTGGTTTCAAGCACTTTGATTGTTATGTGCCTTGATGATACTTCCTTCATGGGTCTTGTACTTAGATTTTATTTATAACTTCATGACATTGTGATGATTTCTACCATGATTGCTTCTAGTGTATACTCCACCCCGGTAAATCCACCATGTCCTCTTCTCTGAGATGTCAGCATCATCCCATATTACTCAGTTACACTTCCCAG
>NW_022196905.1:83970908-83971900 GCF_008632895.1 Mastomys coucha
TCAAACAACTTTTATAATACTTATTTTTATTGTAATATTTTATAAATTTTAAGGAATATGACAAAAAAAGATATTGTAGGTATTGAAGGAGGGTCTATGGGAGGAGCAATGGTAAAAAAGATGAACAAGAATGTGATTCAATTCTATTTAATTAAAATATGTTTTTAAATATTAACAAATTCAGATAAATTGAAATCATGTAACTTTTCTCATCATAATGCAATAAAGGTTTTTTTTAAAAAATACAAAAAAAAAAAAGAAATAAACCATCAGCAGACCTGCCCCCCCCCAAAAAAATATCTGTTAGATCCATTTGGTTTCATAACTTTTGTGACTTTTACTGTATTTCTGTTTAGTTTCTGTTACCATGATCTGTCCATTGTGTAGAGTGGGATATTAAAGTCTCCCACTATTATTGTACGATGTGTGCTTTGAGCTTTAGTAAGGTTTCTTTTATGAATGTGGGTGCCCTTTGATTTGAAGCATAGGTGTTCAGAATTGAGAGTTCATCTTGGTAGATTTTTCCTTTGACCAGTATGAAGTGTCCTTCCTTATCCTTTTTGATAACTTTTGGTTCAAAGTTGATTTTATTTGATATTAGAATGTGTACTCCAGCTTGTTTCTTGGGACCATTTGCTTGAAGAATTGTATTCCAAGCTTTTACTCTGAGGTAGTGTCTGTCTTTGTCACTGAGGTATGTTTCCTATATGCAATAAAATGCTGGGTTCTCTTTATGTATCCAGTTTGTTAGTCTATGTCTTTTTATCAGGGAATTGATTCCGTTAATGTTAAGAGATATTAAGGAAAAGTGATTGTTACTCCCTGTTATTTTTGTTGTTAGAGGTAGAATCATGTTTGCATGCCTATCTTCTTTTGGATTTGTTGAAATATTACTTTATTGCTTTTTCTAGGTGCTTTTCCTTGTGTTGTTGTTTTCCACCTATTATCCTTTGTAGGGCTGGATTTGTGGAAAGATATTGTGTAAATTTTGT
>NW_022196905.1:83972144-84000578 GCF_008632895.1 Mastomys coucha
GATCTTCTAGCTTTCATAGTCTCTGGTGAGAAGTCTGGTGTAATTCTGATAGGTCTACCTTTATATGTCACTTGACATTTTTCCCTTACTGCTTTTAATATTCTTTATTTAATGTATTTTGTGTTTTGATTATTATGTGATGGGAGGAATTTCTTTTCTGTCCAGTCTATTTGGTGTTCTATAGGCTTCTTGTATGTTCACAGGCATCTCTTTCTTTAGGTTACAAAGTTTTCTTTTATAATTTTGTTGAAGATATTTTCTGGCCCTTTAAGTTGGGAATCTTCACTCTCTTCTATAACTGTTATCCTTATGTTTGGTCTTCTCAATGTCCTGGATTTCCTGTTTGTTTTGGGTTAGGAGCTTTTTGCATTTTGCATTTTCTTTGACTGTTGTGTAAATGTTTTCTATGGTATCTTCTGCACCTGAGATTCTCTCGTCTATCTCTTGTATTTTGTTGGTGATACTTGCATCTAAAAATCCTGATCTCTTTCCTAGGTTTTCTAACTCCAGGGTTGTCTCCTTTTGTAATTTCTTTATTATTTCTATTTCCATTTTTATATCTTGGATGATTTTGTTCATTTATTTTGCCTGTTTGTGTTTTCCTATAGTTCTTTAAGGGATTTTTGTGTTTCCTCTTTAAGGGCTTCTACCTGTTTACCTGTGTTCTCCTGTATTTCTTTATTTATGTTCTCCTGTATTTATGTCCTTCTTAAAGTCCTCCATCATTGTCATGAGAAGCCACTTTAGATCCGAATCTTGCTTTTCCAGTGTGATAGTGTATCTAGGACTTGCTATGGTGGAAGAATTGGGTTCTGATGATGCCAAGTAACCTTGGTTTCTATTGCTTCTGTTCTTATGCTTGCCTCCCACCATCTGATTATCTCTAGTGCTTCCTGCCCTTGCTATATCTGACTGGAGCCTGTCCTTCCTGTAATCCTGATTGAGAAAGGACTCCTCAGAGTCCAGCTGTCTCTGTGATCCTGTGATCCTGAGATTCTGGGTGTCAAGCTGCCTCTGTGACCCTGACATCCTGGTGTGACCAAGCTCTGAGTGCTGTGGGACTGGACGCCAAGTTCTCACCCAAAGTAGACTGGAGCAGACGAGAAGGAACCCGAGCCACTGGTGAGGGCCTAAGACCTATGTTTTTAAATCATTTTTAGTTATATTTCACTTAAAGGTAGTTCCTTGCACAAATACAATGACCATCAGAAGGCTACGTTTTAAGGAGAGATGCTTCCACTGGTTGCCATGGCTGTCTGTCAGGGAGCTCTTACTCTTTGTCACTTAGCCTTACTAAGCCTAACTTAGCCTAACTCTAACCTGGTCCCCTGAACTCTCAGTACTAGTCCCTTGACTGAGGGAGTCCATCAAATTCTGTCCAGGTCTCTCCGTTACATAATTAATGTTCTGTCATTATTAGCTTTGTCCTTAATGCTCTCGGGAATGTTTGGATCAGACAGATTCTTATATTCATGGCAAGATCAACAGTCAGAATAGCATCATGACAATATTTCCCAGTGTCCCCACAGTGACATGATAAGAACCAGATGTGAAAACCTGTTTTCTGTGAGTGACAGAATCACCAGTAGGAAAAGGACACAGAGAGTCGTTCTCTTCACGTGTGTACAAAAGACAAAGGCAGTTGCTTCTTTTTCCTATTTCTGAGAACCTCCTTGAAAATGCCTTAGTGTAACCTCTTGGAATGTAAATAAATCTCCCCAGAGAAAAGATAATTCCAGTGTCTCCAATTTTACAACTCAGAGATGCCTTCAAGACTCAGGATTCCTCCCCTCTGAAGATATAAACACTTATCTCTGGAGTTAGGTAAATCCCTCCAGAGTTTCCATCATCCACTGAATTATAAATTATCATTTAAGGTTTTCCCCCTAGATTGGATCCAAGGTTCAGTCATATTTATTTAGGAAACCCTAGTATAAAGAAACTCAAATGCTTTCTCTTCAGTCTCACAATCCTCCCTAGGCTCTGCTCTGAAAATTCCCAAAAGAAGCTACAGCTAGGGTGGTTGGGTCTCCACTGCTGAATTTTCTATTGCTCAAGATCATTGTCCATGGTTGTCTCATGTCTAGTGTCTTACACACTGTTTTTGCTTTTTTGTGGTATTATTGGTTATCTGTGGTAAAGAGGATATATACTTACTTCCCATTACTTCATCTTGGAAGGAAGCCTAAGTCCTCTATTGCTTCATGTGTTTGCCCTTGATTTTCCCTTTGCTTAGCTCAGCCTTCATCAAGGTCCTTCAGTGTCTACCTGTGCAGGTTCACATCTGTCACAGTTCAATTTGATAAACTGTCTGTCTTTGATGACTTTCCCATATATACTGCTACATGGGAAGGTTCTACCTAATAAACACCCTGAAGCCTATTTCTCATATAACCTTGTTCTGGCTCAGTATTCTTCTCTGCTCCATATTTTTTTGATTGGTCCTGAAGAGACATAAGCCATAGACAGCCTATGAGGTGAAGAAAGCTGGATGCCAGATCTCTAACAAAAATTTCTTCACTCCTATGAAGGAATGGGGTGGGGGGGGGAATCACATAATTCCCCAAATACTGCTTCAGTTACACTTATTTTACAGCCAAAATGTTCGCATTAGGAAAATAGAATAGCTTGGCCAAGATTGCTTGATCAGACAGTGGATGGAGCTTGAGGATTCTTATGGAAAAATAGGAAGAAGGATTGTGGGTCCTGAAGGGGATAGGAACTCCACAGGAAGACCAGCAGAGTCAACTAACCTGGACCCTTAGGGCTCTCCACCAACCAACTAACCAACCAAAGAACATGCATGGGCTGGACCTAGGCCTCCCTGCTTATATGTAACAGATGTACAGCTTGGTCTTCATATGGGTCCTGGGCAACTGAAATGGGAGCTATCACAAAAGCTGTTACCTATGTGTGGGATATGTTCTAGCTGGGCTGCTTGTCTGGCCTCAGTGGGAGAGGAAGTGCCTAGCCTCACAGAGACTTGAAGTGCCAGGGTGTAGGGGAGGATACGGGGGTTGGGGGGGGGGCACCAGCTCGGAGGTGAAGGGGACAGGGAAGGGAAAGGATTGTGGAAGGGGGTGACCAGGAGCAGGGTGGTAAGCGTGATATAAAGTGAATAAGAATACAATTAAATTAAAAAGGAAGACTGCTTGATTAGAGATTTCAGAAGTGAAAGTGAGAAACATGATGTCTTAACTAGTAGGTATTTTTAAAAACAAAATCATCTTATTTAACTAATTTATAACTCCTCCACAAAAGCCTAGCTCTGTGGGGTTTTTTTTAATCTGTATGTAATAAAGTTGATTCAAAACAAATTACATTGAATTGAATGGAATGGAATGGAGTGGAATGGAATGGAATGGAGTGGAATGGAATGGAATGGAATTATAGAAAGTGAAGAGATGGGTTAATCACTGACATCCCAATGATAAGGGGGTGATGTGACCTCAGCTATCATTTCTTCATGGAGGAGTAAATTGTCTGCAGAGAGGTTCTCGGGACAATGTTAGGAATCCATGTCATACTTAATGGTCCATGTATTCCCTCTTCTGACTTGCCACTGAACTTACAAGTATTTCACCATGATGAAGTAATTCCAGATTTGTTTCCTTTTGGAAAGCAAAGCAAGATATTGAGGCTCCCAATAAATATCCATTGGTAACTGTGATAGAAGTTGCTGGATAGATTTCTTCCTCCCAATTGCTGTGGGAAACCCTTAGCAACTGGGAGTGCCCAGATTGAAAGCCTTGGGAAAACCTACTTCAAATCTCTCCATGGTTCATTAGCACTGCCGGTGTTGTCATTGTGCTCTATTCCAGAGGCTTTGTGATCGTGGCCACACATTCAGAGTCACGGGGACAGATACAGTTTCCTCTGAGTCTTTGAGGCATTATGCCAGGCTGAAATGAACGTGTCAGAACAGCGCATCTCTGGGTCACCTTCCTGACCTCCCCACTTCCTTCAGGTGGGAAAGGAGAGCAGGCTCACACAAATGGACTTCCAATGCTAGATGTTAGAAAATGTTCCTTCTGGATGCAGAACAACAATGATGCCAACATGAAGGAAAGCCCACACATTAGTGTCTGGTTTCACATTCTCCACACATGAACACATAATCCTAAAGACAGAAACTCTAGATGACACTAAGTGAACTTGTGGATAAGTCTTTATACATGAATTTTTAAATGCCCTGTCCTGTCGAAACTAAGTACATTTGGGTATGTGTTAACTTTCCTGACTTTAATCCTTGACCAGACTTCTATGGTCCTTTTTAATTACCATAGGACAATGTGCACAGGAGATTGATATCCAGACTCCTACTTGCATGCAAGCAGTTGTACGCAAGTGTGTAAACACACATACACACACCCATGTGACCTACGTGCTCTTCAAGTCTCTAAGAAGCCAGATTGTCCAGTAAGTGAAAATGATACCCTACGAATGTGTCCAGTGTTCTCTTAGCCTTCCCAAATCAGCAGGGCAAAATATCTTACAAACAAAACTACCAAGAAATCAGGCTCCTTGCGATATCTTGTTCACCCTGATCTTAGACATTTTTACAGAGGCTCATCCTAGCTATGACTTTTAAACTCCACCAGTGTTTTTTAAAGCTCCAAGCCCAGTTTCTTTACCAGACACAGTAATCTTTTTACCCAACAGTCTGGCCCTCCACTAATGACATAACCCCCTCCCTCTCTGCCTTTCCTCTTTAAACCAGGGCCAGTCCCTCTTCTGACACATTGTCCTTCAAGGTGTTATCACAGCTTTGTCACCTCTGATCACACAAATGAGCCTCGGATGTGACCTTTTAACTCTCCTGCCAGGCAAGAGGGATATTTTGAGCCATGAGAAAAGGAACTTGAAAGTTGGGAGGAGATGGTGCCATAAAGGGGACCTGGCTAGATTTTTTTCAAGGGTGAGGTCCTGTAAGCTGATTAACAAATGTAAATCACAAATTGCAAAAGGATTGAAGTAAAGGAAATATATAAAATTAGAAGTGGAACACTACATTCAATTTGGACAGATAACTTCTGCTCATAAATAGAATTCATTCCTTAGGCAGAGAAAAGAAGTCCAGACTGTCTTCCTGTACTCTTCTCTCCCCAGGCAAGAGTTTACAGATAACCTTAGACCCTGGAGACCATTCCTTCCTCTTCCCAAAAATGAGTGGAAGAGACATCAAAAGGCCAAGTTCCCAGTTACAACCACTGTGGGTCTGGCAATGTAAATAGTCGACTAACCTTTCTGAGCTGTAGTCTCTCATTTACAAAATGGAAATAATGATGCCTTTATTCTTGAGGTGTTGTGTGTATCCCTCTGTGAACTCTGAAAGGTTACATAAATAAGAAGAGCCTTCAGTATAATGATCCAGGTACATTTTCAAACCTCTAGAGTTAATGTCAAACCTTAGAAATCATGTGCTAGTGAGTTGTGGTGGGGGAAAATAATCCTGCTAGCCTGGGAAAGAATACATCTCACCATCCTAAGAAGATAGTCCTGATCATGCCCCATCACCACTTTGAAGAGTACAGTCCCTGGCATGGTATACTGACTGAACTGAAGAAAATAATTACGGCCAGAAATGAAACAGAAATAGACTTTTTTTTCAATATAGCATTCAACCTTGCAGAAATGCCTGGGGTAGAAGGGTGGAAACTGGGATAAGGAAGAGGAAAGAGGGAGGAAGAGAGGAGAAGAAAGAGGAAAAGAAGGGAGAGGGAGGGGAATGGACAAGGAAATGCTAAGAGTGTGTGTGTGTGTGTGTGTGCGCGTGTGCGTGTGTGTGCGCGCGCGCACGCGTGTGTGTGTGTGTGTGTGTGTGTGTGTGTGTGTGCACGTGTGTGTGTGAGAGCGTCCGTGCGTCCGTGCGTGCATGTCCGTACATGTGCGTGTGTGTGTGTGTGTGTGTGTGTGTGTGAGAGAGAGAGAGAGAGAGAGAGAAAGAGAGAGAGAGAGAGTGCGCGCGCACATGTGCACACAAGCGCATGTGCTAACTGCTTTACTCTCCTCTAACCTAACCCTGCCCCTCGGGCAAAATAGCTGTTATGATTGCTTTCATTTTTCCGCCAGGCTTATGTTCTAGGGAATGAGCCCAAGGTGCTAAAAACACGGACAGTAACACAGATTTGAACTTACACTCCTAGCATGTCTTTTCGATTCCTTCTTTTACTATCTGGATACCGAGAATGGCAAGATTTCTGTGTTAACTGATTCAGTAGGACACATGTTAAAATCAGACTCCCAGGCTCTAAAACACCACAGGCAGAGACTAATTGAAAATCCCAGAGGAGCCCAATCCAGTTTGGTCAAGGGAAGCCTGTCACACTCACAACATTCCTCTTGGGACTTCAACCTCAGAGCAGCCACAGCCTGCCCAGAATTTCCAGTCAGAGATTTCTCTTTAGATTTCCAGAGAGATACTTACGAGCGACTTAAGTTTATTTTTAAGCATTTTTGTTTCCCAAGGACCTTGAATGGTTTCTCCAGCTTCGGATCCTGCCTCTACCACCGTGTAACCCCGTTGGTCCTCCGCCATCCCGTCTTCTCTGGCTGCCACTTCCTCTTCTCACCGGAAATGCTCCTGAATCTGCATCCTTTATCTCTGTAGTCCCTGTCACCCTTGTCTTTCAGGAGCTCGCCTTGCCCCAGGTGACTGATCAAACAGAAGATTTTCCTAATCAAAGACAGTTTCCTCCCTAAGTGAAGTTCGAGTACAAGCTCTTAGGCTATGAACTTTTCACATCGCTATCCGTGCCTTTAATAAGTGTTTATTCCCCAGAGGTAAAATGACAAGGTGGCAAAACATGAAACTGCAGAGATGTCTGTGATCACGTGAACCCCAGCACCGATAAACCACTCAAGACTAATTAGCACTGGAAATCACAAACCCGGAGCTCTGTGATTATTATCAGATTTGCATAACTCATAATCTATTATAAATTCATTATAACAGGAGGTCTGTTCTCTCCCCCAACCCCCGCCAAAACATTAAAATATTCTGCTTTGGAGAAGAGAAAACAAGCCAGTGATGTGACAGTGTTCGATGTTAAAAAAAACTACCTTCTTCACCCAGATACTCTGACAGCTGCCCAGGCCAGAGATATCCAGCTCAAAGCGAATTCACTCCAAATGTCAAGACCAGCTGCTTTACCGAAGCTTTGATGGTTTGTAGATATTTGTTTTATATTTCCCATCAATCCCTTGTTCCCAGTGCATTCCCCATTCTGTTGACACATTTATAGAATCATGATCGATATTGGGGCATTAACTCACTTTCCCACCACTATCAATTTTATGCATGAAGCCCACTCATCAAGCATTTATGGAGAGATTAACCATGGAGAAGTTCACAACCTTCCATAACAGAAAACCGTCTATGATGTTACTTATTCTGTGAACCAGGGCTCTGAGAATCACCGGCTGTTCTGAGCATCTACATCACATAGTCATATGTACTCTTCACAGTGCCATCACCTCCAGAGTATCCTTATTTAGCTCCACTTTATAACCAGTCTAACTGGTAGTCAAGAGAGACTAAATAACTCACCTACAATCAGTATTAAATAACTAGTTAATGGTAGAACTGAGTCAGTAACCCGGGTCTATCCTATTCTAAATGAGGGCAGTGGGGCTAGGGATGGGCTTGGCTAATAGGAGTACTTTTCCAAGCATACACAAAGCCCTGTGTTTAATCCCCAGCGCTGCATAGGACTGGGTATCATTGCCTCTTCTAAAATAGATGCTCCTCCTTTGTCCCATCCCAAATGCTGGTGAAGAGAATGCTGTAGGCAGAGGTAAGATGGCATGTTGTCATGTCCTAGCCCTGATTCAACTTATACTAACTCAGCACAGTGAAACAAGTGACTTCACTAGGGCCAGCCTCTCCACATCTACCCGTGCTGCCCAGAGTACACAGGATGCTCAAACACAGGCACCACGTCCTACCTATGGGTGCTACCTCCAGGGCCCAGAACTATGACTTTGAGAGCAGGCGATCATCAGCTCTAAAGAGGAAGGAGATTGTAAAGTGAGAAGAGGCAAATGAAGGAAGGGAGTTGGGGGAAAATATAACTTCTGTTATTAGTTCTCGACACAGAGTATCTGATACTGTTTACTTTCTAAACCTTAATTTAAGGCTACCTTAGAGGACTACGTTAACTCTCATGACTGCTTGTGTGTTACTTTAGCAGCAGAACCACCCTTTGTTATGACCTAGAATCCACAAGGGTTGGCTTGTGCTACTCTGGTTCTGGCACAAATAGTTTTGTGTTCTAGTGCTGGCTAGAATGACAAATGGAGGTTGACATCATCTGTCTTTGTCAATTATTAATTGGTGAGATAATGGTAATGACACCTTGCACATTTAGCAAGGTTACTTTCAAGGCGGTGGTTCATATAGCCCTACCACGACTCTCTGAGGATTTTTTTATATAGTGTATGGAACCAATGCCCAGGTATATAAGCGAATCCAAACCAGGCCCAAAGAGATCCTGGCCCGAAGTCCTTTCTTTCTGTTTATTCAGCTTCTTGCTGCAGGAGTGAAAAACTGTTGGCTTGAGAACATATATTATGTTTTCTTTAGCTCTTTCTATATTTCTGTTAATTTATTATTCTTATTCGCTTTCCTGTCTTCTATTTTCCTCTTCCTCTTTCCTTTCTCCTGCTGCTTCCTCCCTCCTCCCTTTCTTCTTTTCTTCTCTTCCATCTTTCCTCCCATTCCTGCCCCCACCCCTTCTCCCTCCTCCCCTTTCTCCTCCTCCATCCCTCCCCTAACCCTCCCACCCCCCTCATACAGGAATCTGAATTTGTTCCATTTCTGGAAGGAGTCTTTCACATTCTCCTGTTTTCTACCATTACAGTGTGCCTTTCTCCCAGATGGAGACTCATGGGTAAGATACATATAGTAGTAATATCTTTGGCATGTTGCTCTGCAGGATGTTGGTTATGGGGTCAACTTTGGGCTTTTAAAGTGCATCTATGGTGTAGAATTATCCCTTGAGGGTTCTCTTGGCCCTCCATATTCTTCAGGCTTCGATTGGTGAGTTTTCTGAAGAGTGCCAGCTGAACTTTGTTTCTGGCATGGATTGACTTTTGCTGTCCTCTAACTGTTCATGTGGCATTGTTCTTGTCATTTTTGACCTAATTTGAATTTAGGTCCTATTCACTGCCCAGTTGAAAACTGCACATGGGATTGTTCAACTTCCTGAATTGTTGCAATGTTTTATTCCAATCTTCTCCTCTCTTGGAAGCCATTAGGTCCCAATGCCGGAACCTCCAAGATGGCAGCACCATTGACAATGTCCAAAATGACAGTCTAAGATTAGCTTGGGCTGGACTCTGACAGGGCAAACAGAAGGATTACTAGCAGACAGATAAAACCTTCCACTCAGTGCTCCTCAGAAACCTGTAGAATGGGTTTTGTTTTCAGGAAGAGGCACTACTTTCCTGTGTCTATGGGGTATCTAGTTCTATTAACGTATACCTGTAACACATATCAAAGACCCCATGCTGGCTCTCCTGGTCTACAAACCTCCCTCCCCACCACCTACCCTAAATTTCCAGGCTGTTCCAGTCTACAATCAGAACCCATCCATCCCATCCTGTTCCCTTTAGATCTGACAAAGCTTTCTCTTCCTTCTTGCTATCCTCTCTGCCTCCCAAGAAATAACCATGGAGACTTTGAATTTCTCTAAATAAACCTTCTTTCTGCCCATCGTATCTTAGTTAGTTTCTATTGCTGAGAAGAGATACTATGACCACAGCAACTCTTATAAAGGGACACTTCATTGGGGACTTCCTTACACTTCGGAGGTTTAGTCCATTGTCATCAAGGTGGGAAGCATGGCAGCATGCAGGCAGACATGGTGCTGGAGAAGGAGCTGAGAGTTCTACATCTGGATCTGAAGGCAGCAGGAAGAGAGAGGCACACTGGATCTGGTTTGAGCATCTGAGACCTCAAAGCCCACCCCCAGTGACACATTTCTCCTAATAGTGCCACCCCCAAGGAGTCTACAGGGGTCTGTTCTCATTCAAAATACCACACATGGAGTGCTGTAGTTCGGCAATTTTGCTGCATTCTTGCTTCCAAAACCCTCTGTGGATGGTCTGTATGGGGCTGGTGATGGTAGGAAATCACTGCTTGTCATATTTAAGGAAACTGGGCAAAAGGGTGAGCTCCTCATCCTGCTACAAAATGAATTGCAAATATTTTACAATGAATGGATTAAGTCCTTACTCAATAAGTCAAACCCAGAGCAGTGTTAAGTAAAGATAAATATCACATAAAACAAAGATAATAATCACTGTTCTCAAGGAGGCTCATAGAGTGAAGGACGGACATAAATGGTCATCAGGTAGATCTTGTTTGTGGTGCAGCTAAAAGGTGAACAGTGAGTACACAGAGCCTTGTTTAAACATTGAATAACCTGTTGGAAATGTTCAAACAGACCTGTCCTTTAGAAACTACTTTGGAATCATGAAAATTGTCCCCTGTCTCTGCCATCCACAGTCTCCCGTCCCAGGGAAATGGCCTTTTGGAATGGACAAGGTTTCTCCTGCTGCTTGAGTTAGACCCCCAATCCCATCATTTTCTCCTAGGAAATTTGTCTTCTACAGCTCTGTTACCCCAGAGTGGAGAAAATGTAAGGCCAGCAGGAGGGCTGCTGCTTTACCATGCACAAAGTAGCAGAAAAGAAAAATACAGCATCACAGAAGAATTTCCGAAACACTCTTCTCAGACTCATAAATAAATAAATAAATAAATAAATAAGAGGAGAAATGTCATCAGCTATGCTGATATTTCATGGTGACTTCCGGAAAGCCCTCTGTTCCAAATCCTAGGAAATTCACACATGTGGACAGACTGTGTCCCTGACCAATTCTATCCTGTTCAGAGATTTCTACTTGATAATAATATAAAATAAGTCCCAATGCCTGGCTTGAGAACACCACCCAGCAGACAAACATGCTGCTTTGAAGACAACATTAAGTAATTAATTGATTCATTAATTAAGACCCAGACATTTTCTTACTCTAACCATAGTCTCAGCATCACAAGTCCAGAGATTTGTTCATTCTTTCAACAAACACATATGAGGATTCTACCATGTCTCTGATGTTGCCTTGGGCTCTAACAAGAGGTAAGAATGGATAGCTGTGCCAACCATCCTACTGCTATGGAGTTCCCATGAAGCAGGGTAGAGGCCACAACAGCTGGATGGATGAGTGAGTGCATGAACAAGCAGCTTCAGATATGGGAGAGGGGTTGGAGAGATGCCTCCACTGTCAAGAGTCACTACTGCTCTTGCAAAGAGTCCAAGTTCAGTTCCCAGCACCCAGTGCCTCACAACTCCCTGTGCAACTCCAGCCTCACAGGTCCTAAACACCTCCGACTCCACAGGCATGTGCACCTGTGTGCACAGACACACACAAACGCACACATTTTAAATGATAAACTAAACCTTTTATAAAAAGGAAAGGAGGGAGAGAAGGAAAGAGTAAGGGAGAGAGGGAAGGGGGAGGGAGGGGAAAAATTAAAATGATGTAAAGCAAGCTGACCCTTACCCAAGATCTCCAAGGCCCATTAGACCTTTACATCCCATAAACCACTCACAACAAGACCTCTTCCTTAACAGTCCATGAAACTATGACACACCTGCTTCATTCTTTGTCCCAAAGTAGCTCTAGTGGAAGTTAGTGGAACACCTGACAGGTTGGCTCTTACAGAATATGCTTAGGGCAGTGGGCTATGAACTCGAACTCTCTCTCTCTCTCTCTCTCTCTCTCTCTCTCTCTCTCTCTCTCTCTCTCTCTCTCTCTCTCTCTCTCCTGCCCTCTCTCTCTCTCCCTCCCTCCTTCCCTCCCTCCCTTCCTCCCTCTACATTCATCCGTCAGATAATATACACTCCTGCCATAGCCTCCTCACCGGAAACCCAAAGCACGGGGCCTCCTTTTCTTGGACTGGACCCTCCAGAACTGAGAGCCAGGATAATCTTTTTCTCTTCCTGAGTTAATTGTTTCAGATATTCAGTTATAATAAAATAAAGTTGTCTAGCACACATGCTAGGCTTGTCTCAAGGAAATGCAATCTAGAGAGCCTTCCTGAAGAGAAGGACTCTGCTTGGGCAATGCGGCCATGTGCAGATAGGTACGGCACTCATGGGAGGAAATCTTCACTCGGGAAGAAGAGTGGACATAAGTGTAACTTTGAGAAGTTTTTTTCTCTAAATATCATCTATGTTTAGGGAATCTGACACTCTTGGTAGATTTCAAGGGCAAGGCTTTTCTTAGGATGGTTTGCACTCTGAGTTTCCCTTTGGTAAGAGCCACCATGATGGAGATCAGAGGTAAAGGCTCCACTGTGGGTCAAGGAAGATGGAGCGTCTGGCACTGGAGAACCGGGAAAATGGGAAACACAGGAATGAGGAAGCCTAGGAGAGGGAGGATATGCCAGGGGGGTCTCAGGACCAGAAAGAAGACTTTAATGGAGTGTCAAAAGGATCCATAAAGGTGGCAGAGAAGGGGACTCATTGAATAAACAAAAAATTAAAAGTGAGATCCAAAGCTTCACTATCAGGAAAGGTGACTGCAGAACAGAATAGAATGAGCTGTAATGATCCCTACAGAGCAGGCTAAGAATTAGATGCACTGATGGGAACTCATAGATTTTAATATGCTAACTAAAAAAATTCTGGGAAGACTCAAAGGTGACCAGCCCCCAAGGCAATGAGCACCCTAATGATCCCCAGACCTTGCTTCCAACTATCTTTCTTCTCCAACAGGAATCATAGCTCCCTTGGAAAGCCAGCTGCTTCCCACACTTGAGTATAGGAAGATTTTGAATACTAAGCTGCTCTAGGTAGCAACAGGTCACTCAAGAATGATGACATCCAGTTTGGAGGGAGTGTGCCTGGCCAAACTGGTGGCACTCATGGCAGCAATTAAAAATAAGTAATGTTAGTAAAAATGATGACCAAGTAAATAACATAGGAATGCCTGAGCTACATGCATATGAGTACATGAAAATGATAAAATCTGATTAAAACAGATAATTACATAATTTCAAAGTTCTCACTACAAAATACTATTTACAGGGAAGAATAACATGAGGTAAGAGCCTGGCAAACTCAAACAGATGTTCTGAGTGTCTGTCACCAATACTGGGAGCAGGTGACAGGAGGCGGGACACACAGCACAGAGAAAATTCCATGTAGCAGCTTCCTGCCAAAGACTCCACACCTGGATCTAACCATGGGAGAACATCAGAAAAAAAAAAAAAAAAAAAACTAAAGGCATTTGAAAGAAAGAATGTGAGAGGGGAAGGGAAGGGGGAAGGAAAGAGAGAAAGGAGGGAGGGAGGTAAGGGAGGAGGAAAGAAAGAAAGAGAGAGGGGGAGGGGAGAGGAGGGGAGAGAAGGAGCGGAAAGGACAAAGGAAGACAAACTATTCTATAATCTTCTTCAAAGGTGTTAAGGTCAAGAAAGTCCAAGGAAGATTAAGGACTGCAATGAGCAATCCTGGACTCATTTTGATCATTTTGCTATAGATGACTTGTTAAAACACTGGTGAACTCTGGTGAACTCTGAAAACATCCTATGACATAGATGGCAGTCACGAATCAGCGTGCACAGCCTGGCTTCAGTAGCTGCAATAGGCTTATATAGGCTAATTCCCTAGTTTGTAGCAAATGTACAGAGGTGGGCAGAGTGCCTGCAAGTGTTCCAGTTTGATCTCAGTTTCTGTGATAAGCACCACAACTAAAGCAAATGAGCAGTAAAATGTTTATTTCCTCTTACACAGTCCTCAAAAGGTTTCTCATGCATCTCCTTAACTGTCATGTACTCAGGTGGGCAACTGCCAATCGGATGCTTTGCAGTTCCTAAAATCCTATTTAGACAGAATCAAGCAAATTATACCCTTTTGTGTCTTATCTCATTCATATAGTGTAATTATCTTGTGATTCATCCATACTGTGTGCACTGATAATTATTCTTAATTGATCAGTAATTTGTCATGATATGATATACTCCACAATACATTTATCTTTTCATCTATTGATAGTCACTTGGGTTGTATGAAGGTTGGGGTCATTAAAAGGAACTTGCCATGGACATTCTTGTTCAAGTTTTTATATGAGCAAGCTGAGAAGAATCTGTCTTCTCCTAGGTAAGTTTCTAGGAACTGACTTGCTAGGTGACAGGGTATGTGTTTAACATTTTAAGGAAATGGAAACTTTCTCGGGGTGATTCTACTCTTTCACCTTCCCACAATCAGTGGGTGGGAATTCACACTCTTACCAGTGTGAGTTCAGTCTTTGCCCTTCCAACCACTGTAGAGATTACTTCAGAAAAAAAAAATGGCACAGTATGGTTTCATTCCATAGTTCTATGAACAACGTTGAGCATTGGTGCATTACTCCTCAGTCATCTATATATTTACTTAGTGGAGGGTCTAGTTAAATCTCTTTTCTACTTCAATTGGTTTATCTGACCTCTTACTCTACACCTCGAAAGGCTTGGTACGAACTCTAGGTGTAAGTAGTGCTTCAGAAGCGTGCTTTGTAGATACTTTTGCCAGTCTGTGCCTTCATTTTATTTTCTCAATAGCATATTCCAAGGACAAATATTTTCAATTTCGGTGCTAAATGTTTACCTGCAAATGCTCCTTTCACTATATCGAACAAACTCTACTGTGCCATGTGGAACATTGAGATCTACTTCAAAAGTGTCTGAAGAGTAACTGCACTACCACTCGCCATCCCTAGGTCATTTCTTTCTCTTTTTCTTCAGTTAAGTCCATAGAAAGATCCAGAACAGCTACTGGCTTGGGCAATACCATTTAACAGGTTGCAGAACTCCTGTGTCTGGGGAGATTAAAGTAGCAAACTTGCTGCTGAAATACAAGAAATGGCAAACCTATGCTTTTCCATGTTCCCTCCATGCACTGTATCACAGTTACAAATCTTCTCTGACCTCAACTGTTTAAAGAGTCAATGTTTTAAAAAGACAACTGGCCAACATGCAGAGAGCATCAGACTGTGGTGTACCCAGCTCTAGTTGGAATGTCAGAAAAATTATAAGAACCAGAGATGGTGTAGCATTCCAAGAAAACAGCATTTTCCACACACAACATGGCTGATACATATATGAACTCACCGGGCCTGTGAGAGCACACAGAAGGCCTACACATGCTCGAAGCAACATCCTAGCATGGAGAAGGGAAGTGAGCACAAAGTCCCACCCTTAACCAAGGATCTGCTTGCAACTGATAGCTATTCAAAAATGGAAAATCCAATTTTGCCAATGGAACAGGGATACTGGATGTATCAACTACCCTAGGGCAAGGCTGCACACTCAGGAGTAGTTGGCTAATAGAAAATGGACTCCATGGGACTTTTGTTTGGGTTTTTTGGGGGGAGAGGGTAGATTTTGTTTTATTTTTTGTTCTTGTTTTAAGAGAGAGAAAGAATCTGAAGTTAGTCCATAAGGATGGTGAAATCTAGGAGGAGCTATGTAGGGGAAAGAATATGGCCAAATATGGTATAAAAATTTTTAAATAAATATTATTTTTTATTTAAAAGATAAAGCAGTTTTTTCAAGGTCATTCCAAGAGTTGACTCAGATTTTCAAAGTTAATACTGTGATATACAACAGCTGCAATGAACAGGTGAGGTCTCCCTCTGCCCAATCTCCCTTCC
Organism: Mastomys coucha; assembly: GCF_008632895.1. NCBI lineage: Eukaryota > Metazoa > Chordata > Mammalia > Rodentia > Muridae > Mastomys > Mastomys coucha. The sequence goes on from NW_022196905.1 coordinate 83,987,841, forward strand.
CTGACCTTTCAACCCATCCCCTGATAGTCACCCTGGCCATGGGTCAGTCATTGTCACCCAAAGGGTGTTCTTCATTCTCTATATGGTTAGAAACTTTTATAACCTGACAAGTTATTCTCAAGTTTTATTTATTAGAATACATTTATAATACATAAATTTCTAATTTTATATTAGAAGACCCTCTATGAGACCCTCAGGAATTCTAGTCCATCCATAGTAGACAGAGGCAAGAGTCTGGGTTTCTTAGCAACCTTTTTAGATGATTCTGATGTTATATTAATGGACCATCATAAATGAGAGGGAGACAGCTTAAGGTAGAGTCAAGTGGGACAAGAGGGGTGTGGCAGTAAGCAGGGAACCTCTTAAGCCCTGCCTGCTTTAGGGACTTACTGATGAGCAAAACAGTTACTTAACATCTCCCCTTAAGAACATTCATGATGGGGAATGAGAGGAATAGATTAAGGACCAAACCCCATGGGAAGGGGGAGAGCCCTCCGAGGCCATTTCAGCAGCTCTGCTACGAGAGAGTGGGATAGAGAGTGGGATCTTGAGCTGGGGTAATAGTGGTAGAAGGCAAAGACTTTAAGAAAAGAAAAAGCATTTAACAAACATGAAGAGACAAGATAGGTAGATAGGTAGGTAGATAGATAGATAGATAGATAGATAGATAGATAGATAGGTAGGTAGGTAGATAGATAGATAGATAGATAGATAGATAGATAGATAGATAGGTAGGTAGGTAGGTAGGTAGGTAGGTAGGTAGGTAGGTAGGTAGATAGATAGATAGATAGATAGATAGATAGATAGATAGATAGATAGGTAGGTAGGTAGGTAGGTAGATAGATAGATAGATAGATAGATAGATAGATAGATAGATAGATAGATAGATAGATATGAGAGAGAGAGAGATTAAAAGAGTTTAGTGAAGGGGGAGAAATATCAAAAATCCAAGTGGGAAGCATCTACATGAGAGGGCTCACCACAGCCTCAGAACAGTAATGAGGCATTCAGGGAAGAACACCTAATCCAGAAAACCTCGTGCACCTTGAAGCTTTCTGGACTCTCTTCTTTTCAGGAGACTAGTTGTTTATGTGAATGAAGGGAACTCAGCCCCCAGATTATAAAAGGGTGCTGCCCAAACTGGAATCTCAACAACAGCTCCCCAGACAGCAGCCATATTTAGAAGGCAATTTTACCATGCTGTCTCATGGAAGGCTTTCCCAAGGAGACCTACATGGCCCCTTTCATCCCCTGTTCAGGGGTTCAGAACCTCTGCACCTCACTACAGTCTCATCACTCAGCTGGCTGTAAAGTTTGCAAATGAAATTTGTTCAGAATCCAACATTAAATGTACTCAGAGAAATGCTACATTTTAGGCTCAGGATTCTATGGGTGTCTAGTCACATGTAGTGTGTGCGTATGTGTGTACATATGTATGTATATGTGTGTATGCATATGTATGTATATATGTGTGTGTGCATGTGTATATGTGCATATGTGTGTACATATGTATGTATATGTGTGTGTGCGTATGTGTGTACATATGTATGTATGTGTGTGTATGCATATGTATGTATGTATATGTGTGTGTGTGTGTATGCTTGATGTATTTACCATTTCCAATAATATTTTAATCACATCATGTGTCATCTCCCTGCAGCTGGTTATGGGTTCAAATTGCATTGAGGCTGCCTCCTGATTAAGTCCATTATATGTTTAACCCACATGTTTTCCTATGATTTTATTATTTTTCCAAGCAACATCAACCACAGTCCAGAAATGTGATAATAATGTTGTTTGCATTCACTTAAAGGAAGAAAAATGCCAAGGAAATAGAGAGATGACACCCTATCAGTAAAACCCCAGTAAGGTGGGGGTGGGGGGAGACGAGCAGAGGGTGCAGAGGAATGCCGACATAAGGGAAAGGGGGAACCTGAAGACGGAGGAAATATTTTTCAACGCTGACCTCACAGTAAAATCACCGGGAGCCTTCCTGAGCCAAGAAGCTCCACCAAGACCAATTAGCACAGCCCAGCTTTTCAAAACCTCTGCAGCTAGTGCCATTGCTTAGCATTTGGAACCCTGCGACAGGAGCCTTAAGAGGGTTGGGGTAGGAGGTTCAGTATCCAAGGCTTCGCTCTCTGACACTTCTGGCTCAAGGACTGACTCAAGGCCCCTGTGTCTTCTCCACAATAAAATGTCAATTTGAACATTTAAAGAACTTGGTAAGTGAAAAGGAGAAGCTGAGAGGTTTTTTTGTTAATGTTGTCCCTCAGAAATAAAAACAGCTGTGTTGTTTTTCTCACCTTTTAAGAACAAATTTCAGAGAAGTGGTTTTTGAATGAAAACAAAAGGAAGGAGTTTCCTGTCCTGCTTGTTCTCACCCTTTATGTTTATATACATATAATTATAAATATAAAAATATTCATAATTTATTTATATGTGAGGTGAATTAAATCTATATATAAATTTTAATTTATATATAAATTAAAACACATTTATGGATCTTTATCCAACTGAAAATTGGAAAAAGAAGAAGGAATTCACCTATTTTCATAGGCTTATTACATTGATTTAGGTGGGGGCAGAGATGCCACAGTGAGTGGATGGTGGTCAGAGGACGACATTACGGAGTCCATTCCTCCACCATGTGGATCGCAGTGATCAAACACACATTCTCAGGCTTGGGAGCCAAGGCTCTTACAGAGCCAATGTAATTCAATCATGACACATGCCTGAATTCTCTTTTGGAGCTGCAAAGTCTTCATGGGCAATAGTAAAATAAGATAATACTTAACACATAAATAACTGCCTGTGGAATAAGTTTTTCTCTCCTTCATTCAGTGAAATCAATAGATGCTTTTTTCATTAACTTATTTATTTATTCACCTTACGTTCCAGTTGCAGCCCCCCTTCCTCCTCCCCTCCCAGTCCCACCCTCACAAATCCCTTCCTCACACTGCCCCTTTCCTTCCTCCGCAGAAAAGGGAAAGCCCCCCCCCCCATGGTTCCTACCAAGCTCTGGGACCTCAAGTTGCTGCGTGATTAAGCGCATGCTCTCCTAGTGAGGCCCGACCAGGCAGTCCAGCTAGGGGAAGGAGATCCAATGGCAGGCAACAGAGTCAGAGACGGCCCCTGTTCCAGTTGTTAGGAAACCCACATGAAGATCAAGCTGCACATCTGCTACTCATGTCTAGGGGCCTAGGTCCAGCTTCTGCATGCTTCTTCTCTTTGGTTGGTGGTTTAGTCTCTGTGAGCCCCCATGGCCCAGCTTAGTTGACTCTGTAAATCCCTTGTGGTATCCTTGACCCATTCAGCTCCAATGCCCCGTCTTTCAGTTTCCTCTTTTCTAATATTTATAAGGAATCTATAGTACTGTCTCATAGAATCCCGTGAGCCTTGGTGCCAAGCTTTTCACCATGTGGTCACTGTGAGGACTGAATGAGTTTACACATAGAAAAACCCTCAGGCCAGGCAGGGACTGGAGGCTTCAACAAATACATAGTTTAAGAGATTGAAACCCATCTCCTTAGAGGGGTTTTCCCTGACCATCCAACTTAAAATAGCCTCCCTCCACCAGACTACTATGTTGTTTTTGCAGGCCATTATCACCATGTAGGATTCTCTTCGTTATTATAATTGTTTCACAATTATTTAGTGTCTTTCATTTCTCTAGTGTTCAAGTCATCTGAGAACTCTATAATGCTTGCTACATGGCCCCAATAATAACTACCATGTAAATTACTGTTAATAAACTATAAGCTTTAAGCTAAACCAGAAACTACATATTTTAGAAGTTCAGATTTACTATCCCATTCTCTACTAAAATTGATCACGTTGTGATAACTTCCTTTCATGTGTATCTTCCCCTAAGACAACAGGAGTCCTGAAAGCAGACACTTCAGTCCCCATTTACACTTAACTCCCTAGCATAAAGGCTGATAAAAAAAATAAAGGGTACTGATGCTTGGAAACCATGTTTATTGAAAGAATAAAAAATGTGTGTCTGCCTAGGTGGTTGGATGGATGGGTAGATGGATGGAAGCACTGATGGAGAAATGAGTTAAACTCAGAAAAGACCTTTCAAGAATGTGGGAGTTAGTTTGGAGTCAGGTCCTTTTGAACTCTGCTCCTTTTCTATCCTTTGACATTATATGGGAGAGAAGAGAGAATAAAAGTCAAAATTATCAAATGGATGCCTGTGTTACCATTAGCATTTCTCACTCAAGGACCAGACACAGCTCACACTGACACAGGTTGTGCTGGAGAGTTTCAGTTTTAACCTCCAGACATTCACCTATCTGCACTTCACCTGTACCAAAGAAACTGACTGTGTCGATTACATCGGTGATGGGGGGGCTCCTCCCACAGAAAATCTAAACATTTTCTGTATGTTCTCTTAAGAGAAGTAAATGATCAAGGATCCCCCTTGAGTCACCCAGGGAACCCTCAGCTTAGGCCTCTCTGCTGTGGGAAGGCTTTAGTAGGTCTCTGCCTGCTTTACCAGCCACAGCAGTAAATCCAAGCACCTCAGGACAAATGAACACCTTTAAGTTAACAAATTTGAATGTTTTGATTATGGGTCCTTCCTTATCCTCACCAGACGCAAACTGGGGCCCTCCTTTCTTCCTTCCTTTTTTCTTCCCTCCCTTCCTTCCTTCCTTCCTTCCTTCTTTCCTTCCTTCCTTCCTTCCTTCCTTCATTTATTTCAGCTTTATTCCTTCCTTCAGCTTTATTCCTTAAACTTTTTCAAAAGAAAGCTCACTTGGAAAATGATACCATTTGTGATACACAGGTCAGATAATAGGTGATGATTCCTGTCAATACAAACAGCCAATCTGGGGACTCCAGCCCATGTCATTTGCAGCAGGGGCTGGTATCTTGAGCTATTGGCATGGATTACATCACATGGTGTTTGAACTTCAAAACAACACAGCAATGTCTACAAGCAGACATTGCTCTACCTCCCCCTGTGTTTTCCACGGTCCTTTACAACGTTTAGATAATCTTTCTCAGTGGCTATGCATCCTAAAGCAGGAGAGATGGCTCAACAGTTAAGATCACTGACTGCCCTCCTAAGGACTTGGTGAAATTCCAGCACCCACATGATGGCTCACAACCATCTACAGCTCCGGTTCCCTGGCATCTGATGCCCTCTTCTACCAGACCAAGTACCAGTCACACACAGTGCACAGGTGTACATGCAGGTAAAACACCCATACAAAGACTATAAAGTGTGTGCACAGGTATATACACAAGTAAAACACCCATACACAGACTATAAATGTTTAATTTTTTAAAAGTCTATGTGTCCCTCTAGCATTTCCTTTTACAAAATATGGGGGGGAAATCAATGTTTTATTGTAAATAATTACATAACTATATAAATTTATGGCTACAAACTAGTGGTTTGATTCATTAAAACAATGTAGAATAATTAGATTAAACTACTTAATATATCCAGCACTCAAATACTTAAATCCTCAATATTTTATGGTAAAATACTTCAAATTATACTCAACAATTATCAAATTTACAATATTGTTATTAACAACATTCACCATGACATACAGTAAGTCTCAGAAAAAAAATTACAACTGATTTCAGACTTTGAAAAACTCCTAGTTCTGGGATGGCTAGATTAGAAATCAACATTTTTATCATTCCTAGTTCTTAAACAAACAAACAAATAATATATATATGTAGATCTGTATATACATACATATACATATGATGTGTGTGTCATTTTGCCTCTTGGAATTTTACACTTAAATACACAAAATATCCACCTGCGCACCCAGAGTTTTCCAGCAGCAAAGATCTCTACAATGGAGCTGCACCATGATTTACTCTAGCCAGTGTTTAATGATATCTATTTGTTTTATTTTCAATTTCTGTGCTATAAACAGCAACATACACACCATTTTTTAATGTATGTTTTTAGAAGAAACTCCAAGAAAGAGCATTATGAGGCTAGAGGCCGGTTCATTCATGGTTTTGCTAAGTCTTACTAAATGACCCTCCAAGAAGCTGACCATTCTGCATCTCTCCCAGAAACGCCTGACAGTTCCTGTTTCTCTCTCAGCTTTGCCAACAGAGCAAGTGGTCCAGCCTTTGAGTTTTTGCCAATCTGATGTACTTTAGTGTCATTTTAAATCTCATTTGTCTTTTGTGGAAGGTTCACCGTCTTTTCATTTGCTAGGGGCCACCTGTGTTTCTTGGTTACAAATCTGCTTTCTGCTGGAATTATCTAGTGTTTTCTACTGCTAAACACTATGCTGTTTAAAAACCATCTCTCCTGGGAGTCACGGTGTTTCTCCATGTGCTTAGTTATCACTTATTTAGAGAAGATCTCATGTAGCCCAGGCTGCCTCAGATTTCCTCTGCAACTGACAGAGAACTTTAGCCTTTGCTCTGCCTGCCTCTCCCTCCCTGGTGGTAGGACCACAGATGTGTACCACCACACCCAGCTTATGGGTGCTAGGGACCAAGCCTAGGGCCTGACCTGTGCACTTATTTTAATAATGGCATTTGAAATACTAGAGCAAAATTGGTGGATTTTGCCTCAAGCTTCTGTGCTTTGGAGATGCAAGGGGAAAAATAGCAATGGCAGTCATGGGCTATCTTTACCTCCAGCTTTGGCCCTCAAATCTTAGACTTTACCATATTTTCTGTCCAGTGCTCTAGGTAGGGATAATCTATGGTTGGTGCACCATTTTCTGTCACTGTCACTGCTTCTAAGGCCTGTGGATGGATCTTGTGTTCTAAACTCTTTCTCTTTGCATTCTCCTCCCCATCCCTTCCCTGTGCTCTTCCTTCTGTTGTTGGTGAGGACATCAATCATTTCAAACGGAGATTACATGTGAATTCCATCAAATCACCAGAGCTTTTTTCCTTCTTTTCCTAAAGCTTTTCCCCCAGCAAATTTCAAATACTTCTGCAAAGTCTTACAAGTTAAGCTGACCTGGGCATGTGGATTCCGCATTGCTACACTAGGCTTCACTTCAGTGATTTTTTTTTTTTATCAGTATTAGGTGAAGTCAGTATGGAGGAGAGGGCTCTGGGAGTTCTTCTAGCCAACTGTAGCCAAGCAAACAGGCAAGACCTCTATTCATACCAAGTAGTGAGTACCCTGAAGAGATTCAACCACCAGACTCAGCAGATGGCAAGAAGACTCGACACCATGAAATCCAATGGCATGTGGTGCTGGACACCACCAGGAGGCGCTGGGGCAGGGCTTCTTATTATACTCTTTCCATTCATACTCAGTTTTGCCACTGAAATTATTATGCAAACTCAGGAATCAGTGTCTTTTTAGTAAGTTACAGTTTTCCTCTTACCCAGCTAGCTCCCAAATAATTGAGACTGGACCATATATTTATTGAACATGTTTTAAAGGCACAATAACTGAGTGGTATTACTCTATTTTAATCCTCTAAACTAATCTGGCTGCCTCCCAGCCAAAATCCCCAAGATACTGTCATTTTAAGGTTCTTTCTGCTCCAGGTATTTTTTCTCTCTTGGACTCTACCCCACTTCCCCCAACCCAGTCCCCCACACCCCCATGGCTAATCCCCACTTCCTCCCCCTCCAGCCCCTTCCCCTGGCTGGGAGGAAGTCCTGCCCTATTCTCTCTCTTGTTCAGTCATTGGCTGATCAGCTTTTATTGACAAATCAGAAAATAAACGGGGAGCAATGCTTATAGAGCATTGAAGGAAGGATTGCTGCCAAATACGGAGGCACAGAAATCAGCATTTGAACTACACAGTGCACAATAACATTATGCCTACAGCATATAGGTTATAAAATATGTAAACAAGTCAAACATTTACTTACAACAAATCAGTAGGAAATTTATTTTAAAATAAAATGTCACCATTTAGTAAAAATGAAAGTACTAGTGTGATGTATGTACTATTTGATTTCATATTAAATTGTGGTTGCATATTTGATACTGCAGGACACAGAGAATCTTCAGTTTTTCTCATAGTTGCCATTTTGATCTCATAATTAATTGTCCAGGCTAAGAACACACTGCTTCTCATGAATACATGGGACAAAATGGCATGAACATGTTTAGAGCTCTTTTAGAAATTGTTAGAAATTCTGTCTGATTTCCAAGCCAAAATTCGGTTTATGTTGATATATGTTTTATGGGTTGGAGAGAAGGCTCAGCAGTTGAGAGCTCTTATGCTTTTGTAGAGGACCTGTATTCAGGTCCCAGCACCCATGACATAAGGCCCACAGTCACCTATAAATCCAGTTCCAAAGGATCTGATGCTCTCTTCTGACCTCTGTGAGCGTGACACGCAAACACAAATGCGTTTAAACACATAATTAAAACTAAAAATAAATATTTCTAAAATATTTATTTATTCTTTGACAATTTCATATAGGTATATAATATATCTTGATCATACATAATCCCCACTTCTTCCTTCCTCTCCACCCAATGTTCTCTCTTCCACTTTCATAGTCATTTTATTTTTATAACTCAGTTAATCCAATTACTGCTGTCCACGTGCATACGGATATAGAGTTGTCCACTGGAGCATGAGCAACCTACGAAAAACCACACCCTGTCGAACACTTTCTCTCTTTTTCCCAGAAGCCATCAACTACCAATCACTCCTGAGCTGGGGTAGGACCTTACGCACCCATCCCTGAACAGGCCAAAATTTATTTAATAACTTTAAAAAATGAATCACAGCCAACTCTATTCAAATTCTCATTTTTATTCAAATTCTACAAAACTTATACTGAATATGCAGCTTCTAAAGATGTATGGCACCCTTTTTGTAATGACTATTGTGTGTTTCTTTTAATCCTTTTTCTTCTTTTTAAAATATTTTTAGTAGAAGCCAGAATCTCGTGTTGTCCAGTTAGAAACCTCTGACTTACTGTTCTGATTAAGTTTCTTTTCAATATTTATGGCCAACATTTGACTTCCATGAAAAAGACTTCTTTTTCTTTTCATTCTCTTGCTGACAAGGTAGAACTGGCTGTTATACTCTACCATGTGACCCAGTTTAGGATCAATCTTTGTGTCCAACCTTGCATTTGTTATCAAACTCACAAGCCATCTTTCAGATTTTTGGGGGGCCATATTCAGCTTATCTGCTACTACATTAATGCAGGTAGTCTAGGAGACCAAAAATCTCAAGTATAAAGAGATGGGCATTTTCAATGAAGTACCCAAGACAAACAAACTGCCAAAAAAACAAATCATTCATAATCACCAATTCACAGCACCTTGGCTTTTCCTGAGCCCCATCAAAATCAATGTTACCATATACACACTCAAGAAACTCTGCAACCAGGTCTTTACATGTGTGAGACTCCTGCTGGGTAACTTTTACTAGATCTTTCAGTGCCCACACTGATCCCAGACATCTTTGTTATGACAGCAGAAGTCAAACAGAAAATATCCAGACACAATGTCTGAATTGCATTAAGAGACGGTGGCTGGTAAAGAAGAGATCAACAATATTATCTTGGCCTTTAGGATGGTTGAAAGAACACGGGACCACCAGGCATGTTCACTGCTGGAGAAACTGGAGAGGAGAACTCACAGAATCACCATCCAGGCTCTCGTAAGCTATATAACATCTTCCATGGCTGCATCCAGTTCTGCATGAAAATTTCAGAGGCCATTTCTTTCTGAATGAACTTAAAGCAGTTTTATCTACTGCTGGGACCAAAAGTCTAAAAAAGTAAAGATGTTCCACTCCTTCCACTCATGTTGGAATTTTGAACATTGATAGAACACATTTAAATATTTCTGCCTAAGCCCATACTTGTCTGCCAGCTAGGCAAACAGCTTCTGACTGTCCTTGGTTGACGGCACTTGCCTTCTGGTTTCTGGACCTTCAACAGTCTTCACAATCGATTCTGTTTCTGCCTGGAGCTGTTTCAGTTGCATGGCAGCCATGGTACTTTTTTCTCAAGAGGATGTCGTTGGAATGAAGGTTTTTGTACATATCCACAGCAAAGTCTATGATGCTGGTATCACAAAGAAGATCTGATTTCTCTTGTAATAATTACTCTTCATTATATATCTTCTTCATAGAAAGGTGTTCAAGGGGCAGAAAGACCCGAAGAAGCCAATCCAGAAAGTAAGAGATGCTCCACCATGTTGCAAGAGGGTGGGGTGATTAGTGATTCTGAAATGAAACTCAAGCCAACAATTCAAATCACAACTTTTTAGATCAGATCATCTAACAAAATACAATCTAAAGATATACTAATTTACATGGTAAGAAATGGTGCTGGGTATGTTTCATTTTTTTATAGTTAAACCATTATTTCTATAAGAGCAGGTAATTTTATGTGTATAGTAAAGACACTGAAGTTTACAATATACAGCAGTCTGGAATCTGAGCTAAGGTTCTTTCAGGTCAAGATCACTGGTGTCACATGATGGATAGCACACAAGGTGAGAAATGCTCATGTTGTGTGTTCTGAACAAAGGCTGAAGTAAATTCCCACAGTTCAACACAGGCAAGTGCCAGCAGAAAACTGCTTGGATTCAATATACCTTTATTTTTTTAATTAATCCCTGATTATTGTGCAACCAAGCTCATACCAACTTTTTTTTGCAACCCCAACATGTACCAGGTTAGGACCCACAGTCTGAGGCTCTGTTCTAGAATATTTGCCCAAGTATGGCAGCAGGTAAGAAGTACCCACACTCCTTTGCAGCAATTAAAGCAAGATATCCCTCCAGAACATGGCAAATCACATGATGAAGGATGCACCTGAGAATGACTTCATGGCACATACAACACAGTTATAAACAAACAAACAATTATTTATTTTCAGGTTAATGGAGCCACTTTGAAGCTAGCCATGTCAAACATTGGCCAAATATACTAGAGCCAAGTCTATCAGGCCCTGAAGAGAGCTCCCATGACAGTGGGTACAGCAGTCAGGAACCCTAGAGGAAGGGAGAACCTCTAAGTGCTGAACTCTCTAAACAAGATTAGGACAAACCTTTCCAAAGACAGTACAATATCTGGATCCTAAGAAAACAGGACACTGCAAGACCTACAATGAGATACTCATGAGAAAGTTTATATCCAAGGATAAACTCAAGAGATCACAAGAAGTTCAAACCACTTGAGAAGCACATGAACCATCTCTTGTCCCACTGATCAAAGCTGGTATCTGATGATAAGTTGTCCAGATTTCCTGTGGTGAGTCCTAGAAACAATTCATACAGTTCTTTCTCTTACCACATCCTGGGAAGTCATCTGTGTCAAGATGAAGTTGAATATCATCGCCTTCCCAAACATCAGCTGTCAGAAATTCACTGCAGTGACTCATGAACTCAGGCTTCATTCTATGAGAAGTGCATAGCCAACAAAGTAACTGCTACTGCTCCGAAGGAGTAGAAGGGACTGGAGTATGAATCAGTGGTGGAAACGACATCAAGGTTTGCCCCTGAAGAAAGGTGGACCCACAGCAGAATAAGCCAGTTGTGGAGTAAGGCTCATTCTTGATATAGACCAAAGAAAACTGGAGAGAAGAACAAGTCAGAGGGCTTGTTATGAAAGCCAATGAGTGTTCTCAACTTGGTTATTGTAGAAGGAGGAGGAGGAGACAGAGAGGGAGGGGGAGGAGAAAGAAAGAACAAAAGAATATTCCTAAACTGACAGATGCCTCAGGAGTTGAGGCCCAAATAAACTAGCAGAATCTGAAGGCATTTCAATCTCTCTGAAGAAGATGATATCTACCAACATGTCAGAAAGTCCTTAAGCAAAGAAGCAGAAGCCCAAAACCAAAGCCCAAGACTGAAAATTCAGCCCTGTTACTCCATGTGTCCTGCAACACAAACACGACCTAGTGCTCTAAAGAAACAACACACTAAGAAAAACAAGAAGGAGGTTGCAGAATATGCTAAATATTTGGTCAAGAGAATGAAGGAAGCCAAAAAGCAATGCCAGGAACAGACTGCCAAGAATCTCCAGCAGTCCTCCTTGGGAGTGCTCCCTGGGAGTCCTCCATGGGAACTTCTACTTCTTAGTCTGGTCAAACATGAGTCTTTCAGAGTCACAAAGAAATGATCAGACCTTGAAAATAAAATCACACAAACTTGGCGCAGTTTACTTTTGTAAAGAATGTTAGCAACCCAAATAAGAAAGCATGAAGACTATTAGAAAAACCATTATAATTTTGAAACTTCTGAGAATTCTTGGGAATGGAAATACTGACTCAAATCTGAGTCTTAAAGAGTCACATTCCAAAAGTTTGGAAACACTGAAAAACTTGCTTGTTTTCTCCTCTGCTATATGTTTTAATTCTAAAATATATCATCATTGTTGAGTAAATGTTCTTTGTTAGTTTCCTTACTTTTTTAAATCACAGTGATATTTCTGTGGATGATTCCAGAGCTCATGGGGCTTGTGTAGGAGAGTGCACTGCAGGAAACTGACAAAACAGAACATACTCACTTAATTTGCATTTCTTCATCCCCTTCTCAGCTGACTCTCCGAGTACATGTAACCACCTTGTACTTCTGATAGTCTTTTCCAGTGTAAAGGAAAACCAAAACCCAAGTATGTAAACCTCTTTTACTTAGAACCTATATCACAGGGAAAATATAGATTTTTAGCCAAACACAATGGTAATAATGCATCTTCTGTAAGTAGGATTGTCCAGCTAGATCCATTTTCTATCTGGTCGTCACTTTGTCACCTCTCTCTCTCTCTCTCTCTCTCTCTCTCTCTCTCTCTCTCT
>NW_022196905.1:84000627-84009481 GCF_008632895.1 Mastomys coucha
ATACACACACATACACACACACACACACACACACACACACACACACACACATCTTGTTGGTCCCTTCAAAGCATGAGACCAGTCTTTCTTTTTTTTAACACAAATCAAGACTTGTGTTCAGGCTCTTATTTCTTTCTTTTTTTTTTTTTTTCCTCACTAGATCCTGAAAAAGCCTTTTTTTTTTCTTTTTTCTTTCTATTAGCTATTTTATTCATCTACATTCCAAATGTTATCCCCTTTCCTGGTTTCCCCTCCAAAAACCCCTTATCCCACCCCAACCCCTGCTCACCAACCCACCCACGCCTGCCTCCCTGTCCTGGCATTCCCCTTAACTAGGGCACTGCAGGCTTTTATTTCTAACCTGGCCTCGAAGGTCTCATGCAGAAAAGGCTTTCAGCAGCTGGCACTGTCAGTAACCGTACTAAATTAGCAACACAGTTGTGTTTATTTATTTATCTTTTGTCTATGCCGTCTAATCCAGGCATTTGGAAACCAGCCATAACAACAAGTGTCTGCAGACATTCACTAATTCATTTGCTATGCTTGCCCTTTCAGGACGCTCACATGTAATAGATACTGCCAGGATCCTTCCTTCTAAAGGATAGGAATTGCAGGAACTTCTTTGGACACTAGAAGTGCTGTGCCTTGATAACTTATTGAAACCACCTGACTTCAAACACCCTACTCTGGGCAATCTTTATCATCCTGAGATTTTTTTTTTCAAACCTACAGAAAAATTGAAAATGTATGAAGGTTACCCACACAGCTTTCTTCTTTTCCCTGATTTTAAACATTTCTATCTCGTTAGCTTTATCTTTCTCTTGCTATGTGTGTGATCACGTAAGAATAAATTATAGTAATAGTGAGACGTTAGCCCTCCACATTTGAGCACTCATTTCTAAATAACATGAGCATCCCCACAGAAGCCCATCACCATTATTAAACTCCAAAACTTTCATGGTTTTGCAATCTGCAGCCCACACTCAGACTTGCTTGGTTGACCCAAAGAAGTTCTTAAGGCCATTTTCACTTTTACATCCAGGATCTACTAGAGGAAAACATGGTGCATCTATTGCCACATCACCATAATTTTATTCTAAATCATTCTCCTGTGAGCCGCCTTCCTCTGCTCCCTTGCTTGCTCTTTAATCAGGAGGGCCTTTGCAAAGAGTCTCCCATCTGAAAAGTTTCAGTTCATGGATTGTCCCGATCATCTCCCTGGACTTTGGTTTGGGTTGAGTGTTTTGGAAAGATTTGGATGACACCAGCTAAGTGATGTTTTATTCTCTTTACAGTTCGCTATGGAGCATATGTGTCATTTTTAATGATACTAACTTTGTTCACTTAAGTAAGAAGAAATGTAGCAAATATTTTCATTGGAAAGGTACGTTTTCCTCTTGTAATTTACAAAATAATAGGTGATACTATTGAAATGATATGAATATTCTTTCACCCATTGACTGATGGTCATTAAATCATATTTGCCTATATTGTCCATTACATTGTTGGTGGCAAAATAAAAATTTTTGAGTGTTTTCTATGTATTCCTTGTAGTTCTTTGGAAAAGAGAATGTTTCCCTTCATTCCAACCAATACCACCTCGAAAAGCAAATCATTATAAACTTCTGATTCTTTTAAAATTCACTCTCTTCTAATCTATGGTTCTTATCATTTGACATGATTTTTAAAACGTGATCAAAGGGGACCAGTTTAAATCACAGTAAAGCTTGTGATTTCACTACAGTATTAAATATTATAATCACAAGAAAGAAGTTATGATGTATAAAAATAATAGGTTTTAACAACCAGCCTTTATTGAAGAATTAATAATACAGCCCAAATGCCACTGTGGGCTCCTCATTATTCAAGCAAAATTTATTCCAATAAATTATAGAAAACCCACCTGCATATTTGATATTTTCAAGGATTTGAGGCTGTGAGAAAATAACTGTTTCTTCTGATTATCTACCTCCTTTCAGGAACAACTCAAATCCCCATCATTTTAGGTCAATCCTGGGATGAAGCCAGCTCACTGTGGGTATTTAAAGGAAAGGAGCTGTGGAGAAAACTGTGGGCTATTCATATATATTATGATGAATGCAAGCTCTAGGGTTAAAAGGAAGATTATGGGGATAAGAAGCCCAGAACCCTGTTGGAGTTAAACTTGTAAGTAGATATGAGATAGCCAAGCTGGCCTGTTTAAGAGGCAAACACGGGCCCAAAAAGACAAAGCCAGCGTCAGCAGGCCTGCTGGATGGCTCCCCTGAGAACACCCCTGGGGAACACAGGAAGGCATTACTGTCTATTCGTGTATTCTTCCTTCTAATACACCTAATTGTAATGGACTGAGTTCTAAGACAGCTTCTCAAAAGCCCCACCTGCTTCAAGAGAGAGACCCCCAAGACTGCCCTTTGAGGAAGGAAGTAAATACAAGATAACCAAGTACAACTGCATCTATATCTTGGACAGATATTAACTTCAGGCTAAAGCTCTGAGCAGGACACATAAGCATGAGAACAAAGCAAGCCCAGTATAGGAAACATCTGCCAAAACACTGGTGAGGTCAAGAACTTGGGGGGTGGAAGGGAAGGGTGGGGAGGGCAGTAAGTAAGCTGAGGTAAAGAGCGAAGCAAGCCAAAGACACGAGCAGGCTTCCAAGCATGACCACTCCCCTAATCGTGTAGGCAACTCGTGAACTGTGTGTGACCTTCTCCCTGGAAGGGCCAGAAGACTATGCGCTGAGCGTGGGGCCCTCAAATTGGTCAACAAATTAAATTACATCTTTCCCTAATTTCTGCTATAAGTCCCATAAAAGTCCCTAGATAAGGAAACTCAGTGGCTTGTGTCTCCTGGGAACACCTCCTGCTTTCTCACTTTTCCTTAATTTCTAAAGAAGTGTGTCCCACTTTGCTATCCCCATGCACTCTTCACTTGTTTTGCCATCTCTTGCATGCATGGAGTTGGTTGGTGCCTCCTTTAGTTCTCAAGCTTCCACTACATCTGACCCTTTGGCTTCATAGAGAGAGCATTCACTCTCCCACTTGGTCTAACAGGGCGATCCAGACCTCTGAGACAGGCACGAGGCACCACACAAGTGGTGACCCTGACAACTATTCATGCACAGATAAACCTAAAATCACCCAGTGATCAGGTCAACAGCATTCTCTACCTTGCCTTGACCACTCCCCCGGTGTATGTCGTTTCGGCCATCTTCCTGTCTCTTCAGTAGTGGCCCTTCTGTCCCTGCTAGCTAACCCAGGTGGCCCGTCCCTCTTGGCTTACCATAACCTCGGGATAAACATTAGTAGCTCCTCCTCTTTGGCCTTTTGCTCCTTAAGGCCACTTCCTGGGAGCTTTCTATAGAAAAGCTATTAATCTGCTGTATTGCTCCACTGCTAACCTCACTGCTAGAACTTTCTCCTGTGACGACTTGAATCATCCGACCCTTTAGGATAGGAAAATCTGTGGAGTCAGAACTGCACATGAGAGGCAGAACATTCTGACTCCCAGAGCAAGAAGATGAGAAATACTAACCTTCCTGAAAAGGAAATGTAATGAATACACAGGGTCAATCCTTACCTTATAGATCCATCTGCCTCTGTCTCACCCAAAGAGACTCTTGTCTTATTAACTGAGGAGAAGGAAATGGTTATATGAAGTTACACAACTTAAAAGTGGCTTAAAGAACTTATTTGGTTGAGGAGATATCTCAAGTAGAAGCTGCTTGCCACATGAGCACAAAGACTTGGGTTCAATCCCCAGAATTTGCCTTTGAAAAGATGGATATGGCTTATCAGGTAAAGGTGATTGCTGTCAAGCCTGAGGGTGGCCTGTGCTCACTCACCAGAAGCTACATGATAAAAGGAGAGAACTAATTCCCATGAGTCCTCTGATCCCACATGTGTACCATGATAAGCACATGTCCACATATGATAAATAAAGTTTGTAAGCCAGCCATGGTGCTGCATATTTGTAATTGAAGAAGGGGAGATAAGCAAATCTCTGGGTCTCTCTGGCCAACCAGCCTAGCCTACTTGGCAAGCTTCAAAAGAAATTTTGTCCCCTCCCCAGCGAATAATAAAGGAGTGGCATATAAGGAGCTACACCCAAGGTTGACCTCTGGTCTCCATATGTACATATACACATATACCCAAGTGGACATATGCAAATGTTCATACATGCACACACAAAAAGTATAGAGTTTATTAATTCAAGTTATAAAAAATCTAGAGGCAAAGAAATCTGAGAGCATGTGGCACACACTATCAAGGTCTCGGCATTTTTTATCTTACTGACCTATCAGCTATGGTAAGTTGATGTTAGCTGTCAAGTTGGCCCTCTTGGATCAAGGAGACTACAATATCTCAGTTGCATCAAAAGGCAAAGAAAAAAGAAAAACCATTTGGGGGCTTTTTTGGTGTTGTTGTTCTTGCCCATCTCTTTTTAGAAGGAAGAAAATCTTTCCCAGAACTCCTTCCCCGGAAAAATTCCCAGCAATTCCCCTCAGGGACCACTGACAGAGTTCACATCGTCAACTCCAACTATGGAGAAACGAGAAAAATGCACAATGAAATTGTCTAAGCTGAGAAGCTGACATCTCTAGCAAAGGCTTAGGTCTGGTTCTAGGATGACAGAATAAGGGGCAAGGTGTGAAGTATCCCTCACCCAAAGCCAGGAGATGAAGATGGACCCTCTAAAGAGGGGCATGTATCTGGGCTGAAGCTGCTCTGGATTAGAGTTTGGAGTCAAAATATGGCACATTCGCTTTAGACCTGAGGTAGCTCCAGTTTGTCTCCTTCATCCCTCTTCCTGGTTGCTCCTAAATGTTAAAAGCTTTCTTGTGGTTTGTTTTGCTTTGGATTTAGGTGCCTCGTTTTGCTTTGCATGGATGGTTATCATGAAATAGCCCTAGCTGACGTAGATCTCACGAACCAGCTGGCCACACACCGAAGTAATGAGTCTGTGTCTGCTGAGTTCTGCACTTACAAACATGTGCTGTGATGCCCTGCCTTCTTTCTTTTTGAGGCAATGGAAATTCACTACAGAAAACACTACTAAGTCAATCATAGAAAGTAGAAAGTAGAGGCTGGGGAGATGGTTTGGTGGGGAAAATGCCTGGACAGCCAACTTGAAGATCTCCATCTGAATCCCTAGCACCCATGGGGAAAAGCCAGGCATGACCGCACTAGCCTGCAACCCCAGCAGCAGGTGGCAAAAAGAGGCAGATCCCAAGAGCTCGATGGCCAGCCAGGCCAAGCCAAAATGCTGAGCTTCCAGTTCAGGGAGAAACTCTGCCTGTAATAAGGCAGAGATCGATAGAAGACACCAAACTCTGCTGTGGCCTCTACATGAAAGTACCATACACATGTACCACACACACAGGCACACACAAAGGAAACAGAACTCTACCATCCAGGTACTACTACTGTTCACAGCTAGCTGCATACTTCCTTAGATACTGCTGTGTTCATGTACATACATACATTTTATAATATAAAGTCTCTTTCTTCTAGGGCTTACTGCTATTACAGCATGCGTGAGAATGCAAGACAAATATATGGACCTCACTTTAAAAGATGAACAGTTTTGGAAAACAGACTGAACTATTTAGAGAGTAGCCAGCACCACCACCACCACCAGAAGTGTGGGGAAACAGACATCGGTGTAAAGGAGTTTGGAATGCAGTCAACTGGACGTTAGCTCATCAAGTTTATGTATCTGAAAATGGGAGGTTGTGAAGCCCTTGGCTGAAGCAGAATCTTGGGTGAAATTGATTTCTAGACTAGCATTTGAAGCAGGAGTGCCATAGCATGCAGAGGCAGGCTCGTGGGTCCAGGCATAAACCGCTCCTTCCACACTCTGTTCTGAACAGCATGGTGGCCTTAGAAGGATTCAGAGCATTAAATGTTTGTTCAAGTTTGCAAAGCACTCACATATGCAGCTACTTCATCTCTCAGAGAATTCCTTGAGATTTCTTGTGATGTTATCAAGATCTTTCTAAAAAGGGTATTTTCTTAGTAGAAAAATGCACTTGATTTAAATTTACCACTATCTTGTGAATGTTAGCCATGCACCTGTGGACACTGATGTCCTCATGTAGCATGGCTGCCTGTGGAGTGATCTGGGCCAACCTCCTTGACCTCAACCCTTTGATGCAGCTGCTTTGCCATCAGGATATTTTTGATATGGTTCAGATTCCTCTCTATTGTTTACTAGGTCCTTCCTAGTGACATGCAGGTTAACAGTTATTAAAGACTCCATTTTCTCACCTTGGAGAGTGGTAATAATAATTCGCACCTCAGGTATTTGTGATAAGGATTAAATAAAATATTATTTCAACTTTTCTTGCAATGTCTATGACATTTCAGTTGTACAGTAAATCATAGTAATGGCAGTGGTGATATTCATGATGAGGACAATGGAGGAAAATACACCAAAGGTCTGTACAAAGTGGGCTGAACACATGCTGCCCATTCCTGAGGCTCTGACACAGTGATTCCTACATGCAAGCATGTTCAATGAACTTAGTCGCAGATGTCCAGGACTGGGAAATCTAAAATTGCATGAGTCGTAGCATCCAAAGACTTTAGAGGCAGGTAAGCACCCTATTGCTCACAGCTAACTCCTTCTGCGTATTGACTTGATCAGTTTTTGATGCGTTGATAGCTCACGCCTTTGCTGAGTATTTTCTAGGTACTTCTAATTTTATTCCAGTATATCAAAAAGGTCTAGTTGCTACCAACACTGAATTGAAGAATGCCCAGGTATTAACATTGGTGGCATGGGATAGGCAAGCGGAAAGGACGTGCTAACAGCGGACACGTATCTGTGGCTTAGAAAATACTACAAATGGATGGAAAGCAGAACACAAACTCAGAGAAAGTTGGGAGACATGAGAAAGGGAGAGGAGCCCCTTGCCCAGGAGTCTGCTTAAACACCCTCGCTAGCAGGTAGGCAGGAATTTCAGCACAATAGTCCCTTGTTTGATATTTGTGTTAGGGCATTGATCATAAGTGAGGGGACAGAGACAACTCGATGTTGTCACAACAGAAGTTACCCACAAGCAGCATGTCAAGAACACACAGCACCTTCAAAGCAGGTAGCAGCTACTAGCTGCCACCGTGATGTGTTCTCAGGTAGCATCAGCCAGTGTGGAGTGAACTGGAGACTTTGGATGTTGCTTCTCTTGTCTCTCCCAACCCCATTCATTGCTGTCATCACTGAAAAGAACAGAGAGGAAAAGCAGTCACACTGTTCTATGAATTAGACACCAAGAAAAGTCAGGTGCCATCTGTGCCGACAGAGTAAGGGATGATAGCTCTTAAGAACGACTTCGTGGTCTCTTGCTGCAGCGACACGAGTGGGAGCACCTGGAGCGCGAGCTCGGAACGAGAATCCACGAGTTGTAAGAAAATGGCAGACAAGCCGGACATGGGGGAAATCGCCAGCTTCGATAAGGCCAAGCTGAAGAAAACCGAGACGCAGGAGAAGAACACCCTGCCGACCAAAGAGACCACTGAACAGGAAAAGAGGAGTGAAATCTCCTAAAAGCCTAGGAAGATTTCCCCACCCCACCTTACCCCACCCCGTCATCTCCAAGACCCCCTTGTGATGTGGAGGAAGAGCCACCTGCAAGATGGACGCGAGCCACAAGCTGCACTGTGAACCCGGGCACTCCGAGCCGATGCCACCGGCCTGCGGGTCTCTGAAGGGGACCCCTCCACTAATCGGACTGCCAAATTTCACCGGTTTGCCCTGGGATATTATAGAAAATTATTTGTATGATTGATGAAAATAAAACACACGTCGTGGCAAAAAAAAAAAGAACGACTTCGTTTGTCTCAAATGTAATTGTGTGGTTTAATGGAAGAGTTCTCCAGTCCATGAAAAGGAAGGAGGAAGCAGATGGTAACTCCAAACTACTGATTGAATTTTAAGTTATTTTGGTACAGGATGCCCTCTCTAAGAAATGCCCAGAGATCATCTGCCGTGAGGTTTACTTTGAGTATGAGACCTACCGAGTTCAACAGTCACATGCACAAACACACACACACACAGAAACACATACACACACAAACACAAAAACCCCACCACCATCACCACTCTCCAATGTGTATGTATGAGAGAGAGAAAGTGTGTGTGCGTGTGTGTGTGTGTGTGTGTGTGTGTGTGGTAGGTAAGTGTGTGTGTGTGTGTGTGTGTGTGTGTGTGTGTGTGTGTGTGTTGTACATGCAAAATGTGTGGCCAGCAGCTGATGGCAAAACATTTGTCCATGGTGTTTTAACATTTATAATTCCATCTTGCATGACAACAGGTTGTTGGACATTTGACACTCTTTTCTACAACTGTGGGTCTGACAGGTTTAGTGACCAGCTAGGAGTGAAAATTTGATTCTGGCTTAGTGTCACCATTGAAGCATATGTCCATGCCTCTCCTGTATGGTAACATATCCTGCTCAACAGCTGGGACAGGGGCAGGCCTAAGGACAGAAGAGGAACCCTGGCTTCCACAGTCTGCCCTACAGATGTCTTAGCTAGAGTTTGACTTTGTTTTCAGAGTTCTGTGCTGTTTTGTACTTCACTAAGTTTATTTGAAGAGATTATAAATTCTCCATTCCTTGAATACAGGCCCATAGAAGGAAGCGGAAGTTGGTCCCTGATAATCTCACTCGAAATCATCAAGCTACATGATATTAAATTTGAGATAATATAATTATAAGTTTTGTCCTAAAAGTTGATAAGGTGACTTAGATTTTCCTCAAATCAAGGTTGAAAAGAGGCACCTTTCGTGGACATTTCATTCCTTCTTAAAAGGGGGAACCAAATACCCACGGAAGGAGTTGCAGAGATTAACT
>NW_022196905.1:84009936-84011913 GCF_008632895.1 Mastomys coucha
GGAGGGGAAACTGGGAATGGAGAAATTTACATGTAAATAAAGAAAATATCTAAAATAAAAAAAAGAAAGAAAAGAGGCACCTTTCAAAGGTGTAGTATGATAAGAGAATATTGTGTGCATACTCATATGCATGCTTTTGTGTGTGTGTGTGTGTGTGTGTGTGTGTGTGTGTGTGTGTGTGTACACTCCTTTGCACCCAGAATATGAAAAACATCTCTCATAGGCTGGCCACATCCTGTAAAAGTCACAAGCAAGAAACAGAGAGAGGAAGGAACCTGGTATATGAAACCATAAATGCCCCAAATAGGTAAAAGTCTGCTTTATCCTTCCCCCATGGACATATACAGTTATTTTATAAGTTTGTTGTCTTGTTCCTGATTCTCTTTCATTTCCCAACACTATGACTACGTTAGCTTTTGATTATCTGTGAGTGATGCGCATAGCTCTCCCTGCTGAGTGTTATGTTCCTAGGTAACACACTCCTGTGCTAATGGATACCATGGCATTGCTTTAACAGGTGGGTGTTTAAGGGGCTGATAAAGCTCACTCTCTTGGGACACTGTTACTGTGGAGACTGGAGCAAACATCTACTGACCCCAGACATGGAACTGACAATAAACAAAACTAAGGATGTCACTAAACTCCAGCTTGGAAAATTCATGATTGTTGGATGAGGGTGACGTATAGCCATGTGGATGAGAGGTTGCTTACAGGTGCAGAAATGACACAGAGCCCACTCCAGCATTGTGACAGTTCATACAAGCTGGAAACCTGAAGCATACTGCACAGCTTACTGGCAGCTCAGCAGGTTGGAACGTCCTCCCAGGTAGCTCAAGTTGGTTTGAATTCCACTGGTCGCTGCTTCTTCTAGAAGTACTACTTGTCTGAAAGTGTCTCAGAGCAGTCCTTATGATTTATATATGCTTGGTGATGTTGTAGCCTAGAGAATCTGATCAGCCTCAGGAAATTCCTGAAGCTACTGAGCTGTTCATTCCTAGACTTAAGGAATTTCTCTGCAGAATGGAATGATTCACTTCCCCTTAGAATATCCTGTGTCTTAGTGAGCTTCAACCCAAGATGCTGCGAGCAAAGGCTGACCACTGGTAATTTTGAAAGTATCCAGGTTCTAATATTCACCCTCTTGTGAAGCCTGGAGTTAGGCAGACAGCAAACACTTCCTAAGTGTGGTTCTGGATACAGCCCTCTTACTAGCACATTCTGCACACAAGATTGCTCCATCCGTTCTGCTGAAATCAAAATCTCTTGGGGCAAGGCATGACTACTGACTTTTAGTGCTCTCCTGTTGTTATTTTAATAACTTTAATGCACAGTTAGAATCCCTTAATAATTTGTGAGCAAAGATTGAAATTATTTGTTCACCCAGCACTCTGCATAGGGAACACACTTCAATGTGCGTTTTAAATGAATTAGTGACACCTTCCCATACAATATAATGTAAGGTAAATTAGCAAGAAACACAATAAATTATAAATCATGGAGGAGGGGAATCCATTTGTCTAAGAAAACTGAACACATCAAACTAAAACAGCTACTGTATAACTCAGCAGTTCCACTAGTGGTATATTTCTGAAGGAGATGAAATTAATCATGTTGAAGAGATACACGGGCCACAGTAACCAAGATGCATGATCAATCAAGATACCCATCAACACATGAGTAGATAAAGAAAGTGTGGTAATATGAGGCATAGATCCACAATGGAATACTATTCTGCAACAAAAAATAAAATGAAGCATGGCATTGGAGCAGCATGAATGGAGTCAGAGTATACTGCATGGGATTAAATAAGATAAAGCTAGCCACAGCAAGACAGGCTGTGTATGTTCTCATGTGCAGAAGTTAAACTGTTGGTCTCAAGTGCAGAGGCTGCTAGAGCCCACTAGAGCCCGCTAGAGCCCGCTAGAGCCCGCTAGAGCCCGCTAGAGCCCACTAGAGCCCACTAGAGTCCACTAGAGC
>NW_022196905.1:84011923-84012068 GCF_008632895.1 Mastomys coucha
TAGAGCCCGCTAGAGCCCACTAGAGCCCACTAGAGTCCACTAGAGCCCGCTAGAGCCCACTACAGCCCACTAGAGCCTGCTACAGCCCACTACAGCCCACTACAGCCCACTACAGCCCACTACAGCCCACTACAGCCCACTACAG